>NC_092066.1:6176000-6485000 GCF_039877785.1 Chaetodon trifascialis
TCTCCTTTCAAAACAAGTCAAATGACCGTTTAATTAGCTAGCTAGCGACAGTTAATAAGTTAACAAATTGTCATTTCAGCCGGCCAAATACAAATGAGAAGGCGTTTTTTTGTCAACCTCTGAGATAAAAAATTATAGACAATTTTGACACTAAATCTGAAGCTAAAAGTGTAGCGAACGGTAAATTGTGATCTATCAAGTGGTGAACTGTGACCTACTTAACAGACAACATCTGTGAATGAAACAGTACCAGAGCAGTACAGCAGTACCCTTTCCTTTGGATTTTCTCCAAATTAAGTTTTAGTTATTTGTCCGATGTGCCACAACTGGCCCCCCTGTCCATTGCAGACACGTTAATTTTGCAGCCGCAAACATGAAAACAGAACGGTTTCAGCAACCAACAAGGAATTTTCCCTTAAAATACCTGCCTCTCATTGGGTCTCTGCAGTATCAACAGCAGCAAATGGTCTTGTCACTGAAATCCTTAAACTTTAACTGTGTCTGTTATACTGAATCACTGAGTCTATTTCCAGGTCAGATTTTTCGATTTGCCTCTTTCAGACCATCCATTACCATGGCAGCCAGTGATGGACAGGCCAGCAAGGCGATGGGTCATTAAGTACTGTGAGAGGATGTCCTGGCTGTTCACAAGGCAACCAGCCAGTGTAGTGTCTGACTGTGAGCTAGCGGAGGTATCTTTACCCTTAATTGTTAGAGTTCAAAGAGTTCAAAAGCATTTGTATTTAATTAATACATGTCTAAAAATTTGTGTTGTAGCAGAAGGAGCACAAATAAAGAAGCATGTAAACAATAGTGAGAGGTGCACATGTCAGCTGTGGTCAGGGGCCCTCCAAGAGGTCACAAGATAAATCAGAGGGGTCTCAGTATGGTTTGCAGGATAGGAAAACAGCTTCTGATACACAGAATACTTTGTTTTTTACCTTGACCTCTTCAGGCCTCTAAAGAATACTCAGGTGAACCACTCTGAGGAGGAATAATCAGGATCATTGACATATTCAACATGTGACAACAGGTTGCAAGAAGATGTTGTTTCCTTTTAAGGAGTGGTCATCCCTCTTCCTTATTGGTGTATGCTGGTTAAACCACACTCACTCCAAAAGGGCCCTACATGCCCTCCCTCTTATCTGCCTCCACCTGGTACAATATGCTGTTATCTTGACAAAGATAACACAGAATCCTCATTTTAATCCCACTTTATTTCCCAGGCGTCTCAAATACGTTTGATTATATGCAGAATACTTTACTGCAGCACACGCCGGGCAGAGTTTTAGCTAAGATGGCAGAATATAAATGAGTCCTGCCTGTCTTTAGCATGAAAGGACCTTGAGATGGAGCCGATAGTAATTCTACATTTCAGAGGAGCTAACCTGCTAATGGGAGCGCTCACTGAAGTGTAGGCTCTCCTCTCTCCGGCCCCCTCCTTACTGAGGGATCTGCCGATTCAGCACTACACACTCGAGGTATTCGAGAACCAGTCTGCCAGCAAGTTAATGTATCATGCATGCAACACACACACACGGTGACTAAACACAAGGGTGATCTTGTGTTACGTTGTTAAACCTGATTCACTGTGGATGACAACACTTTGTAGCTATTTGTGTTTGCTGGACTCCTTAGTCCTTATCCTCCAATCAAGAAAATGGCTAATTATTATTAGCAGCTCATTAGCGTATCCTGTTGTCTTATTTCGAATCAGCATGAAACAACAACACTGCTCTGCTCTGTGCAAGGGATTAGCAGAAGAACTCCAGGGGGATTTCTCACTACTTATTTCACCTAAAAGTTGTCTCAACCTTGTGTCTTTGCTTCGCGCCAGTTGGCATCGTGTTTTCCGCGAGCAGCATGCCAGCCCGTCGGGTTGTTGAGGGAGATTTGTAAAGCGTGAGTGAAACTGGAGTGACACGCCCCATAAAAGCTCTATTGTGCTGCTCTTTAATGCATGTCGGGTCCCAGACTGAGGTCAGAGCCAGCTTAGCGAAGAGGAACAGTATGGGAGTGACCCTCCACGACTCACAGGCGACCTCCTGCAGACCCACACACATACAAAACATTCAATTATACACACTAACACACACACACAGGCAGACATATTGTGCTCCTGGTGCAGCACAGGGTGATATATGACCCATGCATGTCGGCATAGGTAGCTATAGCTACCAGCATCGATGCCTAAGAGGATGAATGTTTTCTCAATCTGCTATAGGACCAAGTCTCTAATGGGACACCAAGAATAACAGCACTGTTGACACTTCATGTAACACACCTGTTAATTCACACCCTTTATTGCCACAGGTTTGTTGTACAAGCAGAAATGACCTGTATTTTATGTCAGGATGCAAATGAGCCTCTTACTGTAGGTCTATTTCTACTCTTTTAGTGTCCGTTAGCAAGGTTAGGCAGATTTGTCTTCACCCCTCTTTGGTGAAAGGATTGGCTGCAGCTTTGCAGGTTTGGGCTCTACTGATGGTGCATGAAGCATAAATCAAAGTTTCTAAATGTGTCAAATTCTGTGTGTTGGAGTATTTAAAAACAGACAAATCAGCACACATATATCACACATTGATATAAATGCAGGTGGAGTTAGTTTCATGGTCTGCCTGCTGAGATGTTTTTCACTGGTCCCTCTTGACTCGAAAGCCCTTTAAAGTTCTTGTGATTTGAGAAAAACACCATGAAGGTTGTTGAAAAAACATGGCCTTGAAAATAGAATAAAATCACAATATACCTGACAACCAAAGTCACCAATAAGCTTCACTTTTCTGCTGTTTCTCTCCTGAGAAGAGCACTTCAGATAGTGGAAGGTGAGCTGTGATGGACATTTGTCATAAAACTCACATATTATCACCAACAAAAAGTTTCTTATTTATACAACCAGTAGACACACAGCAACACTAGCAGTTGTTTGGAGCCGTGTTTTTGTGTCCACCTGACAAATGTAAGTCCAGGAATAGTCTCCTCTTTGCTCTGTTTTGGTCTCCACCAAATCCTGAGGGAAATATCTGGCTTTTAAGCCACTACATCCTCCACTTTGGATGCTGGCCAGGTAATGTACAGTAGGTTGATCAGAGCTGATGCTGATGAGAGCTGTGAGAGTCAACCAAAACAATAAAATTTTGGCCCAGAAAACCAAGACAATTCTTGGTGAGTTTGTCACAACGAACAACCCCTTTTAGCTTTTAAATACAGTATCATAATTTGATCACTTGTTAATGCAAAAATATTTGTTAGTGCAGCTTTACAATCGTGTTTAAAGGTCCATATGATGTTGAATTCTGCTTTATGCCAAAGCATGCCCGTTTTCTTTTCCACTGACTAAATATTTCCATCCTTAAATTTGATGCGTGGGAAGTTGGATGTGCAGTCCCCAGCCTGGCATCCTCTCTGAGGCTCTGCTCCTGCATTCAAAAGCATAATTCTCTCGGTTCTAACATTAAGGATTTCACATTCACTGCACAGGTTGAGCACAATCTTGACAGCTATTGATGTCAAGATGCAGAAGCGATGGAGAGGCCAGAGTCTGTTTACAAGATGCTCACGTCCGCTGGGGATGGCCTGACATTGGAATGACCTCAGAGAGTGCTGCATTCAGCCTGTCTCACTGCCAAACGTATGCACACACTGGCAGATGTACATAAACGCACGGACCCGCTCGGCCTTGCACACACATACGGCAGGACGATGAAGCAGGCGCGCACACACTGACAGAAGCACAAAAACATGCACCCGCCCACACGTTCTTAGACACATGTGGGAGACTGATGACTGCAGATAAACACGCGTGTACACGCAGACACACGTGTGCACGTCAGCTGAGCAGCGCACTCTACTGGATTACTTTAATTCAGTTAGCTTTGATTGGTTTAGGGCTTTTTCAAATATCACTGCCACAGCTATTTGCAGTAGCCTCTCTGTAGCCGTACAGCGGTTTAAGCACCATTTTCAACAGCAAACTGAATTCCAGTCAGCTGCATGGCTCATATTCGGCTGATGGAGCGTATCCAGAAGCAGTATATTTAGACTGTATATAGGCCTGCTGCAGGTGCTGCAAGCCAAAGATTGATCGTCTTATAAAAATAACACGGCCCCTTAAATCACGGTGTAGCAGGAGCTTTAAAAGAAAATCAGATGTGTCCTTGGATGGAGAAAAATTAATTTAAACGATAAAGCGAGAGCATGTGACACTTATATGCATTCATTCAAGTGTGTGTGCCGCATTAATTAATTTATTGAAACGGATTACAGTCCAGATTGAGCGCTCATTCATCCAGATCTCACTAATATAATCTGCCTCTAAACATTTCATAGCGACTTATCTCTCTGAGCTCTCCCGCCGGGTGAGCGATATTTATTCTGTTGTGTTGGAGTCTTAGGCTCCTCTGTCAGGGCTGAGAAGGGGTTTATCTGCATCCAGCGGCCACGGCAGCTCCTTTTGTGCTCCGCTCCCCCGCTCCCCCCCGCCAGCCCTCCATCCCGCCCCGTTTCGCTGGTCACACCACACTTCCTGTTAAATCCCATTACCAGAGCCAGACGCCGCTCTCTGCGCTGTGCTACAGTCTTTGAGCAAAATCACAAATAGGCCAAGCTGTTGAGTACAGATGCTGCTGAAAATACACTCACTCTGTGTTCCCGTTCTTACTCATCCTCCACCCCCTAAATATTTTTTTCCTCCCCACTTTGGGATTTTTGTGGTGATGTCACTGCACGATGTCATCCGGCGCTCATTCCAAAAAAACGCCTCAGTGTCTTACACAAACAGGCGTGTCAGAGAACACAATATTCTCCTTTTCCCTTGTGAACTCGGCTTCTAAGATTATGTGGTGAGATTGTTGCAGCGGCGTGTTTCTCCTTCACTAGCGGAGCTTCAGCGAGCACATGAACGGCGTGCTTTTACTCATCTGTTGAATATATTCCCCCGAGAGCTGGAGTGACACTAATGGACGACAGAATCAGTCTCACGCCCATAAACACACGCACCGTAATTGTGACTTGTGACACTCTACTAATTGTAGTGCTGAGTAGAGCAATGCTGGAAGTAATTGCTGAACATAAATGCACTGTCACACACCAGGGCTGTATGCTTACTTTCTTAGGTGGTAGCACTGGTGCTAGCAAGCTAAAAGTTTTAGTTGCACAAAGAAAAATTTAGTAGCACACACAGTTGGACGGTTAGTTAACGTGTTTATTGGCTAAATTTATTTGATACTGATAAGAAATTCTAACAGTGTTGAACAACAATTAAACTGATTCTTTAACCTTAATTTTTCCTCCACCTGAACACAACAGGATGAATTTAACATTTTTAAACATGAAAAATCAACAGTGTTATATTTTCAATGCGCATCAGTGAACTGTCTGTGCTGGTCATCCGTTCGCCTGCCGCCATACAATACTTACAAAACATTGCCTTTTTGGTCTGCTCGTATACAAGCCAGGTGAAATCTTTTAACCACTGAGGGTTGAATCAATTAATTTTTGTATTTGAGGAGACAGGCTGGTCTGACGAAGAAGCGACAAGTGACGAAGATTCAGCGTCAGACTCTGTAAATGCTGTAGTAGTACTATTTTCCTCCAAACGGCGTCTTTCATCCTCGTTGTCGTGACCTACCGAGGTAGAAACTACAGAAAAATACCTCTTCATTTTGCTTGAGTCTTCTTGTTATTCTTAGTTGTTGCGGTTGGTTTGTCACAAAAATGATACAAAAGTCGCAGTTTCCCGCCACAGATCAGCGAGGGCGGGAACGTTTACCCGGAAATGTAGTTCTTTGCATTCAGATTGAGAAGGAAAGCACACACTTAACAGCAAAGCTCCCCAGCTGGACTCACGATTAAACCCCCACCAGTGTGACCCCTTCACATGTTTTTTCAATGCAGTGCTATTTTAGGTCTGACCCTTAAACTCCTGTCTTAATTCTAACCTTCACCTTCAGATTAAAGCCATAGCTTAACTCTACCTCAGCCTCAACTTTAAGCCAAATCAAATCTTAACCCTCAACCATAATCTATTCCATAACCGAGGTCTTTGAAGATGTTTGGTGACTGCAGTTACTTCAGTTTGATTCTCATGGTTGAAACTGTCTCTCAGAGGGACAGAACATCACACCAGCGAGCGTACACACACACACACACACACACACACACACACACACACACACACACACACACACACACACACACACACACACACACACAGTCAGTCAGTCAGTCAGTCAGTCAGTCAGGGCCCACAGCGGCTGGTTCATTCAGTCCCTGCAGGGTAACGACTGTGTAACTACAATCTGCTAATCCTGCAGGCTGGCAGAGGCCCAGGGGAGTAAAACCAGCCGCACCAGTGCCACAGCCAGCTCCCACACCAGCTGGAGCTGCCTGCCAGCCTGCATGACTGCATGACTGACTGCCACTAACCCATGCTAACAGGCTCGCGAGAGGGCTGCATTCAGATGATGATGAAGAGAGATGTCTGTGTGTTTGTGCCTGCGAGCTTTTTTTGCTGTGCATGAGTGCAATTGTGTGTTAAAGTGGAAGAAATACATCCACACAAAGAGCAGGGACGTGTGTGTGTGTGTGTGTGTGTGTGTGTGTGTGTGTGTGTGTGTGTGTGTGTGTTGCAGAAGGGGGTTTTAGCTTTGCATCAGTCACTCAGAGGCAGAGCTGCTCAGGAGGCAAATGTAATCTTATTGGTAGACTCAAATTTTATTTTATTTTATTTTATATTTATCCAGCATTAATATTGTGATACGTGTCTGTTATTATTAATATTGTTTTATTGATTCCGAATATTTGGCAAACCTTCAAAGGGAGCTCCACTGGAAAAATCTGAAAAAAGCTTTTGTAAAGCCTTTTGTGTCAGTTGAGTCGGTGTCGGTTGGGGCTGAAGAAAAAACATCTGTAGAGGTTAGCAGGAAGTGATCTGAGCAGACCTCTTTAGCTCGAGGCTTCATTCTCCTCTACTGGCATAAAAGACCTGCTCCAACAGCTCACCTGGTGGAGTGTGTGCCATCTACTCAGGCTGAGGCTTTGACAAGAAGACAAATTCACAGCGTTTAAAAGACGATCTCTCTGGTCCTGCGGCATCGATTTGAAACTGTCCATCATCAGTGGAGTAACCCTTTAAAGGACAATAAAAGGAAATAATAAAAATGGACAGCAGGTGTCAGAGTGCAGAGGGAGCAGTGATGACTCAGGGAGAGGTTTGCTGTTTAGCTTTAAGGTGTGGAGAGACACACCATCTGTCACAGGATCGACCCCGTAACCCTGCAGTTATGACCCCTCTGACTAAAAATCAACTATTACTTTCTCTTGTATGCATCTAGCAGTAACGTTTTTAGGTGTAGCTGCCTGGCAGAGAAGGCGATATACTTGGAGTTTTGGGGCGGTTTTAGTCGTGATAATACTTTTGCTAGTGACTGACAATTAAAATGGACGTTGCCTTGTTCTAATTTCTGCTATATCCAAGGATTTTATGTGTTTGAGGAATATCAGTGTGTTTCTAAAAACAGCAAAAATGACAACAAAAATTAAAATAAAAACATTAGGAAGGTCACTGATGTGCTCTATCATCAGCCCATAAAATTGTCGCTTTAAGAACATTTGGACTCATGAAGTCATGAATCAGTTCAGCCTAGAGTCTTGCTAATTGACTTCTGTACACAGTAAACAGGGATCCCTGCTCGTGGCGATCTGGGGTTCTGAGGAGCTTTGCAAAGGATGCCGTCTAAGCCGCTGTCTCCCCGGAGAGATTAGCACTGTCACCCGGGCTGGGAATTAAACCACGACTGGTGCTGGAGATACTGACACAGACACAAAGCTGAGACTGGACCAGGGGGGAGGGGTGGGGAGCGAGCTGGGACGGGTGTGGATTCACACGTCTGATGTGGATAAACAGGTGGAGCAAACCAGTCTGTCATCGTCAAATAAAAACAGTTATAGTCTTGGAGAGGATTCCTGGGGATGACGTGGGTTGTATGAACCAGCCTGCAGCGGCGCAGGTTGCCGCGGGGTAAACGATGACGGCGCGTCATCACTCTGTCATTATGTGATGCAACTAAAAAACTGAATTTGACGAGTTGAATATGAGAATAAACAAATCTGTTTACCTTCCTTTGAAGGGAAAAGCAGACCAGATCAAACATGTCAAACATGTGGTGTTATTGATGCCGGGCAAAAACCTCCATGTACTATCGACCCATCAGCATTCAGCGTGTAGTCGCCCGCTGCCTTTGAGTGCAGCACAGAGGGCGAGTTTGGATCAGACACAGAAACTTCAAAGGAGACTGTGAAGGCAACAAGAGGGCAGACGGAAAAACGCTCAGAAATTCAGTATTTTCTCCAATAACACGTTGATGAGAGACAAATTCGAAAATATTTCTCATGAACAAGACTTTAGCAGAGAAGTATGTAGTGAAGGTCAGCCAGAGAAAGCTGTTTTCAGCCATCTGAATTCAATTTCATGTGTGCTGTATGTTTGAGTGCTTCAAGGAGTTTGTCATCACAGAGTCCAAGGTAAAGAACTGGGCACAGTGTTCAGTTCACAAAGCAGACACAAGGCAGGAGGCACTCATCTCGTCTCTGTGGAGCTGTGACTGCCCACAGGACGGTTGTGTCCATGTTTTGGTGCTGTTTCTAAGTGGGCGCTCCTTTCCTGTCGCAGAGCCAGCGACTGAGTCAAGGTCCGTCCCTGCTCCGGGCAAAACAGGTTCCCCCTCACACTTTCCATCCATCTGGCCATGAATGATTCACACTGTCCTACTGGTCTATTTTGGCTGGCAGCAGGGAAGAGTTTGATTTATACGAAACAGAAATGAGAGAAAAGAAGACCGTTGTAGCCTCAAACAGCAGCGGTGGAAACGCTGATGGATAATTTTCTCTTCACATTTAACTTTTAATTCTGTTTAAAATACTTAATTCATCCCTCAAGTGGCAATTTGAGGAAAGTGGGTTTGCAAACACAAAAACAAAAACATTTCATTCACTGCAGAAAAGCAGGCAAAATCAAATCTTAACGTAGAAAATATGGTCCCGGAAAAACAAGAAAAACACCAGGGTTAATGTCCATATTTGGCCAACAGTATCCTGAATCACAAAGGCAAATAATGTCAAAAGTATAAGTGCATTTATCCATCATACACCAGTAAACAGACCCTCTCTTGTCTGCTGGAGTAAAACCAAACTTTCCCTTTCATACATGCTCGTTCCTTTACAGTAATCTGATGATATATTAACAGATGTTTCCATGTATAAACCATTATGATAATCATGTGTCATCATCTGGAAATGCTAAAAGTTCAAATACTTCAAATAAAAGAGATATAAAACAGTGGACAATTTACCAACAGCAATTTCTTTAGTCATTTATCAACCAAAAATACAAACATTCACTGATTCTGGCCCCTCAGATGTGACCATTTCAGGAAGTCAACGGTCATTTTCCACTTACAGAAGACGAAACAATTAATAGAAGAAATGATATGAAAGCTAATCACTTGTTGCAGCTTCGGTAAAATTACCACAAATGATTTGCGGTTGTCCTGTTTGGCGTCTGAGGAAGACCCTTGAAATATGATTGTGACTTGGAGATCGAAATATTAATATGGAGTCATGCTTCCTAGAAAGGAGCCCGGCTCAACTGATCATCAGCCCCTTTAAATAACTCTGCCGGGGCAGCAATCTGTTCCTGGAAAAAAGGTTCACACTTGAAAGCTCTGCACTCTGCATTTATAGAGGGGGATTTCTTCCTCTCCCCTCTCTCATCCTGTCTTCATTTCCTCTCTCCGTCCTTTCACTCAGTGCTCGTCAGTCGTTTCCCTGCTGCAGCTGATGCTGAAAGAAAGTGCACAGACTTGATAAAAATGAACGATTTTATTAGTCGGTAAGACTAAGCTGCATGCAGAAGTCCCTGTTTTATCCCGGCTTTGCGTGCGATGCCTAGTATTAGCCACAGGACAGATTTCACCGCTGGACAGACAGATGCTTCCCCCCCAGAGCGATGTAGAAGCGCCATGTGTCACTGAATCTGAGCCGGGATAAGACGTCTGTCGCACTGAGCTCTGAATGGGATCTAAAGCACCCCGGTGCATCTTTCATCAGAAGACACGAGCGAGCATCCTCATCATCGGCACTCTGGGGTTTTCCAGAATTGCCTGAAGGGACGATTAACTTTACAACATGTAAATCACACGTGTGAGAGTGCATTCGCTCTGCCCCTCAACACTGACATGGCGACCAGATGTTAGCCTTTGATACTGGCTATTACCATCACTGTGTGCATAAATCAGGCAGTAATTATGTCATGTGATATGCATCAGAGTAAATACTTCCTTATTAGACTTCCAGTAGCTTTGACCTGATGATGGAAATGTTATGTAAGACGTCCACATAGATTAATGTCCTTTGCAGGGTCTGCTTCACGTTAACAAACATGTTGGCCAACACATTTGTTCCTCTGCATTGCTGCACCGTCATTACTGAGATTGACAGTTATTGCGCATGCCTGTATAAACTCTGGCAATGTGATCTATAGAAATATCAATAGCATCTTAAAACTGCAGAGGTCCTCACTATTGAATTCACAAAGCCCCTTTTATTGTTTTCATCAGTGTGCCGTCTGTTGGTTTCTATATGTTTCGCTGCTGCGGCTCCACTGAATGTTGGAGGAATATTTTAATGTCGGTAAAATGTATGTTTTTTCTTTTTTACAGACTGCACTGAGGAGACGAGGAAGCAGGGAGACATTTAAAGACAAGAAGTCCATGAGTCAGGTAAACACAATTCTAAAAATATTTTTCTGTCCCTTCCCTCTTTTTATTATTGTCAACAAATCCTGCGAAAAGACCAAAACCAACACTGGTTTTATCCTACTGAAAAGTATTGGCTGTGTAGCAAAAGCCACAAACCATAAAGCGTAATTTTAGCCCGCAAACACATCGCACTGTTAGAATGGATGAGATGTACATCAGTTAATGCCAACACACATACACACACACACACACACACACACACACACACACACACACACACACACAGAGTAATTTATTTAGAGTCAATTCCAATTATTTCACCTTTTTTTTTAGAAATTAAACTAGAAAGTCGTGACCTGTTTTTTAAGATCTACATTGTCAGTAAGATAAATGGGCTTGGAGGTGCCACATTGTTTGTTTTGGTTTTTCCAGGGATTTGTAGACAATAACAAAAGTATAAAATATCACCAAGTGTTTAATGGAGGCTTCCTCATCCCTCTCGCCCCGCTAGGAGGACAGTGCAGACCTCAGGTGCCAGCTCCAGTTTGCCAAGGAGGAGTCCAGCCTGATGAGAAAAAAGATGGCCAAGCTGGGCCGGGAGAAGGATGAGCTGGAGCAGGAGCTGCAGAAGTACAAGTCAGTTTACGGGGACGTGGACAGTCCCCTCCCCCTGGCCGAGTGCTCTGGTGGAGGTCCTCACACCACTCGAGAGGCTGAGCTGCGATTACGGCTCAAGCTGGTGGAGGAGGAGGCCAACATCCTGGGCAGAAAGATCGTGGAGCTGGAAGTGGAGAACCGCAGCCTGCGGGCGGAGAACGAAGACATCCGCTGTCAGTATGAGAGAGACTGCTTTGGGCGGGAACCCTTCTCCAGCATGCCCTCGTCGCCGTACGGAGGCGATGCGCTGGAGTCGGCTAGTGAGCTACGTCGCCATCTCCAATTCGTGGAAGAGGAGGCTGAGCTGCTGCGCCGCTCCATCTCAGAGATTGAGGACCACAACAGGCAGCTGACATCTGAACTCAATCGCTTCAAGTTCGGCCCCAGCAGCAGCTCTGGCCTCGTTGGCGAGGAGGGCGGCGAGGGAGGATTATTCAAACCTGGTAATGGAGGGAACGGTAATGGCTCCGGCAGCGGGATGATGATGGAGGAGCTTAAATCAGCCAGGATGCAGATAAACGAGCTGAGCGGAAAAGTGATGAAGCTGCAGTACGAGAACCGAGTCCTCATGTCCAACGTCCAGCGCTGCGACCTGGCAGCACACCTGGGCCTGCGCACCGGCAGCCCTCGAGACAGCGACGCAGAGAGCGATGCGGGCCGGAGAGAAGCGGCAGAGGAAGAAGAGGCAGGGCGACTTCTTCTCCTCCACCCCAAGAGGGAGGGCCCTATTGGGGGCGAGAGTGACTCTGAAGACCTGTTTGAGAAAACAACAACCACCTCAGGGTTCGGAAGCATCAAACCCTCAGATGGCAGCGAGCTCAGCGCCACTGAACTGGCCAACCGCAGGAGGGAAGAGCGGGAGTCATTCACCAACGTGAAACGTGAGGCGGAAAGGCTCGGGAAGACGGTGGACCGGCTGATCACTGACACCGACAGTCTGATCTTTGAGGGCAGGCTGCTGGTGACGACAGGAGAGAGCCTGGAAGGAGGGGCGCCGTCTGGAAACAAACCAGACACCCAAGTCCTGGACACCATCAACACTCGCATGAAGGCTTTCCGCACCGAGCTGCACATCTTCGTAGAGAAGCTAGACCACATAGGGGAGGGGCTGAGAGAAAGGACAGATGACCTGTCACCCATGCCAAACCTCACAGAGTCCAGCAGCTTCCTGTCCACAGTCACCTCCATGTCCCGTGACTCTCCCATTGGCACCTTTGGAAGAGACCTGGTGACGGACTTCCAGGTGAGTTCAATGGACAGACTTCCTGTGACCTTTCTGTTGTTCTTAAGGTGACCACTCTGTACATTTGGATGTTCTCTTTCTGTGGCTGCTTTGTTCTTTTGCACAAGAGAGAAATATCAATAATCATGGAGAAGGCCTGTCAGCCATGGTGGGGAGAAAAATCAATGCTTTAGATTTTCTTAAGACCGTTGCAAACTGTGTTCTTTTTAAATCTTGCATAAGAACATTGATTAGTATTCATCCTCAAAAGCATCCCACCTGGTTGTCCAGATATCATGTCACAGGAAAGAAAAGATGGATGTTTTCGTTGCTTTAAAACAGCAGTACGCAAAAATATGCTAAAGTATCAGGCAGCTATACGTTTAGATGGATGGCCATGAAACCCACTGGTGTATTTGTAAAAGTGAGAATCCATTTAAGTTTGATTTAAAGGGCCCCGAGTGTGCAGTCGTTAGTAGACCATTTAAAGCCAAAATAAACTAAATGAGATCCAAAGTCAGCACTGTGTGCAAAAAATCAGCTCTAATTAAAGACAGTGGCAGCGCCGCACATCTTCAGCAGAGCACAAACTATCCACAGCCTCGCCTTGTCAATGGGAATCTCAATAAGATGCAGCCAAACATTAAGGATAAGTTCGGATTTTTTCAAGTCTATCTTAATACAGTATTGGCGTCTCGTATGTAGGTTGAAAGAGAAATGTGATGGAAGTCCACAGTCCTCTGCAGCCGCTCCTCATCTCTGTTTGACGTTAGCAGTTGTGGCTACATTAGCCGCTACTAGCATAACACACCCGAACATCTGCTGGAAATGAGGTTGAGAAGGAAGAAGAATATGTGCATAGAAAAGATGATGTCTCTGGTTCTGCTGCATCAGTCTTAATTCTTCTTTTAAAAACTGTCCTAGTTTTTAATGTTACATGACTGCTGTGCTAAATCAGCCGAGTGCTCGTTTAAAGTCACCCAGGCTAATACAAGGCTCTAGTGTTGTGTTAGCCAAATTGAGTGGATATCTTCCCCATTTGTTTCCCTGGACAGTGTTTCCTCTCTGAGATGAGGTGGAGGGATATGTCTTACAAGGACTAAATTACTATCTTAATTCGGCTGCTGAGGCTTTGTATTAACTTTGTCTAAAATTAAGCATGCATGTTTGCATGGAGCGAGGACTGTGGATTATGTCATGCTACAACAGGTGGGGAGTTGTCACTGGTCAGATGGTAACACAGATGTCCTAAGGCGAGCTCAGGGAGGACAGACACCTCCCGTGGAGCAGAAGGGCAAAAGCTTGCTCGATCTTGATTTTCAGTATGAATCCACACTGTAATCGACTGTAATGTAATGCTTCACTGTCGGCTTTTGTGAGTTCACCAAGCATTGGATTGGTCGCCCACCTGCAGGCAAAGTGAGGGATAAGACCATCATGAGACGGGTTAGATAGACTTGAAAGAATCCGAACCCATCATTCAAAGCCTCAAGGAGACATTCAGCGTCAGCACAGGGTGACATAACAGGGCCCCTGCTCCAACATGAGCCACCCAGCTCTACCGCACTGGCACCATCGCCACCACCGCCCCTCCTCTGACCCACCGCCACCAACATTGCTTCCCGCTGCCGCCACATTCACATCTGCATCTCCATGCACATCCTCATAGCCAGCAGCCCTGCCCGCCTCCTTCTCCCTGCACTCACTGTCTGCAGCTGCCCTGCTTCCAGTCAGCCAGGGTGCTTCGGAGGGTGCTTGAAAGGGTGCTTGGTGTGAATGGAGTAAGTACCAAAGGAGTTATGGCAGCTTCTTCCATTTGGCTCAATTCAAAGCTTTTCCTGACATGATGAAATGTTGCATGGTGAAGTTCAGTAAATATTTTTCTCTTGACAGCTTTGCTACACCATGCTATCATTTGTATGACTCATTATGACACATAAACGGTGTAGCTATTATGTTTGCTCAACATATCATCATGCACACACACAGACACACGTGGGGTTGGCTCCTCCATGGTGTTGCCAGGGAGACGAACCATAAAAATGTGCACACTGTCTAAAATAACCTTGGTTCAATAAAAAAAGAGTCTGAACCAGAGTTGCATGGAGCTGTGTGAGCTGCCTGTGGAAGAACCTCTCTGGCTGGCATCCTGCTTTCTGTCCTTGTTTTACTGCAGCTCAGTCAACTTGTCAACATACTGTGTACACTCCTCCAAAGCAGGTTCATTATCTCTGCGCTGCATGATCAGGCAGACATCTTGGATGTCATTTCTAATCGGCCAGACTGTCGTGTGGAATAAAGCAAACAGCTCTTCAAACATTTCTCTCTTCACGAACCCGATGTGCTTTGTAGAGATAATAGAGTGAAGCTGCCTCCATACTCATTCTATCCAATGACTTGTTTCTGCTTTGCTCCTCTGCCTGTAGGATCGCTGGTTAGTCTGGGTGAAGCTGGGTGGTTTAGTCGACGCTAACCACTGTACTAACAACTCACACCTGCTCAAAGCAATAAGGCCTTCGTCCGTTCAGAGTTGTTGAAGATGATCAAAGTTGTAGAATAGCGGAGTTTTAAATGTAACAGACTACAAAGCAAAAACTGTCGCTGCAGCAGCAGAGAGTCGGGTGAAGGTGAAGGTACATAAATACATAAAGAAAATGAAGATATGTACAGAAGTGCATTCACCAGAGGAAAAGTTGAGATGTGTTCTTGCAATTATTACTTCAGAGTCCCAAATTATTTCGGAAAATGTGAAAATGTTTCCTTGTTAGTGTGAATTTACTATCTTGTAATAATAATAATAATAACGATGGTGCAGACACGCTGGATCTGTAGACGGACGTCAGGTCGGGGTCTATGGAGAGCAGGCGATCCGCATGATGGATTCGGCGCGGCGAGTTAACGAACCGTGTCTGAATTTGCACAATCACAACTTGACCTTTGTTTCATGCAGATGAGTCCACGACGTACCAGGCTCGCAAAATCAGATCAAAGCATCAGACTAGGCAGTGCTAAGAAAGTATGAGTCAGGATTCTGTTCCTGCATTTCCTGTTTCACAAACATAGTTTACTGTTTAGCTGTAATATGAGAAAGCTGGTGACCTGGCAGCCATGTTGAAAATGGATTAGCCAGAAACGCCCAACTCAGAGTAAGTCAGCCTTAGCTTTCAGTGGCGTGGTGCATTCAGGTGCACCAGATTCTGTGTCTGAGCCAGAAGATGCAGATCATGAGATTACCAAAGTATCCTGCACAGCGTCGATCACATTTCAGTGCCCAGACCATCAGAACATGAAGACAACTCAGATCTTCTAATCTCACAAGATAATTTGAGCTAAAAGTATAAATATGAAATATTACTTTTTCATAAGTGCATAATGTTATAAGATATATTTGTCTTGTCTTATCTCGTCTTTCAATTTGGCTCCTCTCTGTTAAAATATGAATTAGCATTAGCATGAATTAGCATCTCCTAATTATGACAAAACTGGACTCGTCAGCCTCACTTTATTCTTATTATTTCATTATTATATTGATATATGTCAGATAAAATTCAAAGGCTTGTAATTGTGAGATAAACATCGGAAATGTGAGACAATAGCTTCAATAATTTCAAGGTGCTAAGTCATAATAATGAGAATATGCCTCCTTTTTTTAACTCTGGTGAATGTCATGCGCCTCTGTGGGTACCTATTTGGCATGATAGCATAAAGTTCCAGCTAGCTAGGAAAAATCCTCACATGAGGAAATAAAATGTGGGCACGGCTACTAGCATGGCGCTGTCTTAAAGCTCGACTGAAGCCTCAAATGCCTCCAGTGTACTTTCAATGCTGTAATGTCTGAAAACAGTGTGCATCACAAAGGCTCAACTCTCTTTAGTTGACTGCTTCTCCAACACACACGGCTGTGCACCGGCATGTGTTGAAACCTTTAGCGTGCTAGCTCTCGCTCTGCAGTTTGCCGTGGTATCTCTCAGCTGTTGGTTTGGACTCATGTATCCCTCATTGCATGCGCTTCATAACAAGTGTTTTGCATTCTTTTCCCCCCCAACTCCCTCTCTTTGTTCCTCTTTGTGTTCCCGCCAGATGTTTCAGCCCATGATTTTGTTCATCCTCATTCTCGTTCTCTTCTCATCTCTCTCATACGCCGTCATCTTTAAGTTGGTCTTTCTCTTTGCGCTTTTCTTCGTACTCTAGTCCGTTTGTTCTTCTCCACACCGTGTAGTCTGTTAGTTAATTTCCCCCCTCTGCTTATATTCTTTACCCATTTTCTGTTTTATTTTCGTTTGTTTTCCCCGCCCGCTTTCTTTCCTCGTCCCCTCACCCCGTTTGTTGTCTTCTGTCTGTTTTGTCCACGATCCACCTCACACATCTCCCCCGATTCCACCACCACCAATACCTGCACCCCTGTATCCTGCACCCGTCACCCATCCCCCTAACCCCTTACACTCACACCGTCCTCGACCCCCTTCCCTCCCCTCCCTCCCCCACCCCACGTCACTCACAGTCCGGTCAGAGGGATGAGCTGGAGTGGCGTCTAGGACAGGAGCGAGGCGTGGAGCCCCAGAGCCAGAGCCAGGGTGGGGGCCAGGCCCAGAGCAGGGGAGCCACGGGACTCACTAGGTACCACAGGCCCCTGGCTTTAAGAGCAGAGGTCAGTGCCTCCTCCCTCCTCCATCTCCCTTCCACCTGTGGGACTGAGTTGACACTGACTCCACCATGAGCCCCGTACACGGGCCTTCTGCCGACCCGGACTTGATTTTCTAATCATTTAAACTGATTCAAAGATAAATCTGGTGAGCGACTAGTCCTTTCTTTCCTGTGGTGAGCCGGTGGTCGCTCCAAAACTACCCAAAGTGTCTCATTTTTAATTTTATGGGTTTTCATATTTCCATTTTGCATCATGGTCAGACCTAAAATGAAATGGAGTAAATGTGGGCACAGAATGAGAGTCTCTGGACTGAAAAATAAAAGGATTTGGAGCTTCTGGGTTTTGTTTTTGGAGTGTCTGTTGGCCTGGGAATCAGTGCACCACGGCAAGAAATACTGAGCTTTACAGTTTATTTGCTGAAGAAAAAATGAAAAAAGATGGAAGCATTTATCTAATGTACTTCCAAATATATAACTATGAGCCTTCTCACATCTCAGCCACAACATATGAAGTGTTTCCGAGCACAATGCACTGTAAATTTGGCTGATTTTGAAGTACAGGGGATCAAATTTTCAGAAGGCCGCTCAGTCCAGCATGTCTAGTGACACTCCAGCCACGGTCACTTTTTGATGCTGAACACTTCTCACTTCATTCAGTCACTCTACTTTCACACTAAATATCCACTCCTACGGCCACTGATCTTTATTTTATTTACTCTTTTGGTTTAACATCATTTTATTGCTTTTTAAATTCGTACCATGTGCCCCTGGACATTTTGTGATTGAGTTACTTCCTTTGAAGAAACCAGCAGGAAGTAGGTTGCAAAGTCTTCCAAAGTTCTGAAAGTTTAGCTCGTTTATGTGAAAAATACATCTGCTGGTCGACAGTCTGTTGCCCTCTTAAACAGTGTGAGACAGCAGCCATGCACAGCTACAGCATATTGATCTTTAGACGTATGCATGCACTCAGTGGATCACGGCTGAGTCTGCACACAGCACACTCGGTAGCGAAGCCCTCTGGCACCGGCTCATCACCGCCGAGTGCGCTGTCATGACTCGACTCAGCAAATTAAACGTATGTAAAAGTGCAGCTTACACAGAAGTGTCACAGCACGCTTTAAACAGCACACTGAGAAAATCAAAGAGCGCAATCAAAGAGGCGAGTGTGCCGCACACATCAGCTCAGATCTGTTAAACCCTTCGGTGACTCGGCTGTTCAATAAACCGGCTGTGTAAAAGCAGGACGCTGATTCATAATCGCTGCCTCATGCTTTGTGTTCATAGAGAAATTGCTGGCTGTTATGTAACGCAGAGTACTGGCAGCGGTGATGTGACACATTGCTCTTACAGTTACAGTTATAGCACTTTCGTGTGGATTTCTTTGTGTCCCGGTGCTCTCTGCCGCAGTGTAATCTGCGAGGTGAAATGAATGAATGGGAAAGCAGCTTGGATATGGCAGGATTAGCACTGCACTGTCGGCCTGTGTGATTTGCATTTGACATTGGGCTGACAGGGAGGTGATCCAGGGTCAGTACACACTGAACAGCTCAACTTACTGTTGGAGGCTGCAGAACGCCAGCACGCAGGATAGACTAAGGAAATCGCATTATAAGCCGCCGCAATTTCCAAATTGTCAGAGGCTGCACTTTGAGTTTTTTCATAAGGACAGACAGCAATGTCTTGTCAACGAGCTGAAGAAGAATCATTACATCCAAAACCATAAACATAAGCATCTCATTTCCCTATGAGCATTTTTCCACCCGCAGTAATCAAATCAAACCTCACACGCATTCACTTCCTAATGTGGCTGCTGTATTTGACACCGAAGATTGATTATTTACCAGTAACATGTTAGTAATGTTAATATTTTGGAGATAGAAACCCTGTTTTTGAACTGCAGTGAACTCGTCAGTGTTGTGCAGCTCATTCATTCACTACAGGTTAACAGTTATCTTTTGATAATTCAATAAAAGGTAGGAGTTTGACATTCGGAGAAATACGCTTATTCGCTTTAGAGTTAGATGAAATGATCGATACCGCTCTCATATTTCTACATTAATTATGAAGCTGCAGTCAACAGGCAATTAGCTTAGCTTAGCACAAAGACTGGAAACAGGTCTAAACTGGTTGCAAAGCAACCTCACAGTGGTATTAAGACTCCAGGAAGTTGTCTTCACACCTCAGTTTTTAGATGTGTTGGTTGGACAGAATCAGGCTAGCTGTTTCCCTCTGTTTCCACTCTCTATGCTAAGCTAAGCTAACTGGCTGCTGGCTCCAGCCTCATATTTAACGGACAGACACGCAATCAATCAATCATATTTCCCACAAAGTTGGGCCATAACTTCAAGGCTGATAAACTTTGTTTGAGGTTTGATCAAAAAGCTTTGATGTTGCCCGATGAAGAAATATGTAATCAAGCTCAAAATGTGCGGCGTTAAATTTTAATCATCTCCTGAGACGTTACAGGAGAGGAGCAGAATGGGTCTCCGCTTGTGTGAAAGTCAGATCTCGTTTGAGGTTTTTCAGCCCCGCTCAGTGAATTTTTGTTTTTCAGTGGAAATTAAGGAGAACAAATATAATCAAGCGTCTCACACACAAATCCTTGTGATTTTGTGTGATGACCAAATAAAGCTTTACAGAGAGACAAACAGAGCGATATCGAATTATCAACATGTGGTGGAATTTGTCCAAAGTGTCGGTGAAGTAACTGTGCTCTGTGCTGTTGTGGGTTCAGCTCCGGGACACGCCTGCGTCCGACATCCAGTTTCGTCTGGATCACGAACGAAGGCTGCGAGCGGCGACGGAGGAGCGGGAGGCTGTCGTGTCTCTGCCTCAGGTACAGTAATGCAGTCAGTCACGCCATGTTTGAAGACTTTATGACGAAGGAACAGAGGAATCGCGCCTCACCTCGCCTGCTCTGCAGTCTTTGCTGACGCTTGAACATAATTTTAATTAAGTGTCGTCAGCAGAGAGAGGGGAAAGTTTTCAGCTTTAACATCCTTTTGGGCTAAAATATTAAAAACTATGTTAATATTTTGAACATTGACAGATAAATTCCTGGTAAAGCCCCTTTCAAACCATCAGAATGACCAAAAACTGTGTGAGGCCACATATCAAGAGGAACAAGATGCTCACATATCTGCTACTGACTGTGTGAATCAGTCTTTTCTTCAATCTGTCCAACAGCAGGAAGACGAGCGTTTGCGTCTGGAGGCCCAGCGCGGAGCTCTGGAGCTGCAGGGACTCCAGACTCACGAGGTGCCCTGGTCTCAGGAGAGAGCCATGCTGCAACAAGAGGTCCGACTCTTCAGACGCAACACCATCATCTTCTACATGAAGCTCAGGTGGATCCTTATGCACTGGAGGCTTGGCCGCAAGGACGGCTCCGGAGAGGAACCCGTGCACCCCGAGGTGAGTCCTGGGTTCGATAGGTGGGGTCACCCACACACCACATCAGGTTGTTCTTTGAGTCAATCATCCGGAACAAGATGGCGAAAATGGCAGCATGCAGTGACTCATCCTGAATCACTCCCACCAGGATGCAGGAACGTCTGCAGGACTGAGTGATAGTCTGGTTGATCGAGCGACTCCGTTTGGTGCTCATCTTGTTCATTCGCGTTCGATGCTTCACTCTCGAGCTCCTGGTTGATTAAACTCGTAATCTGTGGGATTCGTGTTTTGCTGGTTTTGCTTTTGGGGGAATATTCGCACGATGAGCGTTCGTGTCTCTGCACAGCACCTCCCCAGAGAGCACGGAGCACTTTGGCCGGCACGATGAAGTGTTTTCCTCTGAATTCCTGTAATTGCTGCTCTTTTCTCACCTGTGCTGAGTATCACTGCTCACACTGTCAACCCAGTTCCTCCAGTTTATACCCAGCAAACTGCTTTCGTGGTTTGCTGTGTAATTTTGTTCTTCAGGGCGCTTTTCATGCAATTCTATATTGCTTAGATTGAAATGAATTTCATGTCTCTTGATGCTGTGCTGACTCATCAGTTTAATCATGCAGTACGTCGTCGTGAAACCTAATTTGCGCCTACAGATGGTGCAGCAGTGAGGAGCCCACGTGTACCTTGCTGGATATTTACCGCACATCCTTGACTTGACATTGAATCCCAACAGAACATTTTCTCAAGTCGGGTTTATTTTTAATCACGGTTACAGTTTCAAAGGGCCTCTCAGTTCTACGAACCCGGTGGAAACAAGAAAGAACGACTCTGACAAATTGATGCTCGTTCCTGATTTGTCTGCAAGGGTTCAGTGCCTCTAGAAGTCTACTTGTCGATGTTTTGAAACTTGTAAGTCTGCCATACTGCAGACTTTCATGGAGTCATTACGGAGCCATAGCGCTCTGATGTTAATTGCAGACGAAATCTGAAATCATAAAATCGCACACACACAAGAACAAGTTAAGGTTCATTATTTTCTGCTGCAGTTTATTCACTCAGAGCTCTGCTTTGGGAACCTCCAGGATGAGACACTCTTCGTAGTAAATCAGTCAGTTTGTCTACTGTGGAAGAGTTCTGGCTGTTTTCCAAGAAAGGCTTCATAAATCTGCTCTAATGAGTGAGAAGGCCAGCCTACGAGCGAGTCCTAAAGCCGTCGCCTGATGTCTCAGATGATCCAAAACCTCTAAAGCACACAGTCGCAGGCGTTACAGTACGTCTAGCTCTTCATCACATGAAGACACCATCATAGTTCGGTTAGATCATGTTACAGTTCAGCGCTTCAGCTTTAGGAAAGAGTGATTTCACTCTGCTCCTCCTGCAGATTTTTCCCATAATTCCCTTCTCTACAGACTTTTACCTCACATGTAACATTTAGACAAACGAGGAGCAGCTTAGCAGAGTCTTACAGGGAGCATCCAGTTAGTGTACAGATGAATAAAATCCTGCTGTGTGACTGTACTGGCCCACAGGTCTGAATGAATGTGACAGGTTGTTGGTGTGTATTGGCCCCATGCTGGTAAAAGACTGGAGACGCATCCAGGGTGCTTCTCTGCCTTCTGCCCAATGCATGCTGGGAAGGGCTCAGCCACTGTGAGCCTGAAGCAGACCATGTTGGAACAGGAAAAAAACGAGCTCATGAATGAAAACACAGGCTTTTCATGGCTGCATCATCTGTTCCAGTTCGAGAAGTTGGAGGGCATCCCAGAGTTGGGAGTGATTATGGAGCAGGCGGAGGGAGAGTCGGATCGAGACGACAGACTGTGTTTGCCACAAACCCCGGGGGACGTCCCCGACACCGGGCCCATCATCCCTCTGCCGTCACCTGATCGACACCTGCAGCATCAAAGACAGGTACTTGCAAGTCTAAGGTGATCAGCGGTGTTGTGATCTAGAAGCCTTCATGCAGATAAACTCACCTGAACCTGAACCTATGGCATGTTGAGAAAGCGGCCGGCATGTGCAGGTCATCCCTCCAGAGTTCTTCACATTTGTAAGATATTTTGTGGAGCAGACGCTTCATTTCCTGGCTGCCGGTTTTTAGATAAATTGATCTTGAAGTTTAAAATGTGGCACAGCTGCAGGGACGCTCACAGGTTTGCATTACAGTAGCGACTGATGGCATTCCCTCAAAACGTCGTACAAACCTCCCATTAAATTTACAGTATTTTTAAAAATCTGCCCAGTCCACTACTCCCTCCTTTTCTCTAACAGCAATGTTACAGCGCTCAGAGATTACTCTTATTATTATTAAGCCATGTTGTCATTTCAAAATACAGGATTTAACACTTCATACTAGACACATCGAAAATGTATAAGACAAAAAATATATTAAAATAGGGAAAAAATACTAAAATACAATTAAAAAAACACTATTTACAAGAGAAGACTGTTATACAGCGACATACATGTATATAAATAAACTGAACTAGTATGAAGTTCTGTTAAATTGTAAATTGTTGTATTGAGAGTTTGGACATTAGTCGTAGCCTTTCATTATTTTCCTCATTCATTTTAATTGTGTTCAAATGAACGTTTGGCAGCCGCTCGTTGGAGCTGTTTGGCATGCTATGCAGATGAGAATTCTGGCCTAGATAACCAGTTTGAGGCACTAATTATTTTGAGTACACCCGGTTTTAGGCTCATTGTTCAAACAAAAACATGGACTCTCAGTCACATGCAAAGGAGACAAAAGGAGCTGTGTTCCTGCTTCTGTCCAGCGTTTCAGAGGACGATGTTTCACTCACACATAGCGTGTGTTCAGATCTGCTTTCGGCACGTCTGACAGCCACTTTGTCCCTCTATAAAACTAAAGAAAGTATGTAAGCGTTTTGGCTTGGATGCATTATTAAACAGCCCTAAGTGCTCTACTTTGTCTAATGTTTTGATTTTTCCACGACATCTTGAAAATGGTTCGTACAGCGATCTGACGTCGTGGCTTTACTCTGCGAGCAGTCTTAACAAGCGTGCCCAGTAGACTATATTAAGCTTTATGCATGAGAGCAGAAATGCGGTCTTGCTTTAGTAAGCACACATGGCTACTACAGCAGAGCAGAGCACAGCTGATGATTCCTGCAGCCACGGTGAGATAATGATATGTTCGGCCATAAAGAGGTCATTGAAAGTTTTCAGTCAAGACTTGGACATGATTCTGTCTGGCAACAGTGAGGGAAAAATCCTGATTCATCCGCTCTGGTACTGCCAATGTGTGACACTGCTGAAGTATATATAAATACTGTGAACACTGTGGATGAGATGATGAGACTTTTCCCACAGTGGTTGTGAACTTTCATCTCATTCAGTGCAGCTCACTCTGCTCAGTGACTCCAAACGGCTCAGCGACGTCTTCACAGTGGCATCACAGTTCTCAGATCAGCTTGAAATATCTAGAACAACACTTAGAATGGAAATTTGAATTCATCAGAGATGTTTTTAGCCGGGTGGCACACGAGTTTCCTCCCATATCAACAGACATGCATGTGAATTATTAAGCATACTCACTGCATCTTGCCAAAGCTCGCGGATGCTGACTGCTGCTCCTTAATAGTTGCAGTAGATGAATTTTCTCAGTTTTTGTCTGTGCTGCCTTCAGCCCAATCATTGGGTGGAATCTGCCTGATGTTGTCTGCACGGTGTCTTTTTTCGATGTAACCACTTGGTGCCCAAGTTGGAAATTTTAGATGAAAGGGACGCTGTGGACCTTTCGACCATTTGGTGCTAATGAACTATTTTGACGAGTATTTTGAGCTTTAATACAACGCTCACAGAAGACGGCTCGCTGGAAGGGGAACTGCCAGAGTGAGTGTATCTTCACTGTGTGTGCTGCAGGGTGAGGCTGTCTGAGAGAGAAATGGGTCTGAGGAGAACATCTGTATGGACAAGAAGGTGATTTTTGGCATTTATTGGCATGGTGATAAACTGTGAATTACAGAGGAGGTCAGGAAGAATTATGGTGGTGCTTTATGCCGCCAGGAGATTCCTGGATGTAGTGGACGGATCTGAAAAAGCTCTTGACACCACACTGAGGGGAGGATTTACACCAACTCAGACGATTGGATCAGGGTGTAGGATGGACAGTGTCGTGAGTGGGATCACTTTGGATGGACGCTGTGAATGGGCAAGCTACTACAGTCCAGTAGGTGGCGATAGTTTAAGACGTATCGATGCTAACCTCCATAAAACACCAAAGAAGAAGAAGGCTGATTCTGGTGGTCCAGGTGTTTAAGACTCTTATTAATGTAAACCAGTCCAGTTCTTCATTTTCAGTCACCTTTCTGTTCCACGTGTCAAACAAAGCCTGAATGTCTTTGCTGCTGCTACCTAACAAACATTGGTGGAGTCAGTGGAGCTAGTTAGCTGCTGAGCCATACTACAGGTGGTAAGCGGGTCGTTGGCAGTTCAGTAAAATATTTAGTCCAAAACTCAAAAATCTGTTTTATCTTTTCAAATTAGCTCTGCAAATTAGCAGTGTGCTAATCCTCCTCAGTAAGCCTGCAAACATAGGCCACATGTTGGTCTCAAGATGGCCGCCTCAATCTGACCTTATGATTGACCCCTGGCTTGACCAATTAAGATCTTTCATTTCATTTATATTGCCAACAATAGCCAATGAGAGTCTTGCTTTCTCCTGTAGTGCAAAGATTGAGCTGCTTCAGTGGGTAATTCAGTGCAAACATGGATATTACACAGGACCTGAAATGATAAATATAGTAAAAGGCCTCGATATAAAGATTTATAGCCACTCGTAGGATGTGTATTTAGATACACAACAGTAGAACGCTCAGAATAATGGTGTGGTTGTATCTGCCCTCATAAAAGAAAACCCAAGTGAGCTCCACTTACATGTATTTCCTGTTATATTTAGACTGTTTTGAAGCACACTGGCCTTTTCGCACCTGAGCTTATATCGTGTTCTCAGCCTCGGCTGGCAGAGCCGGCGGCGCTGTAGTGATACCTCGAGGTGAAGTTTTACTCCAGACTCCTTTGTGCTTCACTGCCTCCTGCCAAGACCTGAAGACTGTCTACAGCAGGACCACCAGAGGCAAACAGCTCTCTGAGCAGACACCCCAGGAATAACACGCTGTTCTCTTCTCTGTGACCCAGCCCATGTCGTTTACTCATACTGCCCGAAGCCGTTAGAAACCCAAATGTGGATCTTCAATGTCGAAGCTTCCTCAAACCCCCTGCATCACAGTTGGACTGAAATAAGTCGTCATCAACAGGTTTTTGTTGCAGCTTTAATTGCTGCAAGGTTCTCAAGGGATTTCACTTCATTTCAGTTCGGATTTTTGAGAGCATCTTTCTTTCTACACCCCTCCATACGCACGTTTTAATTCTTTAATGGTGGGAGTCATGCAAGGGCAGGTGGGAAAGGACGAGGGTTTAAAAAAACAAGACGAGAGATATGAAACATGATGGAGAAGTTCAAGTCAAATTGATTTATAGAGCACTTAGAAAGCAGGTTTGTCCTGAAGGCCTTTAAAGAGAAACAAAGGACAACAGAGCAGATAAAAACACGAGACATCGAGATAAGGACAGAACCGGCTGAACGTGCCATGTTTAGGTGTGTCTGAGTGTGTGCTGGTTTAACCTTCCTTAACTGTGTTCACACTGATGTTTTTCCTCTCAATTCCCTGTGCGCAGTTTGGGGAGAACCGGCAGGTGCTGCAGGCCCTGCGGACGCTGCTGGAGGAGTTTCGGGAGGAGCTGCAAGAGGAGGAGACGCGGCGGTGCCAACTGCAGCAGTCCTACGCCAATGACAAAGCCGCCTGGGAGGTCAAGTGGGCAGAGATGAAGTGCCAGGTCGCCCAGGTACAGATGGCGTCTCAGCGCCCACCTTAAAGGGACAGGACACAGTCTGGCGTAGCGAACTAGTGGTGCATTCAGGAAGCAGCAAGGCGACAGTGAACATGTTGCCTTCTCCACGGGTGAATTCCCACTCAGGTCAAACCGCCAACAAGTCGAAAACAACAAATCTTTGTGTTTTCCGACCCGTCGTTTCAGCCTCCCCTCCTGGGCCAATCAGTGTCATTTTGAAAGAGCAGCAGTTGTGTATTAGTCCATATCACACAGCCCTCAATAATTAAATTAAAAGCGGAAGGACAGCTTCTGATAAGACAAAAAATGATGAATCACTTCCTTGGCGCTATGTAATGGGTATATTCTGTCATTGTGCAAACTAATTAATTCAGCACTGTGCCTAATTGTTTGATATGCCTCTAAGCGTTTCTTACCGACCTCAAAACAGCTGCGAAAGCACTCTTTTATATTCCTAATGGGAGTGTAAATACTTTGTAGATTAAGAGCAGGCTGTGTTCATCTCCACTGATAGGAGCACATGAAAGCTGGTACCAGTCACTTCATGCGGAGGCGTCCGAGAGATGAGTTTATGTCAATATCAAAAATATTTAAATTTGAAATTACAGTGAAGCGTTCTTTGTCTCTGATGCTGTTTGTGTAAAACAACATTTACAGTGGGACGCTAAAACTCACACTCAGGCCAAAAGAGCAGAAACACACCATGAAAACACACAAGGAGTTTTAAGTTTATAATATAGTGAGACAGGATGTTGCAGCTCTGCAAAGTTTGTGCAGTGATACTTGTTTAATTGTTGAATAACCCTGCTCACGTTACCACCTGTTAACAGCAGTCTGAGACCATTTGGTGCAGTCGCATGCGTTGCTTTCAGCCCACTCGTCTCAGTGTCCCCAGGTCACGTTCATGGGGCGTCAGCACTGTGGGAAAATAGGAAATTCTACACAGAGTGATGTCAGAGTTACACACCTTTCCATGTATAGACTGCTGCTGTGCCGTTGTTATATTGGCAGTGGACATCAGACTGTATGTCTGCTGCTTTCGTTTGCCGCGAGAGGAAGTGAATCTATCTGCCGGTGTGCTCAGAGGGATATCGAATGCGCGTTGTTTTGCGGTACAGATTGGCATCGCCGTCGGAGGCCTCGTCGTCTGCCGTGTCTGATTTAAGCTCCAGATTTTCTTTCCCCTCTGAGAGGCAGAGCACGGCGGGGACTGGAAGCCAGCAGTGTGGGGAAGAAGAAAACAAAGCTTAGAATCAATTTGAGGATATTGAACATGTTGTTTCTTGACCACAGCGTCGGAAGATAAAATTTGAGACCAGAGATCAGCGTCTTTTCTCAGCTTTATCTGATGAGCTTCAGCTTTTGGAGCCAATTAGGCAGTTGGAGTTACAGGAGGCTCCTGCTCTTTACGGCGAGCGCATGGTTCATATCCTTCCTCAGAGCAGAGGTCGCCGAGGGCCTCAAGGAGAACTAATGTGCTTAGTTTCCTCTGATAATGTTGAATTCTTCACCGTGCTTCATCCTGATTAAGACGTCGGGAGTATTCCTCCGAGCCGCCGGCTTTTTTATCCGTGATTATTACACAGTCCAGCAGAGCAGAGCAGAACTGGAGATTACCCTCACCTGTGTATTTATATGTGGATATGAGTAGTGAGTATTTTTGTCGCCAGATATTAGCGTCGCTGCTCCGGCTGGCTCATGTTTCGTTCTCTGGTTTGGTCCCAGTGTGAAGTCTCCTAAATAACTGTCTATATTTATAATGTCTTACATCTCGGCTCTCGCCATTCAGTCAGCAGCTATTACTGCACGTTATCCTCTGCAGTGTGTAATCAGTTTAAAACCCCCATATAAAAGTCTACAAGACAAACATTTATGAATGGAGTTATGTAAGCTGACGTTTAAAGACAGCCTTGACTCGCTCTTCACACAGCTCCAGTACCACAGACGCTGGTCTGGACCATTATGTGGAGGGATCAAAGCCCGTCAGAAGATTACAAAGCTGCGTTCTGCCCGGAGAAGAGAAGCTTCCAGAGTGGCTTCGCTCTGTCGCCCTGCAACTTTGAAGATTTCCGCAGTGCATCCGAATCCTCGGTTCACGTCCCCTCACCAGCGAGTGGTGTGAAATATGAAATTAGGATTGCAGCTCTCGCTCACGTCTGAACCGTGCGTCCTTGTCGGCTACAAAACAAACACTGAGAAATTTAGACTGAGAGCAGCTCTGTGCGTGCGTGCGTGCGTGCGTGCGTGCGTGCGTGCGTGCGTGCGTGCGTGCGTGCGTGCGTGCGTGCGTGTGCTGGCCGGTGAAGGATTGTAACTAAGTACATTTACTCAAGTGCAGTGCATAAAGTACGAATCTGATGTATTTGTACTTTACATGAAGATTTCCATTTTGTGCAACTTTATACTTACTTTATACTCTGCATCTGAGGAACACGTTGTACTTTTTACTCCCCTACATTTGTCTGACAGATTCAGATACTAGTTACTGTTCAGATCCAGAAAACTTCTCCTGTTTCTGAAAATAAATAAACTCTAACTCTAAGCCTCTCGGATCAGCTGCGAAATGCGTCATCACAAAGCTGAAAACAGGCGTTTTCTCATGAAAAGTTGACTTTATTATCCAGCATCTTATAGAAGATGATGAATCGCTGTAGCTTAAACTAGCCGTCTACTCCTTAACAGTTTGTGAAGGAGTTAAAATGAGCTCAACCTTCAACATTTCCACCAGGAAAATTCAACACACGCATTAAAACAGCAGTAATATCAATACAAAAACAAGAGATATGATAGAAAACACTGACATTTTACTGCACAATGAGTACTGTCACTTTTAATTCTTTAACCTTATTTGCTGATAATACTTTTATTCTTGAATACTCATTTGTGGTATGAGTGCTTTTACTCCAGTGAAGGATCTGAATACGTCTTCCACTTCTGGTGTTGACGCTGAAATACGATCCAGGACGTCAGGAACTGATCTTCACAGACTTTTTCATTTGTTGTCCTGTTTGTTTCAGCTGTTTGTCTCTCAGTGATTTGCTTTTAATTAATTTGTTCACAATAAGCAGCACTTTCTTCGTTCCTGATCTAATCTGCTTTGACACTAGTTTATTTTTCTGTAGTGCTGTGAACATTCAACATAACTTAATTAAACCAAAAGACAGATAATAGATCAAAAGGTAAAGATCAGAAGAGCCAAAGGTTGTTGTCTGCAGGTCATGTGCAGTATCTCAGACACAGCTGTATTGATTTCAGGGTGGACGGCAACAAAAACAGACCAGAACAAGTTTGTCGAGGCTCTTTTTAGCAGAGGCTCAGATGTTCTTGCGTACCTTCAGCCTTATGCAGATACAGGAGTTTTGGTTTTATTTGATCTTAAGAATTGCACAGAATTTCAAAACTGCAGTTAGTAATTCAACAGCAGCATCTTTAACATCTCACTAGTGTCCTTGTTGCTGTTTTCTAGGGACTATTTCTTCAGGAAAAAGTAGTTCCAATAAAAATTGTGTTGTATTTTTGGTGAACTGATCCTTTAAGTTGAATCTTTTTCACGCACCTGCTGTTTTTCTTTGCCTTAATCGTCATTATTTCTCCGTATATGTACTGTACAGAATAATAACTATTGAATAATGACTAATTAACCCAACCACTGCTGTGTCTTTGCTCTTCGACCAGCTGGAGGAGGAGGCGCATGGCATGGTGCGAGGCGAAGCGCAGGGAGGCGAAGGGGAACTCGCCAGAGACCCCGAGTGGGCCTTGAACCAGGAGCGCAAGGAGCACCGGCGTCTGCTGGCCGAGAGCCACAGCACCTCCCTGGACCTCCGCTGGAAGCTGCAGCACGGAGAGAAGAGGTGGGGCCGCGAGAGGGCCGAACTGCTGGAGCGCTTCGACCGGGAGCGGCAGGAGTGGGACGGCAGCATGAGGGAGCTCCACCGCAAGATGGAGAGGGTGAGGGAAGGGAGGAGGTGGAAGGAGAGAGGAGGAAGGAGAGTTTAAGTAGAAACAAGAAGAGGAAGGTCGGGGTCAGGCAGGGATGAGAGGAGGGGAAAGGATAAAGAGAAGAAGGAGTGAGAGGGTGGAGTATTGATATCACTGGAAATGAGCCAAAACAAGTCATTTAAAGGCACCATCTAAAATTTCACTTGCTGATGGGTTTTTTTTAATCACAGTTTTTGACTATGTTCACATTTTATTTGCAGACGATTAACAAACGTAATCAACAGAACAATGGATAATAAAAGCCGTCTGTAGCTGCAGTATATGAAACACTCACAAACTTCACAGAAAAATACTGCACAGCTAAAAATCTGATGCCTTTCCTTGTTAAGCGATGCATGGGGCTGTTTGTGCTCGAGCAGATACGAGAAGCAGTGACAAAGCACCCAAGGCGATAAAAAAAATACAGAGGATTACTGAATAATTGATGTCCTTTGTGAGATTTAATTAGACGAACTGCAGCGTCTCACCTCGCTAGTGTGTGATGTTCGGGGCAGGAGGCAGGAACAAGCACTGGTTTAATATGAGATGAGCGTCAGAGTATTAACATATAAAGCAGGGGCTGGAATAATAACGGGAACACACTCTGGATCAGTTTTACAGTTAAAAAAATGCTGATGCACCGTTGAATAGAGACAGAGCAGGAAGCAGAGATGCATTATTCAGCGATGTTGCAGCAAACGATAAAGCACAAGTCGACAACTGCTCGGACCGAGAGATGCGGCTGTTCTCCTTTAACCCTGAGCCTCACGCAAGCCACTTAACCCCAGTCACCACGATGGGCTCCTCATACTCGTATGTCACTCTTTGTGCAGATGCAGAGAGAGCTGAACACCCGGCGAGGCGAGAGCATAGACGCCAAAGATGGCGGCTCGGGCCACAGGGGTGTGTTTTCCCCTCAGGACAGTCCCCGCAACGCCCCCCGGTCACCTCGCTCCCCACGCTCCCCCTGTATGTCCACCCCTGTCCCCGTCCCCCCCATGCGCTCCCACTCTGACTCTGAGGCCATGCTGGAGGAGCAGGGGGCCGCGATGAGGCTGAAAGGCCCCACGGAGAACCTGTTCCTGGACGCGCTGTCTCTGGACCCCCTCAGTGGCCTGGAGGTCCCATCACCGTCCAGGCTGGAGAGCGAGAAGAGGTTCCCCTGCATGAAGGAGGTAACACAAGCACCAGATAAGCATGTCGTGCTTTAGCACATAAATGTTCCATGTTCTCCTTCAGGATGAACTGCAGTCATTTTTGTGATCTGTTCGTCAGGTCAAAACTTTCATGGGTTTAAGGCCAAATACTGTAAAACTAATGACATTACCATTAGCACCAGCTGTATTTTGTGTTTAGTGCTAATTGGCAAGTGTTAGCATGCTAACACTGTAATTTAAGGTGGCAAACATGGCAAACATTACACCTGCTAAACATCATTGTCAGAATGTTAGCAGGCTGCTGTTAGCATTTAGCTCAAAGCTGTGCTGCAGAGCCTCGGAGAGCTGCGAGCACGAAGCAGTCTGTCGACTCTTCGTCTTCGTCTTTTCTTAGTCAGACGTGAAAGTAAAGTTATCATCTTTGGGTTTTAGACTGTAATGTATTGCACATTGCCATTATGTAATGAAGGTAAAGGCAGTTTCTGTGACATTTCATAGACAAAATCATTAGTCATGACAATAATTGGTGGATTAGTTGATAACTATTGACAGTTTCATCAGCTGAAGCCCTCAAACAGCTCAATAAAATGAACAGCAAGTGCAGATTCGCAGTAGCTGCGACCACATATGTGCACGCATCCGTGCATTCACACACACACACACACACACACACACACACACACTCACATGGTGTTACCTGATAATCAGCTGTCATTTGGCTCATGACCAACTTTTCAACAAAATGTCCGTGAATCCAATTGGAAGTTACACGCCTTTTTTGTGATTGGCCGCTCTAAGTGCCACACCCCTTTTAGCCAGTTTGTATGAACACAAACACACACCTTCACACTCACTCACATACACACACATACATACGCACACACACACTTGACCTTCACGCCAAGTTTCAGCCTCAGAGGGCGACAGACGTGGCTGCAAATACGCAGGTAAATTTCTGTGGACTGAGAAACAAACTGAGCTGTAGAGCTGCTGGCCAGACCTAAAAAAAAAGTTAGAAAAATAAAAAGGTCACATAAAGACAAAAGCTAATAGACAATAGAAAATAAACATTTTATGTCTCTCCATCTCAACACTCCAACTGAATTTACTGTCCTTGAAGGACTTCACAGCCCAGAGTAAACATAAAATGTTCCCCTGTGGAGAAAACCAGGTCTTAGGAGCTCAGGTGGAAGATTCTCCTCTTTCATAGAAATCTATCTAAACGCAAAGTCTAATTTAAAATAGACCCTTTGGAACAGAGCCTTCACACTGAGAGAAGTATCCTCATTACTGATTGTGTGTGTAGCATACAAGTAACTGGTTCATCTCTTCATTTGATTTTCATTGCCTGCTTTACCAAAGTAAGTTGAAGTATCTTGAGATCTTGAGAAGCTATTAACTTCAAGTAAGACTTTAAGGAGTAAATTAAAAGTATATTACAATTGGAGGTGGATGAAAATCTGTCTCTCACATTAAATCCTCTTTAAACTGTGGTGCTAAAATGATCCAAAGAGCGAGCACAACTGATCTTAATGTTGTTTTCTTATAGATTTCCCTGTTCTTCAGTGGTAGATATTCACTCTTTTCAAAATATGCTGCTGCCATTCTTTTACTGCCTCATGATACGATTGTTCTGTCTGTTGCGTTTCAGGCTCTAAATGAGATTTCGGAGAGAGAAGGTGATACCGAGTACCCAGAGGAGGAGATGGGCGGCGGGAGTCTGCTCAGGTAACCTCATGACGAGGCTCCGAGTCAGACTGAGTTCAAAGAGAGTTTTAACAGTCAAATTATTCTTTAAAAGCTGATGCATTTTCATAGATGTCAATAGTAAATGCATCGCCACCAAGTGGTCTGACTGGTGGTGGATTATTCAGCTTCCTGCTGCATTTTTGTTGCTCATACATACACATTGATCCCCGCAGAGATCGGCTGTTGATTCTATGAACTGTTACTTGAAGTGACAGTGAGTTTCCCCCCGGTGACTTTTCTTTGAAAGTTTCTCTTAGGAAGTGATCCAGAGCACTGTGTCGTTAAATAATTCAGAGTTAAAACATTTAAAGGCAGTAAGTTGATTTTTAAAAGACATACACACGAAATACGACAGACAATACACGAGAAACTTTTTGTGCAGCAGGAACATAAAGGAGGTGATATCATGACTGGTGATGTTTGGTTTCAGTGTGGCAGCAGAGGTTGATATTAATGAACTCTGAAATTAACTGTGCGTGTGTGTGTGTGTGTGTGTGTGTGTGTGTGTGTGTGTGTGTGTGTGTGTGTGTGTGTGTGTGTGTGTGTGTGTGTGTGTGTGTGTGTGTGTCCTGTGCAGAGCCAAGTCAGTGTGCTCCATGAGTGACTTCCAGAGGTTGATGGACAGCTCGCCGTTCCTGCCTGACAAGACTCGCCATGGTGACCAAGGCCAAGACGACGTCACCCCGCCTCTGTCCCCGGACGACCTCAAGTACATTGAGGAGTTCAACAATAAGGGCTGGGACTTCCCATCATCCACCTCTGGCCCGGGTCCCGCCCGGGAAGCGTGGACAGAAAAAAACCCAGAGGCCCGGGGAGGGGAGCCCGTTCTTGATCCATTCCAGCCAGCTTCCTGGTTCCTCACCACCAGCGCCACCCTGACCACCAGCACCCTGAGCAGCCCTGAGCACTGCCACAAGTCCCCGCTGAGGGGCAATGGAGCAGGGGCAGCAGGGGTGGGAGTGGAGCATTGTGGGGTTCACATCCTCCATAGCCCCACCAGATCTGGGGCAGCTGAGCATCCTACTGCCCAAGACCCGGACTTCCTGTACGCCAAAGGGACCAAAGCCAGGGGCAGAGGAGAGGCTGGGGTGGGAGCCAGCGGGGCAGAAGAGGTGTTCAGCAGTGGGCGGTGGGCATGTGGGCTTCTGGACGGTGGGGGATTGAGGACTTCACCCAACCAGTCTCCTATCTGTCCCACAGTGGGCTACACCTCCTCTCTGGAGCTTCAGCTCTCCAGAAACATGAGTGACGACATGAAGGAGGTGGCAATCTCTGTGAGGAACGCCATCCGCTCTCCGCCAGGGCCCGCCGTGAGGGACACTGCCTGCCAGACCAACGGATTCACCACGCGAGGCACTCAGACCACCCAGACTATCAGTGTGGGCCTGCAAACGGACCTGCTGAGGAACCTGACCAGCAGCCCCCACCGCTGCCTCACCCCGAAAGGCGGCGGCACGCCTATATCTTCCCCGTCACGCAGCGTGAGGAAGGTTCAGTACTCTCCCGTCGTCCAGAGCAAGTTTGAGCGACCCTGCTGCTCGCCAAAGTACGGCTCGCCCAAGCTCCAACGCAAACTGTCCACGTCCAACAAGGCTGATCTACCCAACACCAGCCGTGCTCCCACCCCCACCACACCGCAGAAGGGCAACAGCGAGTCGGCGTGGGCCCGCTCCACCACCACACGCGACAGCCCCGTCCACACTACCATCAACGACGGCCTCTCCAGCCTCTTCAACATCATCGACCACACCCCAGTGGCCTACGAGTCCATGCAGAAGTTCAACAAGTCCCCCAGTCGCTCCCGCCCCACCCCTCCCTCCACCGCAGAGCCCAGCCCCGCTCAAGGGGCCCTCGCCACCGACCCCAGGAACGTGCAGGAGTGCTTGCGGACGGCTCGCGGGCGCTCGCCCAGCCCCGTGCAGCTGATAGTGGAGACGCAGGGGGACAAAAACCCAGAGGTGGTGAGCATACGGCAGGACCTGTCGGCCCCGCCGGGCTACACGCTGGCTGAAAACGCAGCCCGCATCCTTAATAAGAAGCTGCAGGAGCAGGGCTTTAGAGAGGAGAGGAGGCTGCAGGCTGGAGGACAGAGCAGCCACAGCAGAGACAGCAGCAGGCAGGCCGACTCAGACAGAGGACAGTCTGGATGTATGGAGGTAAATATACAGGCGCACTGGATTCACCGCTTCATCATTCATTTGATCTGGGGCCCGTGTTTTATGACACAGAGATATTTATGACTTTGCCTGGGATTGTTCCTTGTAATGGTTGAAGACAAACTTTAAAAAGCCTATCAGTCACGTTACAATATCACTAAAATGTTAATGCTCTTTTCTCAGATCGAAAGCACTGACTGATGCAATGGTAATGTCAAAATATTTGACCCTCTTCAATAATACTGAGCTTTCCTTCATTTCTGTATATAGACACTCTTTAAGGTTTCTTCATCATCTGTACTTTCTTCTTCACTGTAGTGACTTTCTTGTAATGTGGCTTTTATTTCTTTGCTTTCACTTTCACTGAGGCCCGACCGAAACCTGATCTATGTGCCTGATAACAAGAAATGAAATGAATGATCTCACAGTAATGATCTAAGTGGGATCGTAGTTACATAATTCGTCATTATCAGCACTCTCCAATTAAATCCTCAACCGCAATTTAAATAGCTCCTGTTTTTGGAGCGATTTGATCTTCCCTGTAGCAAAACAAACCAAGAAAAGCGAAACTTTTACTTGTGAAATCAGCGCACGGACACGTCGGTCGGACACGTGTCACCACCCATTCAGCTGACCTGTGGCAACAATAAATGGCAGACAGGAAACCATCTTTCTGCTCATGTCTAAAAGATGAAACAGACAGAGAAATGCATCCACTTTACTGTATGTGCTGGCACGCCTCTTATTTGCAGACACAGATTAAAATTTCCAAAAAGTAGGTCACGCAGTGCTAAAGCTGTACATTAAAACAATGTACCAAACACGTACTGTATATGTGAAATGATAACATGAACAGTAAGCAACATAATCCCACATATGGTGATTAGTATGGCCACTAACATCAGGGTTTCACCAGCTGCTGTTCGCTGATCTGCAGAACAGGGAGAGATTACAGTCCGATATGGGATTTTATGGAAGATAGCGGAGTGTGTGTCTCCTCCAGTCATTCGTTAAATGATGCTGTGACTTCAGTGGATGATGGTCACAGCTTGAACTGACCAAAGTAATGGATTGGGACTGTCCTTCAGGAAGCAAAGTGTGAATATTGTAACGCAGACCTGGATATGGATCTCATAAGGAAAGGAAAACTTTTGAAATGTACCAAACTGAAACATCAGTGTGAGGACGAGCAGCACTGAAATACCTGTAAAATCAAGGTACTTCTGTTAGCTGCAGCTAGCCGCCTGCGTCACATCACCCAACTCAGCTCTATTCAGCCGTTCACATAGAATATCTGGTTATCTCCAGCGCTGTGTGACTGGCCTGCCTGCATCTGCGTCAGGGTCAGCGTCCCAGTTCCCCTCGTGTTTTTTCCAGGTCTAAAGCGAATGGGTGTGTGTTTACTGCTGTCTGTTTGTGGTCTGCAGGCTGATATCAGCCACCTTATTACTCCTGGTCAACCTCTCTGCCTTTGATATGCCAGACTTATTTTCCTCTTTGCCCGATTTTACCGATTAACATTTCCCGCTCTATCTTCCCTCCTCCTCCTCCTCCTCCTCCTCCCCCCTCTCTCCTCCCCTCTGGGCTTTATCTCTCCCTCCTCCTCCTCCTCCTCCTCCTCCTCCTCCTCCCTGTCCGCTGTGCTCCGATCCAGAACCACACTGTCATACTAACAACTCCTTGGGGACTCTAACTCTGCTTGTCTCCGTGATGTAAGTTCCTCTTCCTCCTCCTCTTCCTCTACGACCTTTGGCGGTGGGTTCACAAGCCACACGGACCTCTCACCTCACGCCCCGCAGACCTCCCCCCTTCTTCACTCTCTTCATTAATGCATGCTTCACAGGACAGCAGAGTGACAGTGTGTGAAGCCATCGGAGTGGTGTCAAAAGTTGTGCGACGGCCATCCATCTGTTTCTTCGTGTTAATGCACGCATGCTCAGTTTTAGTATAGATCATCTGTTTTTTTAAAGGACCATAATAGTGTTTTTGCATGTTTTAGTCCATTAACCATAAATCACATCTACTGTTTTCCAATGCCATACCATACATTTGTAGAATAATGATTTAAATCAAATATCCCACCAGTAATATTGGTATGAAAATCAACTTTGGGACACTAGCGTGAGATGAGTAATCAATTACAGCAAACATTTATGAAGTCGGGTTTCAGTGAGAGCCAGAAATGTGAGAAATGTTGACAGGACAGCTTCATAAACTATGTCGACAGCAGCATCTGAAACCATCAACTCACTCACAGTTCATTACTTTATAGAGTCAAAAAGCACAGCTAGCAATAGCCCACATGCACTAGCTTAGCTGACGACTAGCAAACATAGACTGCTTACATTAGCCATGTCTAGTCCCTACAGGCAAACCTGGAAGACAATAATATGTGACAGTCAATTTTGGACACTAATCTTTATGCATCTAATTATTTTTGTTTTTACAATGTGCGATGTAAGCTAAATGCTGGCGAACAAGCTAAACAACACTACTGAATAGCAAACATGCTACAGTTGACTATATTTCAAGCACAGCTATCATCTGTTTGTAAAAAATATTTCTGATTTGACATCATGTAGTTAGCTAATGTTAGCCTAGCACCAGAAAGTCGCACACAATTTTAAAAAGAATAGTTGGAAAAATGTGAGGTAACATTAGCTTTAGCGCAAGTTATTGTCAAATGCTTTTTCAGGCTTCTTGCTTAGATTAAGCTAAAACTCAGGGTAACTAAATAACTGTGGACAGAAAGTTGATTTAAAAAAGAAACATAGCTAACGTTGACATTAGCCAGCTAGTGTTACCTGAGCTGACGTGTAAATGTTCATTGCTAGCTAGCGCAAGGTGGCTAGTTCTTAGAGACAAACCCAAAAGACAAACAATAAGCTAACATCAATGTGAATCTGAGTTTCTTGTGATCAAAACTGTGATGTGGGATTTTCCAGTGAGCACTTAAAGTCATTAAAAGGTTGAATTTTCAGTATAATTCCACCTCAGTGCACTAAATTAACATTTTAGCAACGTTACTTTGACAAAAACCTGAAACCTTAACTGTTCTAGAGCGTGAATCTAAAGCAGCTTTCGAGTTTCAGCAAGTTGATTGTCATACCACACAGAAAAGAAATGAAACCTGTTTTAATTTGCAATTAATGCAATAGATCCTGCAAAACCGCCGGTATGGTCCTTTAAAACAAACTCAGCTCACGTGACTCACAGAGTCACCAGATTGTGTCTTGATTACTGATCATAAAAGCTATGAACCAGTAAACACGACTCAGAGAAAGACGACTCTTGGACGGCTCATTCCTCGGCGCAGGTTGTTTGTTGTCTTTTGGGACCTGTATGGCTTTATCTGGATTATGCTAACACTGTGTTTCTACCAGGTCCTTCTCTTTGTGTCACCATGTGTGCGACTGGATGGACTGTGGCGTTTTCTTGTGATGTTTTACTTTTTTCACTCTTTTGTCCACACAGTGTTTTCTTTCCTTTTCCCTCTTACAGTTCCCCTTAGCCATGTCCTCTCACACTAACAAGTCCTCCAAAGACTAACTGAAGAAGACAGCTGCTAACACTCATCACTTTCTATACTCTGTTACCTGTCGGGGTTGTGTTTGAGGCCCGGTGGATATTAACTGGTCACTCTGGTTCATTTTGCATGCTTGAAGGAAAAATCCACCATCGGATACTTTAACACTGTTATACAACACATTACAGCCTGTCAGCGATTGTTTATGAAGAGAGCAGGTATTTAGTTTTCTGCTTTTCCTCAACCTCCCTCGCCTGCTTGTTATTCAGTTAGCGATTTCTGACATTACACAAAATTTAGACACAAAATATGCAGAAAAAAGCATCAAAACTTTTGGTGTTTAGATGTGGGAGGTGGCTGGAGCGAGGAGTCTCATTTTGATCTCCCCTCGCTGATCAGCTCAAGGGCTTTGGAGAACTTTTGAGATTTGAGAGTCGGCAGCTAAAAAGCATTATTTGAATTTGTTTAAGCAAAAGTCAAACTTACAGACAAAATGAAAACATGGCTATTGTGAGAAAGATGATGTGAATTTGATGTAAAATGCTGCGGGCTCTTTCTGAAACTGAAGTCTTGCCACATATTCGCTTGCTTGTTCACCATTTCCCTGCATAATTCGTGCGTACCTGAAGTGACAAAAAGTATATCCATGAACCTGCAGATGGATGGAATACAATTCAGTATCTCTACTTTAAATTCTGCACAACGAAAGCAGAAAAGCCGCAGCAGATCTGAACTTTCTGTCGCCGTTGCTGATATTTGTACAGAGTCTGCTGCTGCTTTTACTTCACACCCTGATGTACTGTACAGCCCCGACTGTGGCGATCTTAAAGCAGGCCTACTGTGTTAGTGCTGCCAGTGAGGAAACGGAGCTCTTCCTGTCTTCATGGTCAGTCTAGACTCACCAGACCTGATAATGATTTCCATTTATTTTGTCTTTGTATTTGTTTGCATAACTCCAATGTTGATTTATCAGTGAGAAACAAAATGTGCCCTCAGGTGCGATCTCATGATCTGTTTGAACGGTGTCAGAGTGTTTTAAGGTGGATTTCTCCTTTAAGGTAGAAGCTACTGAGAAGTCAGGGTTGATGTGAAGTTGTGTGCGTTGCTGTCCTCAGTAGCCACTCCTGCACACTGACTTCCTGTACGCATTACTGGTGCATGATCCGTGGCGTGGTGTGATCTGATGTATTAGCATCACAGAGGGGATCTTGTATTAACCCACAAGCCGCCCATTAAACAACCACTTGTGTGTGTTTCCGGTGTGAACACAATCCATCGCTTACGTTCACAAACAAATTATTTATTGATGGAGACGCCGCCCATCCGTCTCTGTGACTTTGTGTAACGCATCGCTCTCTGGTGGATCCATCTTTTCATCCATCTGACTCCTTTTTCCTTCAGTTCATCCTCTCTCACGCCACCGCAGCCTCAATGCCGTGTATTTTTAGCAGAACTAGATTGTTGCTTTGCGAGCTCGGTGTCCCACCATCCTTCAGCCGAAATCTAACGCCTGGAGATGAGCTATTTATAAACCAGGACAGTGGTGTGATGTCCTGGTGTGATCGTTCACTCAGTCACACTCCGACATCGTTCTGAGGGGGAAAGAGACTCGCCCACAGACTCCTTCCTCTCGTCTTATCGTCCTCTTTTCCTCGCTTTTTCTTTTTTCATGCAGGGGACAGATGCATAAAAGTAATTTCAGCATTAATCTGTGTATAAACCACAGCAGGAATATGCAAACGCAGCCTTGAACCAGATTGATAAGCACTGTGTTTGCATTATTCTCTGTGATACATCTCTGCCAGTGTGACTTTACGCCTCATACCTCTGTGTTTGCCTCGTACATAAATGGATGTGAACACACTGCATCCATGTTCGGACGTAACCCGGGACTCCAGCAGGGCAAACGGCACCGAAGCAGCTTGCGTGTTCTTGCACACCTGTATGAACCAGACAGAAAAGTGCTGATTCAGTCATTTTTGAGGCTGCAGTTTGTGTGCTGGTGTTTCTCTGAACTTTATTTTGAAAAGGCTGCTTCCTTCAGATGTCACAAAATGCCACATGTCATCATGTCGTGGCTGCAGAGCAGGTTGTGTGCATTGACAGTGTAACTTTATATCCATTAAAATGTGGCTTTAAATACTTTGAACGAGGGATTTTGGCTGATTTGAGGCAACCTTGTTGGTTTCCAGATATTTCTCCATTAATAGGTGCCAAGTGGAATATATCACCGCTATCTGAACAGTCTGAGTAATTCCAACTTCAATGAGGTGAAATAAACGATATGAAATGAACATCAGCCTTGTTCCCCGACATTATTCTTGTGTTAAATCATTTCTTTTACTCCACTGCTTCGCCAGTTAAGCAGCTACACAAATAGTAGATCCTTAGCTCCTCTAATCAGCGAGTGACTGAGCACCGTCAAGGTGTGGAGGGACAGGTGCAACTGTCCTGCAGTACAGATGGAGAAAGCTTGTGTGTGTGTGTGTGTGTGTGTGTGTGTGTGTGTGTGTGTGTGTGTGTGTGTGTGTGTGTGTGTGTGTGTGTGTGTGTGTGTGTGTGTGTGTGTGTGTGGGTGCGTGCGTGCGCGTCCACAGGTAAATGTCAGTGTCAGCAGTAACTAGGGAACCCTAAATGACTGTTTTATTTGTGTATTATTTGCACGCCTGCACCTGTTTAGCTGACCCCATGCTTACCTGAGCAGATGGTAAGTTCCAGTTAGGTGAGGCTGAGAAATTAAAACACCGCTCGCTGCGAGGCTTCACTGCTTCATTTTCCCGCCGCTTTTAGTTGGTTTGCTGAACTTTCTGAGGTTTGTTTCTTCAGTTTCACCCACGGCCGCTCCATCGCTCTTCACCCCTTCGTGCGGGCTGCCGGCGCTGCATCTGTTTAAAGCTGTCTCTAATCTTCTGGCCCTCTCTTTCATACATGAGGGGAACAGAACGTTAGACGTCTGGAATCAGGCCCTGCAGCCTCAAATGTTAAGTCACCCTGAAGTACTGATTTGGTTGAAAGGTGTAAATGTGATTATGATCAAATTTGTTTGAAAAATTTGTAGATTTATATTGAATTTCTGTTGTGCAGCAGGCCGTCATCAGTGAAACTCCATTAAAACAATGCTCATATATGTGATCTAGATGTCTAAAAAGCCTGTCAACCAAAAGTGTTGATGTAGACAGGCACTTCCTTCTTGACCTCGGAAACAGCAGTTGACACTTCCTCATCAGGATCTACTGCAGCTTTAGATTGGGCAGGTGTACCACATAAACAGGTTCTCCTCCAGTTCAAAGTGATGCTTGTAGAAAGATGAGAAAATGTCTTTCTTGTCCTTTTTTCATGCATTTCTCAGCTCTTTTTTGGTTGAAGTGGGAGATCAGTCCCTGTTTTTTTTGGTTGCATCATTTCTACATCTCGCCCTGCTCATTCTTCTCTCACTTTCTTTCTGTTTCTCACTTTAAATCTGTTCACTTCCTGTTTCTTTGCTGGCCGACCAGCCCGCCCCCTCTCTGACACCTGCTTGTCATTGGCAGGACCTGCCTCGCTCTCCGGTGGCTCCACCCCTGGACTCCTGCTTCCTGAGACCGGCCCGCCCGGCCAACCGCCGACCCCCCTCACGCTGGGCCGCCCGCTCCCCCTCCTCCTCCCCTAAGTGGAGCGAGGGCTCGAAGAGGAGGTTCACCTTCCCGCCGCCGGGACACCGGAAGACCATCCTGGAGGGCGAGGAGCCAGCGTGAGGCCGTCCTCTACCTCCTCTCACCCTCCTCCACCTCAGCCTAAAAGACCCAGTACCTCAGAAACCCCCTCCACATCTAGAGACTCCCAAAAGACGGAGCCTAAAGGGGGGGGCGTGATCCACCCAGTAGCACCAGCTGACCATCGAGGAACCAGAGCTTCTCTTCAGAAGAGCCTGGAATGTACTGTAATATCAAGAAAAGACATAAACTACATTTCCATAAGAGGTGCCTGCACACGCTTGAGTTACTCATCGCCCCACATGTGTGTATACATGTATTTAATACATATATGTTGATTTTTGTCTCCATTCTGAACCTTTGTTCAGGTGAAAACTGTCGGTCAGCTGTTGCATTTGTATGAAGTTTACACCTTCTTTTCTCATCTGTTTACACTTTTCTTTTTCTACATAAAACATCTTTTACGTCGTCCCGTGTCGGTCAGAGAGGAGCGTAGCTCCATCTCTGCGTTGCCAGCCTCGACTTTTCTGTTTAGCTTGAAGGAGAGGAAAGACAACACAGGCAAACAAACAAAAACCAACCAACCTCTGCTTCATCGGGTCTGAAGCAGAGACACATGATGTCATTTCTGATGCTAATGTCGATTGTTTTCACGTTGGGATGAAGGTTTGGCTCCGTGAACGTGTAGAAGACGGCCGACGACAAACTGAATAACCTTATGCATAACTGGAAGGCAGTTGTACAAATATCAGTCAAATATTTGCATGCCTTTTGAACACTAGCACTTTAGTGCATGTACATATGAGCTCTAGTCATTTGTGATCACTCGGCTCCGCTGTGGGGAAAAAGATAAAAAACGTCGTGATGGGAACTCTTGAGCTGTTGTTTTTGTTGTCACATGATTTGCATTGACTGAAATAAGAATTTTTAAGTAAATTATTGTACCTACCGGGCTGTCTTTGTACAGTTGTTACTATTGGATATGAATAACTTTTTTCTTTTGACAGGAAAAAGGGATTGTGGGGAAAAAAATCTGAATGTTTTAAATGAAAAGTCTATGTCAAAAAGTCTAATGATCTATAGTCTTATGTAAATAGTAAATGGTAATAAACATGAATGTGTATTTACAAGACCTCCTCCTATCTCTCTGTGTGTGTGTGTGTGTGTGTGTGTGTGTGTGTGTGTGTGTGTGTGTGTGTGTGTGTGTGTGTGTGTGTCAGTCATGTTGTATATTTATCTCTCCATAATAAAGGTTAGATACAGCTCATGATAGATTACATGCTCTTTCATTAGACCTGAGTTTGTGCTCTTGGCAGAGACTGATCCTGACTGCGTGTGTGTGTGTGTGTGTGTGTGTGTGTGTGTGTGTGTGTGTGTGTGTGTGTGTGTGTGTGTGTGTGTGTGTGTGTGTGTGTGTGTGTGTGTGTGTGTGTGTGTGTGTGTGTGTGTGTGTGGATTACAGTTGCAGACCACAGGATTACAGTGGGTCAGGGGGGACAGACACACACACAGAATGTGAATAAGAAGATTGTGTCCTCCCAGAAGTCAAATCCTCTTGCATCACGGTCATACATGTGCCACCTTACTCATGTTACTCAGCTTGTCACGCAAGTTACAGGCCAGTAATAACAACCCAGACTAGCTCATTTAAAGAGCCTCTTATCTATATATAATGCTATTTTATGTAATATTTCTGCTTTTCTGTGCAACAGTTTGAGGAATTTGCCTTCTCCTCCACACCTGCAGACATTTTGACTTGTCACACAGCTGTTACTAATAACATTAACGACGGCTCCGTCCCCAAAAACTATTTGTTAAAGCCTTCCTGAATGACAAAAATAAGGTCAGTGAGTGTTTTCCAGTCTGTCACCTCAAGGGTTAAGGTGTGGTTATGTTTAGGTGGGTGAAACTGCTGGTTAAAGTTGGGAAAAAGATGATGATCGTGGTTTGACTGCTGGTAGCAGACCTCCAGTCTCAAAGTCAGAGCGCCTTTTACAGCCTCTTTCCTACAGCTCTGATTCCAGAAACGGTGTGGTGTGAATCAGAAGAGGTAGAAATGTGGTAGAAAAAAGAACGAAGACAATACATTTAGTGTTTTCCATCATCAGCTTTATTGATTTTTGTAAATATCTGCTTATTCTGAATCTGATGCAGCAGTTTGGATCATTCCACGGGTAAACAGGTTGATTGGTAACAGGTGATAGCATCATGACTGGGTATGAAAGGGGCGTCCTGGAAAGGCTCAGTCATTCACAAGCGAGGATGGAGCGAGGTTCACCACTTTGTGAACACATGATTGGATAAAGGATGTGACTGGATGGACTCAGGAACGCTTGTTATTGTATTGGTTGTAAGAGGTTTTTATGGAGTTATGATGTCAGCCTACTTCTGTCCTTCCTCCTCAGAAGCAACAGTTACTATTTCCACAACCTCAAGAGGTGACTTGTAAGGAAACTGTAAACAATTTTTTTTCTTTTAAATATTAAAAAACCACCAGTGCTGTAGTTTTTCTGGTGATGCCGAGGACAGCAGGCATCAAATCTCAGAGACACACGTCTTCAAAACTGGACAAATAACACAAAAAACAAACTAAAGTCAAACTATTCAATGCAGAAAAATGTCCCCTGTGACTGCTATGTTATTATATGCAGTATCATTAGATTATCATGATTTCCCTCTGAAATGCAGAAGTATAAAGCAGCATGAAAAGACTCCGGTGAAGCTGGCTCACGCTTGTACTTGAGTACAGTACTTGAGTATTTACACTCCACCGCTGACGAGAGGTAAATGAGAGAATATGTCTTTTTGTAATTCAGCAGAACTGATCCTCTAATGGACAGAAAAAGTCTAAAATGTGTGAGGTGCAGCCGCCAGCTAATCGAGACAAATAACACCGATTTCTTTCTTTATTCTGCTCATTTTCAGCTTTTCACGTCTGAGCAGAAAATACAGCTCAAGAATTAAACGTGTGAGCTCAAACGTTTCTACCGTTACTGAAGAACCCCGAGCTTTTATTGGCTCTGAGGGAGCGAGGCTGGCTGCTGGGGGGGGGGGGGGGGGGGGGGGATAAAGAGGGAGAGACACAGAGCTGAAGGCCTCCGTATACCTTTCACAGAGTTATTACCATGAATAATTAATGCGACCCAGCTGCACGCTGCTGATGGCACTGAGCGGGTCAGCGAAGGGAAGAAGAAGATGCTCTGCTTTTTACTTCCATCCACCCTGAGAGAAACCCACCACTGCTGAATAATTTAGAGCAGCCCTGAAGTCCTGGCACACACACACACACACACACACACACACACACACTGCTACTCTCTAAACACTGGACTCTGCTTTAATGTCAGCTGCAGCGAGAAGGGGGTGACCTCTGTGAAAGAAGACGCACCCAAATACAGTCGACGTCCTGAAGTGCATGGAGAGGGACGAGGCTGCTGTAAATTGAATGTGTGACTTTCTCAGGCAGTAAAGTAGGTGGCGCTCACGCTGAATGATCAGCTCTGCTGCTGTTTATGTGTGGCAGCGTTTAGCTTTCCTCCTGCTGGACGACCGACGGCGGCTGAAAGTGTTTATATCTTCAAGATTAAACTCCTGTTTTTGGATATTTGTCTTTTGTTGCTTCTCTTACTTTTAAAAATAAGGTTAACATTATTCAATATTTTTTCTGAATCCTGCAAAGAATCCAACACCAGCACTGAACCAGTCCATCTGTAATTCTTCTTGTTCTGACTGAAGACATAAATTGTTAAAGGCACGGGGTGAAAGAACTGGCCGCTCCAAACAAACAGGGGGCAGCATGACACCAGAGTGACCGCTAACTGCTGCTCACTATACCCTCTGCTGTAGCTACTAGCTGCTGTTAGCCGTGCAGCTAGTGGCGCTAATGGCCTAATAGCCAGGGCCGCGTTGGTGTTTACGCAGTGGTCGACAGAATCGGGCTCAGCAGCCTCCCAGTGAGAACAGCCGGATCTGGACCGAACACACGCTTGAGACTCAGTTCACAACTTGACTTTGCCAAGACTTGAGGCTGACTTCTGCTTAAACCTTTGTGTGTTTTATCTTTCTGTTGCTTTAGTCTCCCGTTGTTTCTGCTGTGGGTCGAACAGTAAAGTTCTTTGGAGTTTGGACGTATATTTCTGTAACGCACTTTGAGCTTCACTTCCCAGCTGCACTGACACGTCATGGCCACAGTCTTCTTTTGCTCTGTTGTCCCTCTGCTGGTCATTACCTCCAGTCCTCCACACCCGCCTGCACACCTGAACCCAATTCATCAGCCCTCCAGTATATATACCACCTCTTTAGCTTTAGTTCCAGATTATCTGTTGTGACATCTCAGCTTCCACCTTCCAGGCTAGTTTTTTTTTTTTTATGTTACGCTACTTCGACTTTGGTTCCTTATTAGAGTTTCATATGACAGAGAGGTTTTGACGAGGTTTTTGTAGAAAAGATTAATCAGACACTGATTGTTTGGAACCACAAATATTAACTGCACAGTGGCCTGAAACACTGCAAACATAAACAAAATACATTTTCAGTGTCTCCTGGAAAGCTCCTCTGTGTCTTAAGTCCACTTTGGTCTGCAGAACCAGCAGCACTAACTCATACGTTCTGTATTTGTTGTGCATTCATTATCAAACCGGTGACGATCTCTTCATTCGCTTGTCCTTTCCTTCAGTGAAGCAGTGGGTTGAGCTCCCTCAGACGCTGTAAAGGAGTTGCAGAGGCGTTGAATCACTGTTAAGATAAAAATCCACGGTAGTTAGTGCCAGAATCAAAAATGGGAAAGTGATGAATGTCTGAATGTCTTCTTTGTGTGCCTCCAAATCTGATCACATGCTACAAGCTTCAGCTGCTTTCTCAAAGTTAAAAAGTCATATCTAACAATAAGTGCCGGTGCAACAAAGGCTAAATACAAAAGACATCCCACGGCCATCTTTGCTGAACTGATGTTCAGTTTAATGCCGTCACCTCCTCTTTAAGAGCGTCATTGAGTGTTGCACAGTGGCTTAGCAATAGCATATACTTCTCAGGTTATTGCATGTCTGAAATCACACACTACTTTACAAAGTCACCTGAAACTGATCCAATTAAATGATAAGAAAAATAAATGAGGCATCAGAACGGCTACTGGAGGACCGTCAGGACATTCGGTGACAAATATCTGCTGATCCAAAGCGATTACTGCGTCTTTGACAGGACGCTCCAGTTATCTAGAAAGTGACTTAGTCTTATGAGAAAGTTTCAGACGTGTGAAAACTTTCTAATGGGTCACTGCTTTGTCTTCACCGCTTTGATCATGTGGAGACGACAGTTTGGAACCAGAAAATGCTGATCCATGAATAAATCAAAGCTGCAGGACGCTTGTTGCAAACTAAATCTAATTTCACTGGTAGGAAAAACTCTGACAGAATAACCAATATGAATTTGTTTTCCCTCTCGCCAGGCAGGGGTGACAAATAGTTCAGATGGGCTTTTGAAGTATGCGGAGTTAAACCGTGTGTGTCTAACCTTCCTCAGCATTAAACCACCTCTATAAATGAAGCTGCTTTTGAATATGTGCTCCGACATTTGACTGTGATTGAAAGAGATAAAAAAAAAGAGAGAGAGCGGCGTTTCCCTCTCCGGCTGTGATGAATAATGCAGCGGCGGCTGTCTGGGCGTCGCTGTCACATTGTTTAGAGCAGTTTCCCCTCGTGTTCCCAAATCTTTGTGTGTTTGCTTAAACAGATGAGACGAGCCTCGGGTTCCTTGTTTTGTGGAGTTTGCAGCTGCTGTCTGAGGAGTCAGCTGACGGTTAAATCTGAACGCTGGGGGATCGATGTGCAGCTCGGTGGGTATCACAGCAACCTCGGCCTCCGTGAGGGCAGACAGATGTGTTTCTTTTGCAGATAGCTTACTTATAAGCAGCAGAAATATACAATCTTATTAAATGAATCACAAAGTCAGACTGCAGCTGAGCAGAGTCTCCCATCAGGTCTCATTAGGACTCTGCTTCCTGACATCAAAATATCTGGCAGGAACAACAACATTTTTTAAAATCACATCCTGACATCAGAAAAAGAAGTTTTTTGACCTTTAGCCTTTTAAAAATGGTCGCTTCTCGCTGTATTTTCATGCACTTTCATTCCACACCTGTCCACCAGCTGCCCCCACTCACCTGACCCTGTTCCTCCCTGCACAGCTGCTCCTCATTTCCCCATTAGCCCCGCATTATGTGTGCAGGGACCTGCCTGGTTACTCTGGTCATCAGCTGGATTGTCAGTATTACTTTGCTGCCTTTGTGGTCCAGCAGCTCCATCCTGTTTCTGATGAGCCTGTGATCTACTTCCTGTCTTGGTCCTTTTGGATTTGTTTGACATGTTGCTCTGAAGGGACGATCTTGTTCGCCTTACTTTTCAGACAGTGGACATTATGGACGCAGACAGGAAACAGGAATAGAGAGCAAGGGGTAACCCCCCCATGTAACAAAGGTGCCTGGACTCAAACTGGGGATGTTGCAGTCTTTACCTTTCAGCTGTCAGGATGCAGCGTGTTGCCGCTGTTAAACCACGCACATCTCCTTTGTCAAACAATTCAAAAGTCATACGAGCTTCATTTCAAGTGAATTGGAGACGGAGCAAATGTTTGCATGAATGAGACCACAACTTAAACCTGCACTAACTGATTTTTTGGCCACTAGGTGGCAGCGGAAACAAGTTGAGACCACAACATTGACATATTCACCTTCTAGCTTTTAGCTCTGTTTTTGGTCTTTACCAACTCCTGAGGGAAATATCTGGCTCTTTAGCTGCTAAATGCTCCACTATGCTCACCAGCTGGTCGCCAACTACGTCTGTCTGCTGTCCAGTCCTGAGCAGGTTGTGTACTTTGTTTTGGAGCTTTTTCACTGAAAACAAGCTGGCTGAAAATTGCTCTGTGAGACTGAACCAAAACAGCAAACTTTGCTGGTTGGACAGCTAAACAATGAGCTGATGGACATTCATTCACACACTGTTTTTGTAAAAATACTCATTATGGCTGCTTTAAGCCCGTTTTTTGATCGTAGTTTCAAGCAAAGTAACTTTAACTCAAGTGTGCATAACTTAGCCTTTACAAATCCACATGTTAGCATTGTTGCTGTGTGCATGTTAGCATGCTGATGTTAGCATTGAGAGAGAGAGCTGCTAACATTGCTTTGTCTTTTTGTTTTTGTGAACATTAGATAACCCAAAGTTTTTATCCAGACTGTCCCTTGTAACAGCTTAATCAATCATAAATTATTCATTAATGCGAGTATTTGTGAGTAGGGTTTCAACCAACTGGATTTTCAACCATTAGCATCCCCAAATTGTCCTCATTAACAGCTTACTGCTGAGTTATAAGTGTTCATGTTTACTAACACCATTAGTAACTACTTGTAGGCTTCACCTTCACCAAAGTATATCTTGCTAGAAAATTAAAATATCAAGAACACATTAATCCTCTTGAGCAGTGAAAGAATCAGGGCCTTTTTTCACTCTTTAGAAGTACTAAAAGTAAAGTAACCTGCTGTCCAGGCAGTTAAATAACAGCATGTACAATCTGATCTGGATAAAGACGTATTTTAATCAATTTTACTAAACTGCTCTCGCTCCTCATGCGTCCCGCTGACAGAATTAACCTTTCTGAGGCTCCACGCTGCCTCGTTCAGCATCCAATCTGTCAAAAATTGGACCTCAAATTGCACATGGCTGCAGCTGTGCGCAGGCCTCATTTAGACAATGAGCGGCACAATGGGCCTGGCTGCGCCATTAACGGAGAGGTTGTCATGCCAACAGTACAAAAAGCCCCACGCTCGGCGCGAGCTAAAGGTTTGACCGCGAGGAGAATTCACATTGAGTGAGAGCTTTGCCTGGAGGCCCTTCACTTCTTCTTACTTTTTGTTACATCATTATTCATGTGAGAAAAAAGGCCCATCGTCCTCCTCAGGCTCCCGTCGAGGCCTGCGGACCGGAGCGGTGGCAGCTACCAGGGTGTTCAAGCTGGGACAACAGCGCGCCAGAGGCTGGATGTCAACTTTTTTCTTTTTGGTTGGGGTGGATTTTAGCTCAGCAAAAAATGCACCATTGTACGAGTAAACAGACAGCCCCATTGTGCTGAGGAGTGTGACGAGCGCTTGATCCTTGAACTGAACCAGCAGGACTGTCGCTGGGCTGGCGACGAATCAGAAACAATCTGTTCAGCAAGGAAAGCGCTGTCAGAGAACATGAAGGCGGCTGAACAAGAAATATGACAGAATATTTTAGCAGTGATTTGTCGTGGAAATCAGGAGAGGAGGACGTTCCAATACAACAATCTACAAATACTCCATTACCAGTAGAAAGCAGTGGATTCCACCTGAGTGAAAGTACAGAAGGAAGTCAATGTGCTTAAAGGTGGTGCTTCACATGTGAAGGAAAATGTACTTTTGTGGCTGAAAACTACATTACTGTGAGCAATGAAGGTGCCAATGTTTGACAAAGAAAAATGTGTGTAATGAAAAAGATATCTGATTACACTGACTGATGTATTATTATCATATATGACTTTATTAGATTAATATTAATACTGACACATCAGTGTGTTAGCTGGATTTTAAAGCTGTAGCAGGTCGAGATGGAGCTAATTTAAACTTCCTTTATATACAGTTTGGTAGTCCAGTGTTTCCCAATGTGGGGATCAGGCCCCTCAAAGGGTCACAAGATAAATCTGAGGGGTTGTGAGATGATTTATGAGGGAGGAAAGATGAAGAATTGTAATTCTGCAGCACAAACTATTCTTTAACTTTACTTTTTGTGAGATTGTGGATACATTCACCTCTTTGGCCTCAAACAGAAACAATCAGAAAGGTTTAAAAGAGATCTCCACGTATTCAAATCAATACAGCAGAACCAGAAATTTTGTTTTTTATTCCATACATTTATCCTCCTCATCAGAACATGGCGCCTACATTACCCTCAGTGCAACTTGACATTTGAGAGTCAGAGATTCAGATGTGTTATGCTAGTAGCAGCTAATAGCCTTGAGTTGCTACCTTCAAGCGCAATGTAGCCACTCCCTAAAGCATACCCTCCTTTATCTTCGATTTTATTCTGAATGGGACCATAATTTACACAATTAACGTCATGTTGCCTTGAAGAAGACTTGAAACTAGCAAGTGAGACCATGAACTCATTAGCAAAATGTTTATTGAGGTAATAAATCAAGTGAGATTTATGGTTATTTTCTCATAGGTTACGCACAATTGGACTTGTTTTTGCAACCAGTGGAGTCACCCCCTGCTGGCCATTAGAAAGAATGCAGGTTTAGGACACTCCAACATTGGCTTCACTCTTCAAACCCAGAAGCAGCGTCCACTCTTTATACAGTTTATGACTGTGAGCCAAAAAGGTTGGCAACCACTGATTTAATCTTTAAAAATGATCATATTTTATGAACTCATATTTCTAACATGAAACCTCAACCTGTACGGCAACTGGTAAGTATAGCTGCCAAATAACTGTAGTGGAGTAAAAAGTCCAATATTTCCTTTTGAAATGTGGTGGAGAAGAAGTACAAGGAGCCAAAAAATGGAGTATTCCCAAATGGGAAAAACGAAACGCTCTCTATTATTAAAACCTGCTCACTTTAACCAGTGCAGCCTTCAGTTTTTGGCTGATCTTTGACCTGCGACTGACCTCCACCTCCTCTTCAACATACAGACCGTTTCAAAATAACAAAATATCCAGCGGGCCTGAAGTTCAGTTGGACCATCTGTCTGTCTTTTGAAGAGCAAAAACAAAAAGACGCCATTCATTTGGTGCCTCCTTGATTCCTCTTTTGTCTCTGTAATTTGCTTTGGATGTGCCCAGTCTTACACACACACACACACACACACACACACACACACACACACACACACACACACACACACACAGCTCACATCTTTGTGTCGCTCACAGTGGGGCTCTGCCTCGGCACAGGCTGGGATGTATAGTGGTGAAACCTCCGGGTCCCACAGCATCTGAGGCTGAGTCTCTCTCTCTCTGTGATGCCACATCAAAAACAATGACGAGGGATTTTGGGCCGTAATCCTCCGGCGGCTCAGGGTTGACGAAGGTTTGAGAATAATGCTCTGCTTTTCTCTCAGATGAGGACAGAAACATATGAAACTGTATTTGCAATATTCCCAGTTTTCCATACGTATTATGAACGCATTGACTTACGTTCATCCTTTGGAGAATTGACCGAACTTTAACCCTCACTGCTTCATCTCTAACCATACACAGAAAAACAAAGCCATGTCCCAAATCCATCTGCATATTAATTCTAAGCAGGTTTAGAGTGTGTTGTTTGTTCACACTGGAAAAGAGACAAAAACAGTCTGTGCACAGGCCGAAAAACACTTGATTTTTAAGTGTGATGTGGTAGTTTTCTCCCATAATGCAATGAAGCTGCTCCCAGCTGGAAAAAAACAAGTGGAAGGTGATGAAACAGCTGCAGGAACATCTCAGAAGGCCAAAAGATGGCAATTAAAGTCCTGGAAAAACCATATAAACCATATAAACAGCACACTGCTAAGATAAGTACATACTGTATAGAGTTAGTTTGTAGTGTATAATTGGGACTCAGCACAAGTTTTAATCCTAATATTTAATAATGAACCTTTTGGGACCTTTGGGAAGTGCCCCTAACCTGTGACCAAATGTTTGTCCCCACAGTGCGTGTAATACAAGTACACTGTGATTGCAGTGATATGAGTTTCTGAAGACTGATACTGATAAATCAATCAATCAGTATACTTTGATTTGCCCCTGAGTTCAAGGGGGAGACACATATTTGGCATCCGTTGTTCACTTTCTGCAGTCTGTTATCCGCCTCAGTTATCGGTCGTTTGTGAATTAAGGAGGTTGAATTTCACAAAGTCGAACTTTAAAGCATCGCTGGCTGGAGGGAGGAGCCGGTCAGTGCTGACGGAGCAGCACTGACGAAGTGTCAGTCAGCTGGATGTCGACAGGAGACGACACATCAGACTGCAAACAAAAGAGGAGGATGGCATAATGGCACACAGTGAATTATTAATAAACTGCTGCTGCATCCTAAAGATCGTCTGCCTGCCTGCCTGCCTGCCTGCCTGCCTGCCTGCCTGCCTGCCTGCCTGCCTGCCTGCCTGCCTGCCTGCCTGCCTGCCTGCCTGCCTGCCTGCCTGCCTGCCTGCCTGCCTGCCTGCCTGCCTGCCTGCCTGCCTGCCTGCCTGCCTGCCTGCCTGCCTGCCTGCCTGCCTGCCTGCCTGCCTGCCTGCCTGCCTGCCTGCCTGCCTGCCTGCCTGCCTGCCTGCCTGCCTGCCTGCCTGCCTGCCTGCCTGCCTGCCTGCCTGCCTGCCTGCCTGCCTGCCTGCCTGCCTGCCTGCCTGCCTGCCTGCCTGCCTGCCTGCCTGCCTGCCTGCCTGCCTGCCTGCCTGCCTGCCTGCCTGCCTGCCTGCCTGCCTGCCTGCCTGCCTGCCTGCCTGCCTGCCTGCCTGCCTGCCTGCCTGCCTGCCTGCCTGCCTGCCTGCCTGCCTGCCTGCCTGCCTGCCTGCCTGCCTGCCTGCCTGCCTGCCTGCCTGCCTGCCTGCCTGCCTGCCTGCCTGCCTGCCTGCCTGCCTGCCTGCCTGCCTGCCTGCCTGCCTGCCTGCCTGCCTGCCTGCCTGCCTGCCTGCCTGCCTGCCTGCCTGCCTGCCTGCCTGCCTGCCTGCCTGCCTGCCTGCCTGCCTGCCTGCCTGCCTGCCTGCCTGCCTGCCTGCCTGCCTGCCTGCCTGCCTGCCTGCCTGCCTGCCTGCCTGCCTGCCTGCCTGCCTGCCTGCCTGCCTGCCTGCCTGCCTGCCTGCCTGCCTGCCTGCCTGCCTGCCTGCCTGCCTGCCTGCCTGCCTGCCTGCCTGCCTGCCTGCCTGCCTGCCTGCCTGCCTGCCTGCCTGCCTGCCTGCCTGCCTGCCTGCCTGCCTGCCTGCCTGCCTGCCTGCCTGCCTGCCTGTCTGTCTGTCTGTCTCTTAAACGCCATGCAGCAGATAAGACATGTATTTGATGACTGTGCAGGGAAAAACATTCATGGTTATTCCCCGAACAGTCACCACAGCTCTTGGCATTTGTCAAATGACCTTTGGCGAAGCAGAGCTGTCGGTGCGCTGGATGCTTGCAGGTTTTTGGCTGCCTTTTCTTCCAGATCTGGATCATCATTTTCAGTTGTGAGGATTCCAGTTTTGGAGGGATTATCGAATCGCTCGAGCAGATTTTGTTCTTGGGCGTATCCGCTCGTTTTTGTTGTCAAGCTATTGAGGACTTTCGTATGAAATTTGTATACATGTTTGTCTTTCTCCATCGGCTTTGCTGATGTTATTTTCATTATATTTTAGGTTTTGTGTGGATGGGATGGACGTTTTGATTTGTGTGTATTTGGAGGATGAACTGTCATGAACTTATCACTTGATGAATGAGAAAATGCTCACAGGAGTGCACCTCTCCTCATAATGCACTACAGCTCAGCAGCACCATAAAATGTCCTTAAAGCCGAACACACTTCACTAAAACAGACTCATTTTTTAAACCAGCTTATGTCATTTAAACAGCTTACTAACAGTTACAAATTGGCAAAACAAGATTTCTTTTGCTTTTTGCAAATAAGGCTTTTATCATTCACAGCACAACCCTTATTGATCACCCTGAAATATCTGCTGTCAAGAAAATTCTGTTTCAACAACAATTGACAGTGTCTTTGAGCTCATTTTACCGTGAACTTAATGTTTTTTCTACCACTGATGGTTAGAGGTGTGTGGGAGAAGGAGCTGTCTGTGACCACAGATGAAGAAAAGTGGGACACCATTTGGTCTCTGGCAAAAAAAGATTTCATTTGCACTCGGACAAGAGCGATACAACTTAAGATTTTACACAGATTACATATACCCCCTCACCGCAGGCATTCCTTCAACCGCTCGCTTTCCCCTCCGTGTCTCAAGTGTAAAACTGATGTAGGAACTTTAACTCATTGTTTCTTAAACTTCAAAGATACTGGGTTGAAATTATAAGTGAAATGGAGAGAATTTTTAACATAGAAATGTCCCTGATTCTAGGTCTGACAAGTGACTATTTGAAAGCAGCAGTCAACAAAAGATTGTATAATATTCTAATGTTTGCAGCTAGAAAAATGTTCTTTTGTCAGTGACAAGGTTCCCTCTGTCTGTGGTTGGCATAAAATAATTTTTGAACTGATCCCCCTAGAATATCTACCAACGTCATACATCACAGTGTAGATCAGTTCAACAGACTATATCAGACTGGACCTCTCCTCCATCCTATTGAAAGGACTGCTGTGAGCGACATTTGTGTGCTGTGAGACTGATCCACTGTGAGACTGATCCACTGTGAGACTGATCCACCACCTCTTGTGTCACTCTTGTATTACGCTTAATGTTCATCTCTCATGTAAGAGCTGTCGTATTTGTTCTGTGTTTGTTTTGTTGTGTGTCTAGTTTTTGTAGACACTGTTTGTTTTGTTGAATGGAAACAAAAACTCCAATAAAAACAATGGGGGAAAAAAAAACAAAACAATATTCACCAAAGTGTTAGATGACTTAGATGGCTTCTTTATTGATCCCAATTTGGGATTTTTTATTTATTTATTTTTTTGGTTGGTTGGTTTGGTTGGTTTAATTCACAGAAAGAAGGTCAAGAAATGCAGGAAATGTTGGCACGTTCCTTCATGTGTGTGTGTGTGTGTGTGTGTGTGTGTGTGCCCATGTATTACTCATTACATTATGGGGACATACATCTGTCACACTGGGGGGACAAAACACAGGTCCCCATAATGTAGAGCATTAAATTTTAGGATGAAGACTGGGCTTAGGTTTAGGCAAGTCATGGTTAGGGTAAGTCTCCAAGTCTATGTAATGTCCCACTAAATTATGTATACATGACTGTGTGTGTGTGTGTGTGTGTGTGTGTGTGTGTGTGTGTGTGTGTGTGTGTGACAAAAATCTGTTTACACAGTCACATTGTGGGGACTCACTTCCCTTATGGGGACAAAATGCAGGTCCCTTAACGTAAACCATTAAATTTTAGGGTGCAGACTGAGGACAGGGTTACGGGTTAGGTTAGGGTAGGTACAGGGTTAGGGATAGGCAAATAGTGGTTATGGTTAGGGTTAGGGTTAGGGTTAGGTAAGGCTTAGGGTAAGGCTCCAGGAAATTAATCTAAGTCTATGTAATGTGCCCACAAGTGATAAAAACACAACGCGCACGTGCACGTGCACGTGTGTGTGTGTGTGTGTGTGTGTGTGTGTGTGTGTGTGTGTGTGTGCTGTCGGGTTACAAAACATCTGCAGACTGCTGTTGTGGTCAGAGGAAGAAGGAGGGTTGAGGGGGCGATGACGGTGTGGTGGTGGTGGTGGTTGGGGGGTGGAATGAAGAGGTTACCATGGTAACCACTCCTCTGCTGCTGGGGGTGATGATGTCACGTTGCCCATCGCTGTGTCTCTGGGCTCTTTTCTCCTCGTACACCCCACCTACACACACACACACACACACACACACACACACACACACACACACACACACATCGCTGTGTGTGACATGGAGACACCAGAGAAAGTCCACACACTGTAAACGACCTGACATTAACAGAAAGAGATGAGAGCGGTCTCTCTGAGCCACTTTCATAACAACCTGCTGAACTCTAATCTCTTAAAAAACAGATTATTGTTCCGTCTTTCCTTTTTTTAAGACCGCTGATGCTTGTCATTTCAAAAGAATCCAGTGCACTAAAGATAAAACAGCCCTCTCTTTTCTCTCAATCTGCCTGTCCCCCATAATCGCTGCTCCCTGCTGCACTTCACATCATCAAAGGCGTGTGTGTGTCTGTGTGCGTAAAAGACAAAAGGCAGAAAGCCTTAGCAGGAGAGCAAGAAGGCTTTTACAGTAAAGCATCTGATAGCAGCTGCAGAGGACGATTCCTGCCACATGAGGGCGACGATCAGCTGCTGAGCTTGGAGGTAAAAGGACAGAAAACAGATTAAACACTTTATTCTCAGGTCATAGAAATGCAGCACAGATTGAAAATATACATCAGTGGTCATTCGAACACAAGCCGACTTTTAAATGCCAAGATTTTCCATGTGAGACATGGAGCTAAGAGACTTCTAACAGAATATAAAATACATTTTTTGGCCCATTTTGGCTCAAACAGCAACAACAGATTTTCACTTTCATTTCTCCACATTAAACAACAAATTTAAACATCTCAATGTCAGTGGTGTGATTTTCTCATCCCAGCCCCTTCATTCAGTCCCAAAGAGTGCACACAATCACTGATCCAGGACCAGCAGTGTGTGAAGGCCTTCATCTGTGTGGGGTGAGGTGTCTGTTCAGGCTGCAGCTTCACACCTCTGGCTGAACAGCACCTCCACCACCTTCGGGTCGGCCAGGGTTGAAAGGTCGCCCAGGTCCTTCTCGTTGCGGGCGATCTGCCGGAGGATTCGCCTCATGATCTTCCCTGAAGGGATACGATTCGGAGGAAGAGGAGGAGGAGGAGGAGAGGTTAGGGAGGAGGAGAGCAGAGGAGGAGGTGTCGGCTTAAACAGGTGTCGAGCTGTTACCTGAACGAGTTTTCGGGAGCGCAGGAGCATTTTGAATGAAGTCCGGTGTGGCGATTGGTCCAATTTTCTCTCTCACTGGAAGAAGAATACAGAAAAGAGGAATAAGGATCAATTACCTACATTTTTATGAGCATAAATACAGCTTAAAAGTGTATCATGAAGCCTGTAATTACAGCAGGTTTTTTTATTGATGTAACCCTCGCCTGTGGGAGCCTCACCCAGAGTCTTGAGCTCCCCCACCAGCGTGTGGTTGAACTCCCTGCTGCTCTTGAGGCTGACGAAGCAGTAAAGACACTCGCCCTTCACCTTGTGAGGCCGACTCACCACCGCAGCCTCCGCCACGGCCGAGTGCTCCGTCAGAGCCGCCTCCACCTCCGCTGTGCTCATCAGGTGGCCTGAGAGACGCCAGAAGGTACAAAGTCATGACAGACGAAACATAATCATGTGAGAGATGAATAAACTGAAGGTTTCTGGGGAGGGAAGGATGCGCTGAGGCTGCGAGTGATGATGTGATATTAAGTTATTGTTGGAATATTGCATAACAGAGTGAAGAGTTTGGTACTGTAATAACCTTTTTACAGAAGCAGCTGAGGCAGTACAGTACCTGACACATTCAGCATGTCGTCTATTCGTCCTGTGATCCAGTAATAGCCGTCTTTATCCCGCCTGCAGCCTGAGAGAGGAGAAAACAAGTTGCATAACCTCCAAAAGAGTTTTTACAGCATCTTTTCTCTCCCCTCCAGAGGCTCTCCGGTATTTTAGTGAGAAATCAACATGTGTGTTTGGTATTTAGACTCTTGCTTAATCCACAGTGATTTACAATCTGAACTTGACTTTCTGTCATTCCTGATTGGCCAGACAGCAGATATTATTTTTGTGGCTTACCATCACCAGTTACATAGAAACCAGGAAATTTCTTGAAGTAGGTGTTCTCGAAGCGTTCGTGGCTTCTGTACACAGTGCGCATTATTCCAGGCCAGGGCCTCTTGAATACCTGAGAAACACAGAGAAAACACAAGAAGCATTACTGCTAGCAGAATAAGGACTATAAAAATGAACATCCTCCCAAGATTATTATACCTGTTCACAGCACTTCCAGTCGAAGTACCTTTGAAACAGTTTAGGGCATGGGATCGGCATTTATCTAGATTTATTTGGAACAAGAAAAGGCCCAGGGTTAAATACTCAACATTACAGCTGCCTGGGGGGGGGGGGGGGGGGGGCATGGCTCTGCCTTGTCTTAGGGATTACTATTTGTCAGCTCAACTGAGGCCCCTATGGTGCTGGTGTAATCCAGCTTATGAAGCAAAATGGAAAGAGATTGAGTTGTCATTAATGGACATACCTATACAGTCGGCACTGGGATGCCTCACTAGAATAAGTGAAGTTCTCCAGCTCCACAATCAGTGGGTTGCTTTTTCAGTGAATCTGTGGCTACAAGTGGTCAAGAGATTTAACCTCCACAGAGAGATGAAGCTGCTGTGCTGGCCCGCATACAACCCGCACTTCATTCCAGCTCTACTGGACCATAGATACAGAAGGATGGCCGGACAGGGCATAACCTCTTTGTGTCGGATAGTAACAAATGGGAACTTTAATGACATCGAGGACATATGTCGGACTTATGAGCTGGACAAAGGAGATTTCTTTCGGTGCCTACAGATCCGCAACTTTTCTCTAAGAGAAGTCAGGAGTAATGACTCTCTGGAGCACTCCAAAATAATTGGGGTATTTATTGATGCTTATAACTTAAAGAACATCAAAGGCATCGTGGGTAACCTATACAAGGCTTTTATTTCGATGAATAAATCTTCAACAGGTTATATAAAGGAACGCTGGGAAAAGGAATTAAACATTGCAATAACTGAGGATATGTGGAGCAATGCTTGGGGAACCCGGTCTACTACTACAAGTTTATTCTTCTGGAGAGACTTCTACTGGAAAGTTTTGATTTGTTTTTTTATTACCCCTTACCAAAAATCAAAATCAAGTGGGATACAACACTTTTGCTGGAGGGAATGTGGTTCTGATAGGGCAGATCATGCGCATATCTTCTGGCTGTGCCCGCGGGTTCAGCCCTTTTGGAGGGGAGTGAGTAGCTTGATATTAAAAATCCTGGACCTGGACATTGGCCTCTCTTTCAATGTGCTGTGCCTTGGGCGCATCCCCCAAGACCTCTGTAAAAGCGACAGATATCTCCTGAAGATATTTACTGTGGCCAGTAAGAAAACAATAACTAAATGCTGGCTTCAAAAGAGCCCCCTTACCGGTGTGATCAACTCTATCCGTCTGATGGAGAAAATGACTTTTAACCTCCGACTACAAAAAGAGAAGGGAGATATATTGTGGAACAAGTGGGACTGTTGTTACCAAATAGACAATGAGTGACTGCTGTATCTCCTGGACACTTCTTGAACTTGATAATATGTATCTGTGACTGTTTTCCCTTTTTATTTTACCTATAGATTCTATCACGTATTGTCCCAGACCTCTTTTGTTTGTTCGTTTGTGTGTTGTCTTATGGTAAAAACAAAAAAATAAAAGTGTTAAAAAAAAAAAAAGAAGCATTACTGCTACTATTAATAATAATAAACCTTATAATAAACTTAATTTATCAGCCCTACAAAGTGCTTTACAAGGGAAAATCATGATTAAAACAATTCAGAACTACAGTTAAAACAAATCAAGCGAGCACAGATTCAGACAATGCCATAAAATATGCAAAAGAGGGGAATAAGCAGATAAGAATTTATGGTAGTAGTAGTAGTAGTAGTAGTAGTAGTACAATCACATCCATAATTAGCAATAAACTGAATAAAGGATATGAAGGATAAGAATGAAACAGAAAATAAAACTGAGGCGTTAAGGTGAACTTCTTACTTAAAGTTGTTCATAACTAGTTCCACATACAGTTTTTTTAAGCTTATAGCCTTTGAACGCTGATTATTCTTCTTGCTCTCGGGTCTACGGTGCAGTATCTGTAGATCTGGGTGGCGAGCTGCTGCATACAGTTGTCTTCCAGGGATAAATAAAGTTCTGCAGAGCTGAATTGAAACTTACGAGATAACCCTCAGCCTCGCCTTCCAGCTCCTCTCCGTGCTCGCTGAGGATCGTGGGCTCGACCCCGAAGAAAGGAAACGTCTGAAACATGAGATTTAATGTCAGATAGCTGTGTTTTTTCATTAAGCGGCTCCTGCATGGCGACAGCGTCTCTTTCACATCATAACCTGGATCATAATCTCCACGAGGAAAAGCCAAATGAAAACAAAAACAGGCTCCTGCTTTGGTTTAATTCAACGTACTGATGGATCTGTTTTCACACACAGAGGTCAAACGCTGCCGTATGGGCATGTATAGATGAAGCTCATATAAGGGCGTGTTTTACATTTACATAAACATGTCAGAGTGTGACGTAACCAGTGTTGAAGGAGGTGTTGTCACTTACAGCAGAGCCTGGTTTCAGCGGCGTGGCAGCAGGAAGAGGAGTCAAAACATGGCCGCCCTGTAGAGAAATACAGCAAACTCCTATTATAGGTTAAACATTGCCGTAAATATGCCACAGGTGCTACAAAGTCACTCTATTTACATCATTTATAAGCATGCGGAACAATGATAAAAAGAAAAACGATTATTAATGTTAATGAAAAACATCATATTATCAGGTCAGAGCAATGCAGAGCTTCATTTTTGGAGTTGTTGGGTGGATTTGTGTATTGATAAAGCACTAAAAACAACTGAATGTGGTTTCTTGTTGGACTGAACTCGATGGAGCTGCTCCGCTGTCTCTAATATTCAGTTCAAGGCTGTGAGATCCGTTCACTCTCCGCTGTGCAAACCACAAACAACAGCATGAGGCCTTGTTGCTTCTGCAGTCGTCTTTGATTTTACTGGAGTCTAACTGAAACGCTCGTCCCATCCTGACATCTGGACTCCTGAAATCTAACTTACGACCAGCTGAGGTGTGCGTTAATTGCAGGCAGATGGCCGGCGCTTACGGTCTCTGTCTGCCAGAAAGTGTCGACCACGGGACATCTGCCCTGACCGACGGCCTCGTGGTACCACAGCCACGCCTCCGGGTTGATCGGCTCACCAACAGTACCCAGAATCCTCAGGCTGGAGAGGTCATGCCTGGTAGAGGAAGGAGAGAAACCTTCAGATATGCTCTAACTTTCTATGACTCCTGTATTTGTGCTTGGATTGTTGGTTGTTTGTCATATATGTGTTGTTTTTGTTTGCTGGTTGTGTGGCTCTCTGACTATGGTACTCAGGCCTCATGTAAAAGAGATTTTGATCTCAGTGAGGCGAACTGGTTGAATAACTTAGATATCAATCTTTTACTTCCTTTGGCGTTTTGTTAGCTCTGTCCGGAGGTGCCAGGCACTACCTCTAAAACTCATTGACTAACACAACTTGTTGAAGACCTGAGGTGGAAAAACGACAACCTGTGGTTTCAATGGGGGTTGTGTTGAATAAGGGAAAACAAGGCATGTTCACACTGAATCATCATCATTATTCATACAGTTTGATTTCTTCACCTCACCACCGAGGACTCTGTTGCATAAGAAGTGAAACCAGAGGAGGCTTTCGAAATTAAAGCTGGAGATTTCCATATGAAATCTGGGAAACCGTTTTAAAAACGCACTCGGACCACCTATCAGGTCGAGCCGTGTTTTGAAACTCCGGCTGTAGCTTCTGGAAAATCAGGATTTCTCTTACTTCTGCAGCGGTTCCCGTCCGTACTTCATCAGCAGGCGGATGGCCGTGGGAGCCGTGTAAAACTTGGTCACTTTGTACTTTTCAATAACCTCCCAGAACCGGCCGACATGAGGGTGGACGGGAATACCTTCAAACTGGAGAAAAGAGTGAAAAACACCGTCATGGTTTGTCATGCCGCGGGGCCTCTGTGCTAAACATGTCATCCAATGGCACTGTGGTGATTTGTAATGAAAAAAAAGGAATAAAGTCTCTTTCAGACTCACCAGGACACTTGTGGCGCCATTCGCAAGGGGGCCGTAGGTGATGTAGGAGTGGCCGGTGATCCAGCCGATGTCGGCCGTGCACCAGTAGACGTCGTCATGGTGATGATCAAAAACGTATTTGAAGGTCAGCGATGTGTAGAGCAGATACCCTGCAACAGTGTGGAGGACACCCTGTACCGCACACGAGGACAGGAACATGAGCGAGGAAGTAAATGGTCAACACAAAGACAGCAAAAATAAGGGTGCTGGCAGAAGAGACATGCATGCGTGTGTGTGTGTGTGTGTGTGTGTGTGTGTGTGTGTGTGTGTGTGTGTGTGTGTGACGGGGCTGATTTCATGCCATCTGATGCTCTGAGCCCTGTGTTTTATGTAATAATAACATTTCCCATAATACACACAAAATACAAAACACATATGCAATTACGGCGCTTCTAACTTTCCAGGGTTGCATTTATGCCTCTTAGCATTAGAAACCCATCAATCCTCACTATTTCACAGCAGAGACAGCAGATTATGTAAAAGCCAGCATGGTTAACACCATTACAGGCTTATCAGAGTAGAAAATAGACGCTGTGATTTATAGGACCGTTTTTTTTGTTTTCTTTTGCTCAGCTACTATAAAACGGGTTTCTGCCTACGGCTGTGTCTTACCTTGGGTTTGCCGGTGGAGCCGCTGGTGTAGAGGATAAACAGAGGGTCCTCAGCGTCTAGCCACTCGGGCTCGCACTCTTCAGGAGAGTGTCTCATCACCTCATCCCACCACACATCGCACTCTGCGTCCCAGGGGGTCTGAACGCGCCAGAGCAACATGGAACAAATGAAACACATAAAAACCCTCATTACATCTATGCACGCCATGCACCAAAAGCTCAGATAGCAACACACCATGTCAATTCTGCACCCGCTGTAATTCACTGTGCCCCCTGGAGGCATATTCTGAATCCTAAATTGGAAGACGTGTTTTTTGGTGATGTTCTTTTCCTGTGTTAGCCTCAGGAGAAATTTTATTGGATGGTCTGTGGAAAGTGGAGTAGCACAAAAACAAGGACCTCGTTCATCTGCATTTAGAAGAACTTGGTCATCGGCTGCTTTCCCTCTGATTGTTTTCCTTCTTTTCCCCGTTTCTAGCTTGATTTTACTTTCGTTTTTAAAGACATGATTTCTTCAAAGTTCACCTGAAGTCTTCAGCATCTGTGTCAGAGTGGTGCCGCCTTGGGAGTCTTTTCTGTGGAGGCAAACTATTTTTGTCCACCCGACTGCGGGAGAGGACTTAACCATGTGCACCTTTCAGTGCGACGCCCTGAGAGGCTCTAAGATTGGCTCATGAAAACATCAGTCAGACTCTTTATTCGCTGAACAGTGATAGTTTAATCATGATGCTAGGAGAAATTAAGGAAAACAGTAACAGCCTTAAAAAAGGGCCAAACCTGATTTTTAACCTCTAGTTTTGCAGCAGCGACTCTTGTCTGTTCTTTAATACATAGATTTCTACAGACAGACAGAAAGAATGACTCATTTAAACAAAGACTGTTTTTACATGTTTATTTTATATTTTCCTTGTTGTTGTGTGAAACCTATTTATCTCCAAAAGGTCCCTTTTCACGAGCGAAGAAAAACAGCCCACAGAAAACTGCATTCACTCTGTATTTTCTACTAAGGTGACGCTGGAGCTGACAATCAGAGCTCTGTACTTCTGCACTGTGCTACTGCAGAGTTTTTATACCTTTATCTGAACATTATATCAGACCACTGGTCACAGATGCTGTCGTATCTACCTGTAGTTTGTTGCTTGCAGCTCCGCTTTTCGTCCTCAGTGCGTGGTGCTTGACGACGAGGCATTTCGTGACACTTGATGATGCTCTGTGAAGAAATGGAAAAAAGGTGTGACACGGAGTAAAACCCCTCTGTCCCCTGACCCTTCGTATGAGGAAAAACTCTACAGAAAAGGTACCAGTGGCATGCTTGTAGTAAACAGAGGTTTGGGTTCAGTACTTCCAGGGAAACTTTGTTTTGTCACATGAGGCTTCGGTATGACAGTAAATATCACTGTACAGGTTATTTTGAGATGATAACCCTAAACATATCCACACCCCTGACACTCTGCCACCCCCCACCCCGGATAACCATTCCCAGCATGCTGTGTTTCTCAGCTCACATCCCTCTCAGGCTCATGTTGCCAGGGGGGACGAGCAGCTTGGGCTTCCCTGATGAATCAGAGTGGCCTCTGTTGCCCGGCAGCCCCATAATGTGTAAACTGGGCAGTGTGCGTCCTCATCCTCCCTGATAACAGCTGATAGGGCTTTGCCACGCCTGTATGTGTGTGTGTGTTCAGTAACTCATATGACAGGGTCCCATCACCAGCAGCTAGTGTAAACAAGGGCGGTTGTTGAGAAGCGAGACACTGTTGGCCTTGTGAGCAGGACCTACTTTTCCCGGCACCTCTCCAGAGCTTCATCTGCAATCTGTTTCAGGTTGATCAGCTTCTCTCCTCTATAAACACCATCTGTATATTAGAAATAAATGGAGGGAGAGACAATGAGGGACGAGTGGATGGAGAGACAGATGATGATGTCTACGAACCAGCAGGGAGAAGATATTTAAACACTGAGTCACTTTACAACTTGAAAACCATCTTTACAGCCTCTGAGTGCTGCAACACATCACATTGTGGTGTTGCTGTGTTGGTTTCTGGACCCACCTGCTGTCACGAGGACGCTGCTCTGGGCGTCCATGATCCTCTCACACAGCGACTCAGAGGAGAAACCTGCAAACTGAACAGGAGAAAGACAAGACAGAAAATGAGATGTCGTAGCATTTCTAATCTCTAAAGGGTGATTCTGGTTCATGACCACTGAGTCTTATTGACATAGTTTTGTCCAACATTGGGAACCTGGCAACATGGGTGACACACAGCAAAGTGCAATGTGCCAAGAAACAAACTAAAAGATTAGGCAAATTATTTAAACCACTTTATTTGGAGGTAAAATCAAAGGTGAGTGCAATCAGACTGTTCATGTCAGACGCCATGTCATCAATGTTGTTGCATTTCCAAAAACGCAACAAAAAAAGCCCCAAGTAGCAACAAAATGTACTTCAGAAGCTTTAGGTTTTCACATTCGATTAAAGCTGAACCTTTAGCTCAGTGTTTGCTCAAATTTAGCTTATGTGTGCTGTTGTGTAACTGTCGATAATAAGCCAGTTGTGTTTTAGCTTCCATTATGTCTTAATTGTTGCTTGTGGCTGTAGACGTTACACAGTCTCAGCTTAAAGAGCAAACAGACGGTCTAATGCATGCTGTTCCTCCTCATTACCGTGTAATGTCACCTTGTTTAGTGTTACATAATGAACCAGACATTTATATCTAATCTTGTGTATGATCATCTCCTGCCAGACAGTTGCGTTCTGCTGAAGGTTAATGGTTCACAGAGCATAAAGTTTCAGTGTTGATGACAGCATTATGAATCAGGTCACTGACGACTCTGGACTCAGCAAAATGTCACTGCATGAGTGGCACTGGCTGTCCTGCCTGGCTCCATCTATGATTTAATTTCATGCCAACCTAATTTACGATTAATATTAATGGTCACATGAGAATCCAAAAAGCTGGCGCTACCCCAAAGATCCTCATGTTGCTAACCGATGTTCATGTCAAATACAATAAAAACTCATGGATGGAAAATTTGCAGCATTGGGGGAGCACAGACAAGGTCGCTGATTCTTAAGCCTTCCAGAAACAGGCCTTTGCAAGCCATAAAAAATCCACCTTGGAGCAACCTGGAGATATTTTTAACAAGGCTGCTAACCTTTGCACAGGCGTGGAAGGTTAAAAAGCTAAAATAGCGTTTGCTTGCTTGCAAAACTGCACTGACTCTGATGCCTTCCCAAGCTGGATACAGCCAGTAAATGTCTGACCCATATATTGAGTGCAGGTGCTGCCAGCGCTGTGTTCACACAGGGAGCAGCTGATAACTGCAGGAGCAGAGCAGTCAGGACCAACTGAAGCAGGAGCCTAAGTTCAGCTGATGTTCTCTGCATGAAATAGGGTCAACGCAGCAAATGCTAGCAATACCGCTAACCTGCATGATGACTGTCTCTGCAAGAAATCCTGGATTCTTTAACGTGCAGACATTAAATAATGCTGCGTTTGTAGCAAACCCTGCTCATCTGCTTCCCCAAAATGGGTGAAACAGAGGCTGAACATCATTTGCATCATGAAAGAGGCTGTTCATCATGCTGCTTACCACAATGGAGTGAACAGCTCCTATCCTTGCACAGGCCAACATAGTGTAGACAAGCTCTGGGATCATGGGAAGGTAGATGGACACCCTGTCTCCCTTTTTTACACCTTGAACAAAGAAAACGCAGACTTAAGGTTTTCATTTGGGCAAGGTTTAGGTTACTTCTTAACTCAAACTAGCAATAGCAATGTAGCTTTAAGGTGAGTTTAAGTATGTTGGATGTGGACCAGATACTGTACTGTATGTCTGATATGTAACACGTACACTGGGCATGCTGGGCAGGCAGGGCATAGAGCCATATCTGGTGAGTTGCACCATGTTGGTTATGAGCCAAATGACAATGCCAATATTTGTTCTTGTAATTTCACAATGTTTGAAAGATTTTAGATGATGCTTTTATATCTATGAAGCTGTATACTTGAAATATAGACTACAGTTTACATGAAAATAAAATGCTAATGTTTCAGACTCTTTTTGAGGTGCTTATTGTCTTTTTGCCCCTCATGAATCCACAAGCTAAAACACATTGGAATTATGCAATGAGTTTGACAACAGATAATTTCTAATGATCATGCAACTCTATTTTTTTGCCATTAGGCAGTTCATATTTAGGCAATAATGTTTACATGTAAGATTTTGAACTTCTCACCCATTTGCTTGAGAGCATTAGCACAGCGGCAGACCTGGCTCAGCAGCTGGTGGTAGGTGATGGCCTGGTGGTGGTCAGGTGAGTTCCCCTCCCTGAGAAGATGACACACAGGAGGAGAAACACAATCCAAATCTGTTATTGTAATGCAAAATCTGTCTGAGATGGTGTGAAGCTCTGTCTGTAAGAGGGGTTTGGCCTTTCAGTAAATTCATTACAGACACAGAAACCTCCCAGACTCTTTACTGCAAAATAACCTTCTCAGTAAGCTCTATGAGTTCACGGGGGAGATAACCTGTTCCCATTTTTGCTGGGTCTATATTAGGTTTGGATGTTTGTCAGTACAGTTGTTTGGAAAACTATGTCTCACAATGTTTTACAGGCCAACAGACAGCATGGTAGGCCTCTGGTGCGGGATAGAGGCCAAAACATTACAACAACCTGACATCAGCTTTATCTCCAGACTGACAGTGGTGAAATGAATCATTACAGTGATGAAACAGCTATTGATTAAGTGCACTGATGATCCAACAGTAGTGCTAAAGAGCTCTGTACTGCTCTAGACAATGTCAACATATGAACAATTTTATCTAGTGCTTTGTGTTAATTTGCTAATCTTTAGCAGCGCAAAACAAATCAAATGTGGAGTTCCACAGGGTTCAATCCTTGGAACGCTCTCACTCCAGTTTGAAATGCTTCCTTTAGCTCTGAATGTGCATCCAGAAAAGCAAGGATTAGATGTGTTGCTCCTACATTTAATTGAGGATAAAACTGGTTTTCTACTTTTTTATGTGTGCTGCTAGAGATGACTGAAAGTTGTTATTGTCTGCTGCTGAATACTAAAACGTAACTGAGAAAACTTATTCAGACCTTAATTTTAATGGCCCTGCTGGGACAAAAACAGAGCAGCCTGTTATCACATTAAAATATAGCATGAATTAGAGATTGTATTTACAAACAAGATTTAGGAAAACTAATCCAAGTCTTTATCTCTGGTAGACTGGATTGCTCTAATAGGATTTTCTCAGGTTTTTCTAAAAATCCTCCTTGACAGCTGTCTGCTGCTGCTTAAGATCTAACAAAGATCAAGAAAGCTTAGCACATTACTCCAGTTCTCAAAATCTCTGCAGTGAATGACCAAATATATTTGACTAATACAACAGTTATAAATCACCAAATGATTTATATTAAATCAATGATTTATAGGCAGAACACTGCAGGTACAGTATCAATCCACCAATCCATAAAATCCAAACATGGTGAAGCTGCTTTTAGCTGATGTGCTGCAGACATCTTGAAAAAATTCCAGAATATCTCAGACTCCAGTCCACACTTAATACTTATAAATCAAAGCTCCAAATACACTGAATGCTTACCACTGCCTTTGGACTTTGTGCAGTGTTTGTATAAGCAACATGAATTTCAGTCTTTTGTTTATTATGCTCTTCCATTTTCTCAACTTCATTTTTCTTTTAGTCTGCATTTGATTCATTTCAGTTTCCAAAAAGTTGCGACACTGTGGGAAATGTAAATAAAAACAGAATGCAATCATTTGCAAACTGTGTTTCTGACAACCGTTTTTATTCCTCATCTACTCATGTGTCTACAAAGTGGTAAACCTCGCTCCATCCTCACTTGTGAAGGACTGAACCTTCAAAGATACCCCTTTCATACCCAGTCATGATACTATCACCTGTTACCAATGAACCTGTTTACCTGTAAAATGTTGTTTTGTTTGTATTTTACACGGCATCTCAACGTTTTTGGAATCAGGACTATAGAACCCACAACAACCACTTGTTGTTGAGCACTGACATTAGATGACAGTAGATTATAGTAGCTGCAAATAATAGATGTAAGGTCAAACAAAATGACCGACATTTTACTTTTAAATACTTTCTGGTGTCTTATTTTTTGCAGCGTTGTACCATTTTAGATTTTATAAGTGCTATTTGGTCAAGGTGTGAGTCATGTAAATGTTTAACAGATGACGCCAAACCATCTGGTTACTGATAACTTGAATATAAACATGGTCATAACACAGCTGACACAGACTACATCCTCCTCCCATGGTGTGCAGAAAATGGCATGGCAAACACTGGAGCAGATACATTATACAAGTGCTTTATGTAATCCAAACAGTGTTCAGACACTTGTATGGGTGATGGCTGGTTGCCACTGTACCCAGTTCCATTGAACCCCTATTGCTGCTGAGCTTGCACCACTATTTCTTGTTTGCGAAGCCTCTTCATTTGACAGAGCGAAGATGTGTCATAATATCAACTCAAAGCATCATAAAACATCTATGGTGGGTAGTCGAGGATGTGAGACTCGACTGTAAGCAGCACGTTACTGTAAGTTAAAAAGTAATTTCAAGTGAAGTCAGAAGCTTCAAAGCCTTCTGTGAGAAGATTTATGGGTTTACATCCAAAGCATAGCCAATGAAAACAGTCACGTTCTGCAAACAATCCATTAGGATCTTATTGGATTTTTCATATTGGAAGATTCTGGCAAAATCTAAGTCGACGTCAGCTTTTGTATTGTAATAAAACACCAAAATCTTGTTTTCACAAGACTTAGATGACTCCTACAAATTGCTGTAATGTTAGATTGTAAAACAGTGTTGTACAAAAACCAGATGAAATGTGAGAATAGTTGGCAACAAATCCTAGTAAATGTTCTCTGTTGATTCAGAGGGTGGAAACACTGAAGCACTTGTGCTAGCTGAGGTTTGCTTTGGTGCACATGGGTTGGCTCAGGGGGAACAACAGTTGCTGTTGACTGGAATACCTGACATAACTGCAGGCAGTGTGTCCCATCAAAGCCATCATTTATCCCAGTCAGACGTTGTTGCTTACCAGTAATAGGCAACTTTTTCACCGAGATTCCTCTCCTTCACAAGCCTGTCCAGGACATTATAGCACATGTTGGTTTTGGCCCCTTCCATGCATTTGACATAAATGTTCCCTTTTGTCACGTCAAAGTTGTACTGCATCATTGGCCCTGTTGCTGGCTTCTTCCAAAAGAACTCATCAGCAATCTCTTTCCAGAAAGCTGAAACAAAGTGTCTTCATGTCAGTGTTACAGGCAGCAAACAGAGCAGATAAACACAGAGAATCTGAATACAGAAAGGCTCTGATGGAGGGAAAATGCAAGAAAACACTGCAAGCAGTGCACTAAAAATACAGTTGTGTTTGACCTACCTTCTGGATTCTCAAGAGACTTCCTGTACAGTGCCAGATAGGAGTTGAAATCAGGCACATGAGCATCTCTCTTCATGTCATCAGGAGGGTAGTACATTTTGTCCTGAGATTCAGGTACAACCATTGTGAAAGGACAGATGTCGACGGGCCTATATCATCTGAGGGTCAGAATATGGGTTAATCTGGAGTCACTGCTGATCTGTCTGGATCCTCCTGGGTAAGGTAAGAACACAGCAAGGCCCTCTGCACTGAAGCAACACAATTTAGCATGCATAAGACCCACCTCTAATCCCTGAGCTGCAGGCTCTCTCCATGTCTGCTTAGGGCTAGAGCAGCCAATCAGCAGACATGGCGCAGCACTCCCACTTTTTCATTGGATGAGCCCTCCCTGCCCTGGTGGTGGCATTATTTTTCCAAGCAAGGAGGTGGAGGTGGAGGAGGAGAAGGACGTGTGCAGCAGGATGAATGCCAGGGATTCAGGCAGGCACAGGGAGTTTTATATTTGACATGGAGGGTGATGAGAGAGAGAAGAAACACTGTATTAAAAAAACAAAAAAGCAAATGCCTGAGCCTCTTGACCTTGTCACTAAATGCTCTTGAAATAGCACCTGAAGTGTTTTGTAGGTACATACATATAGGTACATACATATAGATATATATGTATGTATGTACGTAAGTACACGTAAGTACATATATGTATGTATGTACGTAAGATAAGCACTTCGTGGCATTACTTTTAAAAATGTAAAAAAAAATATTATTATTATTATTATTACTATTATTATTTAAATTACTATTGTAGTCTATGTCGTAATGCACACGAGAAATATAATACATAATAAGTTTTGTCCTTGGCAAACGCTGGTAAACATGCAACGTGAACTACTGTGCAGGTTACATAACATAGCTCAGAGGAAATGTCCAAATGGCTGCTGGTATCGTTTGTTTTTGAGCTCACATTTCAATCTGGGATCGATTCACTTGGACAGCAACTGACAGACGTTGCGTCTCACGTAAGACTCTCTTAATCGAGCGTGAGCGCCTCTGTTGATGTCGGCTGCCGCAGTCCCGTCCATTTGCTAACGCACAGGGACCAAAGTTGAAGCCCCAAGATGTTTTTGTCTGCTGCTGTTCGCTCTGCAGTGTCGCAGACGGTAAGATTGTGCTATTCTTTATGGCTCTGAGTAATAATTTCAATGCCATTTTTGATAATCAGGAGAGAAATAGCTATGACTCTTCACAAGGGCAAGCATTGCAGGCCGCTAAGCTAACTACCGTTGGGTAACATTAGCATGTTAGCTATTTTAGCTTTCTGCTGACAAACAAGGTGATCTTTGGACAAAATTAGCTTTGCAAAGGAAAATTTACTCTCGACGTGATTAATTACATAATAGAATTAAGTTTATTTCCTAAGTTGTATGACTATGACTATCACTCTGATTTCACACAGAGCAACTGTGAGTTGATTAAAACACGTAACTCGGGTTAGCTTGTGTGAGTGTGTCAGTGGATATTGTAGTTGTACGACATGGCAAAGCAGTATTTGAATCAGTGTCAGTACTCAGTCCCAAAAGCCTTTTCCCCCACACTTTGTGGATTGCGAGGTTGGCTTTACTGAAAACTCACTAGATGACAATGATACAATTGCTTAACAAATGCTTAGCTTAATACTATTTCATGACTCCAGTATTTCAACTACTGTAATGAGTAAAGATGCAACTCCACCAGTATCTAACTTCTACTAATCTCCGACCATTGGATCATTGACATTGTGTGGATTATTGACATCTACCTTTGAAGCTAATATCAATCGGCCACGCTCAAGATATGTTTATGTGCGGGTAACTCATGATGTGATGTTTAAGGCTTCTTACAGGTAAAGAGTGACATAGTATGACCAAAACAGTTCGATTTTTGTCTTTATTGACCTGAGAATTGTATTGTCCTGTCGAGACATTGACAGTATTACCCGTTATTCTTTTTCCATTTAGTTTCTCCATTAATAGTCCTTCTCAGCTATGAAACAAGACATACCCACTAAAGCCCTTCTCAAGGGAAGTTCATTTCATTTACTACCACGGTTTTTTTTAGCAGTCTTCTTTCTCTCTGTGTTTGCAGGCCAGGCAGGTCAGGAATCTGCATCGGTCTGCTGTGCGCGCTGGAGCTGGTGGCATCTTTGTGGTGAGTTGCAGTTTCTTTGCCAAAGTTAAGAGCAGTGCACAAGGAGTTTGTTGTTCAAGAGCTGATGATCATGTTGTCGGCAGAGAAAGTTTATTATTGTAAGAATTAATTATCATGTTGTCAGTGTGCTTCCCCCTATGTGTGAGATAAATGGTTAAGTTAATGGATCATTGGGGCCAGAGACATTAGGGGTTTTCAGTTCTCTCGGACTTCATTCAAGCTTTTCAACCCCCTCCATGACAGTCAATGTCTCCCACCCCCTCCAACACACACTCACTGCACTGAGGAGCTCCATCAGTGACAGGATGCTACATCCAAAGTGTGTGAAGGAGCAGTATCGCAGGTCATTCCTTCCTGCAGCTGTCAGACTACACAACAAGAACTGCTCCAAGTAATCTGTGAATTATCTTGTACAATAATCTGTGCAATCCAACATGTAAAAACAGTCTGTAAATACGATTTACAATTTCTTAGGACGAAGCTTTCTCATTTTATCCCACTCTTACACTTGCTTTTAATTTGCATGCACTTGTTACACTACTCTATCCACTTTATTGGTGCTGCTGTAAACTGGAATTTCCCCTCGCAGGACTAATAAAGGAATTGAATTGAATTGAATTTTAAATCAGGGATGACTATTGTGATGGAAAGCAGTGAAGACACTGAGCCACCAGTTCGAACAGAAATCAACTGCAACATTTTATCTTCAGAAAACAGATGTGGGGCTGGGATCTCATGAAACCTGATGAAACAACAGGGATGAATCAAAACCAGCTTTCCTTGCTTCATTCTGTATTCCATATTTAGGAGATGGAGTATTTGTACATCTGATTTATTCTTTATGCATTAGGCCTGTTTTACTCAAGCATTAATGCATAATACCAGTAAACACAAATCTTTCACAACCACAAACTTAAATCATTTGAGTTGTATACATCATATTTACCTTTTATTTACAAGTCATATCATTTGTATTTGTTTCAGAACTAATTAGCCAATAAAGCTGGTGTGTAAATATGATCAATACAAACTCAGCAGTGTTTGTGCTTCAATTTTTGCTGAAATAATCCCAAAGGCCTCCGTTTTCCAAAAGCTCATAATTTATCATGGGAGCAGCCTTTGGAGCCCATTAGAGCCATGCTTTGCAACAAAAACATCACCGGTGATATTTTCATGTAATGGAAACATGCCATGGTTTCAGTGTCCCTTGATGGTAAAGATGTTTTTGGTCTGTGATTGGGGAAAATTCAGTGTGGCTGGTTTGTCTTTGAACCAGTCCTCTTCAATCATTAACGCTGTTTTTGACATCTTTAACTTCAAACACCATTAAATTTAAAGCTGTTCTTTTTCTTAATTGCCAAAGTGTGTTTGCTGCTCACAAGGGGGCAGTGTATGCAGAAGCAGAAATAATTGTTATCTTTGTTGGGGGTTTTGTACAGCCTGATATCAGCAACTGTTTCCCCCTGTGGGCTTGCAGGATAGGTTCTTCACGTTTTATCAGATACTACTGCTCATCAGCCTGTTACAGGAAAGTGGTAGTTTGGGAGTAAAAACTCATACAAAGCAGCAACCTCAACATCAATATCTTCTGAACAGGATGACTGTAAATTGGCTGCTAAATGTTACTCAAAGATGACTGGGGCTAATGATACCTTTGGTGTTAAAGTCCTTTAACACTGTGGTCTTTCTGTTCTAGCACAGAGATACTCCTGAAAACAACCCCGATACTCCTTTTGAGTTTACTGTGGAGAACAAAAAGGTGAGGTTGACGTCTGTGTTGATATTTACCACTATAATGGACTGTAAAATACCAGCACCTGATCATTGTCACCAAGATAACACAAGGATTATTTTGTTAGGTTCAACTTTTCTTCTTCTGCTCTTTAAAGCTGGTCAATCCATATTCCAGTTTAACTGCTTCTCTTGTAAATATTTGTGCTGCTTTGTGAGCATCACATGATAGTTTTAATTGGTCATATTGTTGACGTACAAAAGAGGAATGCAGTAATTCTCATCCTGAGCAACTCCACAATCGTGGTGAAATGTCTTCTTTTGCCCTGTAGAGGATTGAGGCGATCATTTCAATGTACCCTGTTGGACACAAGCAAGCAGCCACCATCCCAGTGTTGGATGTAGCCCAGAGGCAACACGGATGGCTCCCCATCTCCGCCATGAACAAGGCACAGTGATGTTTTACAGCTGTGTGATACCACTTTGAACATTTTTATGAAATTGGCTGCTAAATGTTTTACATCCACAATGCCTTATGTGTCACATTCGGGGACTTCTCTGAATGTCTGTAATTGTCTTCATTTAGGTCGCTGAGGTGCTGGAAATCCCTCCAATGAGAGTGTATGAAGTAGCAACATTCTATACAATGTTCCTGCGTCAACCCGTGGGAAAATACTTCATTCAGATCTGCACAACAACACCCTGCATGCTGTGCAACTCAGACAGCATCTTGGAGGCCATCCAAAACAAACTGGGTAGGAGGGCGAGTTTCCATTTTACGGCGGGACACCAATTAAGAGATGAAAACGCAGATGAAAACAATCTTTTTTTTATTGTGTATATTTGAGATAAACAGAAATTGGGAACAAACATGTAAATATACAGTTGTCTCTGCAAGTCAAACAACAGTGAGCTGTAGCAGCAAACAAGAAGACATAGAAGATTGAAATCAAGCCAGATGACTGCTAACCGACTTCAGTCTGTGGCATTTCATAGACCACCTCCATATTTGTTAAACTTTTTGCTATAACGCACACATTCTGTAACTGCTGTGTAGTGTCAGGGAACACATCTTGAGTTATACATCATCTGCAGCTTATCAGCACGCTTTTATTTGTTTTTCCACAGGCATCAAGGTTGGAGAGACTACTGCAGACAAGATGTTCACACTAATAGAAGTGGAATGCCTGGGCGCCTGTGTGAATGCGCCAATGGTCCAGATCAATGACAACTATTACGTGAGTGCTCGACAACTCTGTGCGGATGGTTTTCAGTATCATAACTAAATTAACAAAATTAGGTTAAAACCTGAAATGAGCATGTCTGCAGAGAATACATCTCTCAGCCCCATTTCAAGAGCTGCTTCTTTTTTTTCCCTTGGAAGCCAGTGCAGGTGTGGTACAGTTGACACTTGCAAGGCTCAAAACTAATGAAAAAAAAACACAGAGGGGAAATGAAAAAAAGAATCATTAAATTAATAATAATATGGCAGGAATAACAGTGTTGTCTCATCCATGACCTCAGTTTGGAAAAAGATCAGCCTTATGAGCCAGATGCAATATGAAATCCTTGATTTTTGGATTTGTGGTTTAAAATGATCTGCAACTAATACTGCACTGAACTGCCGTGGGGAATTAAGTTATTGCAAGCCGAGCACAAGTGAATGACCCAATTAAAGTAAATAGGACTGAGAAAAGGACGAATTTCTCACAACACCTCAAATCGCTGAGGTGTGATCATTAGAGGTAGAAAAGGTAGAAAGTGTAAACAGCAAACGTAAGGTGGTACTCAGTTTAGCATCTTATGTGAGTAATAAGCACTCTCCGAGCAGTCTTTCTGGGTATTAGATTAATTCAGTCATTGATTACATGCATTTAGTTTTTTCAAGATGGTACAGGTTGTGAACAGGTTGTTTACAGCTTCTAAATGTGGAAAGCAGGCACAATTTAAATGTCCGTGTCAGTCTTAATGTGCATTAACACAGCTGTTTTTAGATAAAGATCATGCAGTAACTGAGCCTTATTTAATGCGAGTGTCGTTGGAGAAGATGACATGTTCATCAGGAGTTAAAACACTACCTTGTGTGATTCTGTTGTGTGGAATCTTTCATAAGCAAACCTGCTTTGGTCATCCAGTTTTAACCTCTTCATCACTGACTTTACGAAGACCATACAGTTATTTAATGATGTGGATTTGAACTGATTCTGGATAATAAATTTTTCCAGGAACAAAAAAAACTTAATTAACTAATTAAAAAATAAAAGAAAAAAATCAGGCAACATACTGACAAACAGTATATCTAATTCAGTTTTGGACTGAATTATTTTAGGTGACATTTTATCCCTGACAGCACAGTTATTTAGAAATTTTAAAAGGGTTATTATTTAGCAAGTCTAGTCATTTTGATTTTGAGAGTTAAAACCTGCTTTCATATGTCTGAAACATTATTGCTTTCTTAAAATAAATTATAATCATCATAAGCTTCTTGCAGTATTGCAAAAGTTGGATTTGAAGTATTGGCTACTGCCCTTTCCTGCTCTCTCCCTCTGAGTGAATGTAACTGTTAAGATCTTAATAATCCAGCACGAGACAGATTCTTTCTCCTCATTTCTCCTTTCATCTTGTTTCCAGGAGGACCTCACACCTAAAGACATTGAGGACATTATTGATGAACTTAAAGCAGGCAGAGTCCCACCACCCGGGCCAAGGTGCATACCAATGACATTTGTTTGTAATATTTACCAAAACATTGTATATGCACTGATATTACATATTGTCGTTTCCTTTCTCTACAGGAGCGGGCGTTTTTCATGTGAGCCTGCAGGTGGATTGACCTCTCTGACAGAGCCTCCGAAAGGACCAGGCTTCGGTGTAAGAGCGGACCTGTAGACATTTTCAGCCATCGTTTTCAAAATCAGTTTGTCCCTGAAGCTGATAATTACGTTTAACTAAAAATATACTGTGTAAATAAATTGTTCATGTACCTCTGCTCTTGGCCTCAGTGTGTCACTTACAGGATCTAACACAGGAAAGATAAAATAACTGAAAGCAGATCTAATGGTACAGGTTGTACATTTATAATTTGGTCTATGACGACAACTAGAGCATCCATTAGGTCCACTTGACAACAGAGCTCGACGTATCAGTACACAGACGTGAAACTATGTATCTTGTAGATATTTTCTGGGGTCATTAACAATCTGGTATTTTCTAGAATGATTCTGTTGTGTGTTTTCATGGTCTCAAAGATTTAATGCAGTTACGTTTGGCAATTTTCTGCTCTGGACTACAATTAACATTCTGTAATATATAGTGTTGGAGGAAAATACTATTTTATTTTAAGTATAACCTATCTTGACCACATAATACTGTGCTTTAAAACAAAAGAAGCTTACAGTTTCCATTGTTAAGGCTACTTAAGTGACAGCCTTCTCTGCCGAGCTTATAAAGGGTTCAATGTGACGATCAATCAAACAGCATAAACATACAACTACATTTCAAAGAGTCCTGCGTTTATCGTGCCACATAAAATGTTAGAAAACTGGTCCACCTTCCAAAACAGAAATCATTTAGTACAAACTTGGTCACAAAAAAGCCAAAATATATCCAAATAAATGTTTTCAGACAGAATTTTCTAATGTGATGATGTTATTTTATCACGTTAGTTTGACCAAACTCAGATCACAGGTGGGCTTTCTGCTTTTCATCTAGGACTACCCAACTCCATTTTTGATGATCATCCCAGTATCAAATATCCAGAAAGGGTAACAGGATGTAACTGATTAATTGTTTCTAAAGACATTAATCACTAGTTAGAAGTACACTGGAGATACCTTAAATTATTTGTGTGTCAAGTGGTCTTGATTAATGAAGATGTCTACAATTAACAACAATTAATAAACTAAACTGGATATCATTAATTAGTTGCTACAACTTAATGGCAGAAGTAACTTACCAACCAAAATGTAATTACTGGTATCTTAAATTATCACTTTAACAAGTCAAAATGTAATTAAGGATATCTTAGATTTGAATTAAGCCTACACGTGTTCCACAGACTTCCACCAGTGTTTTTAAGGGTAATCCGGTCAGGCTGTTATATGCCCTCAACACACAGCCCCCTTCCTACAGCCGCTCCTGTCATCTCCATCACGCCCGGGTGGCGTTTTCGTGTCTAGCCGGTGCCCCTCCCCCACCCCGGCTTCCTCTTGCGACTTTCAAGCCTGCTCTGCAACATACAACACGATGCATCACGGCGCATGCGCGGAACGCACAGCGCGATGCAAATGTCACTGCGCAACCAAGTCAGGGCTGGCCGATACAATGAGTTGGCGGGCCAAAAGTGAAATTTACGTGATGAGTTTCCTAAAGAAAGTGGGGCCAAACTCTGTAGCCATGCTCACAAGAAAGAAGGAGCCGCCATTCCACTGATAACCTCAGCCGTGATCTTCGAGAAAATTCCCACTGACCGCAACACAGCAGCGGAAAAGATGACGTCAAGTGCCCATTACTGCTCTCCCTCTCCATTCCCTTCAGTCCAGATTCACACGCTAATAGCCATCGATAGATGTCTTACACGCCACTAGCTGACGAAATGTGAAAGCACAGAGAACATTCTCAACATAAAAGGTGCGTATTTACTCACAGCGTCGATAAGATAGAGTTAAATCGTTTGACACATACCCTTCTCAGTCTATCCAGCAGACGTAGACCTTATAAGCTCGGTGGGGCTCAACGGGTCACGTGACTGTTCTCGGCCAATGAGAGCGACGCTTGCATGTTTTGCTCGGCTTTTCTCCGAGAGGACGGGCGACGAACGGCTGGGATGTTTTCAAAACCAGCGATGAACGTCACACAGCCGTAGGCTACGGTTAACGTCCAATATTTAGGAAATAACTGTTACATTGCGCAATATTCACATATAGCTGAACTCGAATGAGTCGGTGGGAACGTGTTACCCAGTGTAAAGGTAAGCGCTAAACAAGGTTTGTTGTTTCCTTGCCTCGGATCTTAAGGGCTAAAAATCCTAGTTAACGTTAGCCATCTGGCTAAGTTCTGTAGCGAGCAGGCTAATGTGAATGTAACGTGAAGTAAACTGCGTGCGAAAATGGAATGTTATGTGTCTGCGTGGGTTCGGTATAGTTGTGTGCCACGTGCGTTACACGCATTCAATACTTTCTCTTCGCTAACTGAAATTTCACCCGTATCTGCTTTTAATAACTCACTGCCTTTGAAGCGAGAGTACAGACAGGCGATAGGAAAATGTCGGGGCGAAACGGAGTGAGCTGGGTTAGCCCCAGTCAGCCAGCCAGCGAGGCTGTATCGGGCTGGAAACGAGCTTGCTAGCTAGCTAGATTAAGCGCTGGGGAGGGGGAACGTTGTGAGGGCAGCGAAGGGGCTGCAGTGGGCTTTTGTCTCGGGCTGTGCTGTGCTCTCGTCTTGAATATTGGTCATTTAAGCATGAACTTGATTATTCTTTGTCCAGAGTTACATTACTCAGTGCATTTACTCGTGGAACGTATTACAGGACATTACGTACATTAGCTCGTTGTGTTTACTAACCATAGCCAAGTTGAGAATTTTAGCGCTCAACAACATATTTCTGTCTGTGCATTGAAGGCAAGTACGAGCGACATTACCGTGAGGTGGGTGGTGTTGTCTGCAACGATCTCGCAAACGCCACCGTTTATTAATACCCAGCTTAGGTGAAGGCATACTAGCTATACAATTTAGTGTAAAATATAGTTATGGCTTGCTAATTCATACAAGGAACTAGCATAGCTTGAATAACCAAGAGCTTGCGCCTCCCAGCCAGTGCCTGTGACATCTTGGGGGTGTGTTGCCTGATACAAAAGCTGCCTGTTTTTAGATGGCTGGCCGTACAACGACCGCTCTGAACCAACAAAACGTCAGCCTTAAATTTAAAATAACTAAAGTTAAATAGCTTTATTGTAAAGACAGCATTTATATACACTTTAATGAAGCTCATAAAACCCTTCAATACATCACAAGCAGTACCAGATCGTGTCAAAATTGCCAGTATTTTAAATGCCAGTCATCTCACGCTCATATGGTCGTCTACTATTAAAACTGGAAGGGGAAATAAATTTTTTGCCAAAGAGTTATATTACATTTTGGCATAGATGCAATCCATGTACAATATAACTACTGAAAGGAAATGGTACATTATTAAAACAGTCTAAACAGTTTATTCACAGAGGAGTCTTAGTGAGTCATCAAAATATGGTTTATAGCCACAAAAGCCCCCCATCCCACCCCCCACAATAAAACCCCTTAACCCATGGTCTTTCTGGACCTAATATTAGAATTCATGTAAAATTAACATTTGACTGCCCAGGAAGGCATTATCAGCCACAGGGAGTATTTGTATACAACATATCTTCCAGATATCTTTAAAAGAAATTGTGAAAATTCACAATCAAGAAAGCCAACCAATATTTGGGCATTTGCAGTTAAATTCATACAGTGCTCTGCGTGGCAGTTGGTTGGTGGCATTCTGTGTTTTTTGTCTAATTAGTCACCACATATTCTTACAGGGTTTGACATACAGTCATTTCAAAAAGCTGTAGCGTTGTCAAAGTAGCATGGAAGATGGAGAGTTTGTAGTTTCAGCTAAAACTAAAAACTGCATTTAGTCATTTCACTCATTATCGCACGTTAAGAGAGATGAGACCAGAGACAAGAAACTCATTGATGAAATTGTGGTAATGTAGTTGGGGTTGAATGACAACCAGCATACGTTCAGTCAATGTCTAAAATAAACTTTTTGACATGAAAAAATCCACCGGGCAAGCATATTGTTTTTTACTGGCAAAAATGATAAATTGCCTTTTTGTCCCACAAATACATTTGTTCCAGTACATTTCATTGCGATAATAAGGCATTAAGTTGAATACAAACCTAAAGAAGAGGATGGAGAAAAATTTGAACCAAAATTATTTTAACATATTGATCAATGGTTATTCAGTTCAAGAAGTCTCACACTCAAAATTCTGCTGACGCATTTGCTCTTAAGTGTACTTAAGGATCAAACATACAGTAAATTTGAATGTTTTTTATTCTCATCATTGTGGCTGTGTGTCAGACTGATACAGACGGCCAAACACAGAAAGAGCCCACCTATAAATGACACCACCAGTAGAGGTAGAGACTGTCAGCACAGCTCTAACAAAAATGATGCAAGTCATAGCACTGGCAGTGCAGAGACCATAGACTGTTTTTTATAGGAAAAAACAAACTATATCTCATTCTTCTCTTGTTATTGTGAATGTGTATCATACAAGAAGGATATCTGCCGTTAGTGTCAGGTCTTAGTTAATTGTTTGTGCTGTGATAAGCAAGCTTTTCGTTAATGTGCCAGTGTAATCAGGTTAACTCACATTCACCGCGTTGCATGTTTTTAGTAGGTATTCCTTTAGTGTCCACAATGAGTTAATGCTAATTTCAATACTCAACTGCTGGTCCAAAATAAAAATGCATTAAGATCTTGCAGGTATACTTGGCAACTGATGACGTATCAGATGGTGATTTGGCTGCGAATGAAGAAGTTCCGCATTGCAAAAGGTTATAGTTTGAGAATAAGGTTAGGAAGGGCTGTATATCGCTATGAAATTGTTGGTACCAGTGACTTGACTTTGATACTGGTTCCTGAACGACACCTTTTCAACACCAGTTTCATAAAATCCATTTTAACAAAAAGAAAGTTACATTACACACTACGTTGCAATTACTCGCTTCAAAGGAAGAAGCCTTTCAAAGACCTGGGAGCAGCTGGAGAAACTGTCTTTCCTCTGCGTACTTGACTCACACCTGGATAATTGGACTAAACCGTACGGGATCTTACAGTGTGTTGTGGGTACTCTGGCATCTGTACCATGGTACCTTTTTTTGGTGTCATTGAAGTAGAGGTGTATCCCTATCTTTTCTGCAGTTACTCTTAAGTGCTAGGCTGTCTGACAGTTCAATCTTCTGCTGGTGTAGAGGTGTTTGACATTGAAATGATAACACGTGTTTATAGCACATAGCTATGTGTGTAGAAAATGTCTAAGCTTCTATATAAACCTCCATCAAACTAATTTCTATTTAAACTTGTGTCTGTAAAGGTATATGTTACTCTTTAGTCTAGCTAATATTGTAATACACTGTATACCTTTGTAGCAAATTTTCTCTTGTAATTTGTGGGGAAATATTTCTACTTTCTACCGCTGTATGACTTTAGTTCTAAAATCCACTTACTACAAATCTCATGTTGGTGTTCCAGACGAGGAGCAAATGTATCACTTTTGCTTTTGGGATTGGCACATTCTGGTTACCGTATGTTTATCACTTCAGCTGTCTGAATTCTAGGGCATCGATGTTGCATATCAAATGACGCGATGCAGCTGTGTTAAACTTAAAGGCTGAACCAATACCTCTCTGACAGAAGTAGTATTTATTACAGGACCAATGTCACTGCATTATGTTATTGTACTGTGGTAAAACATGTTGCTTTACTACAGTGTAGTGCAGACTCTTGAAAATGATAATTTGTGATAAATAGTTCACCTCGAGCCAGATGGAGACTGTACCCAAAACACTGAAGCCTTGTCCAGTTAATCTGGGAGACTGCCAGTGCCTGTCATTATAGAAACCATTTTTTTCTCCTGTTAACTCCAACAGGTAAGACCCACTGCTTGACAGTGGTTTGGCAGTTTTAATGGCCTTGGTAACTTCATCACATTGTATTTTAAAGTGATACTACGACAAGCAGTGCCATGTGGTGCAGCAATTACAAAACATTACTTTCACAGTATGTGCATTTGACTGTTATGGCCAGCTGACTAATGCCACCATTAACTCTTCATGCGCACCACATGTGTAGGGTAAATTTAACAACAGCCACTGGCCAAACATCAGGCGACCTTGACTGATTACTGTGGATAAAATATGAGTAGTATCTTTGTCATTTTGTCATCATTTGTGGCAGGGTTTCCTTATTTGACTCATTTTGATCTTGTATTTGTTGCTCCTCCAAATCCTTTTCTTTCACTTTTATTTATCCATTTGTTTTTAGTGGTACCCACAGCGTCTTTGCACAGTTTGTCACATGGTGTAACGTAGTCTTGTCATTTGTTGGGGAGCAATTGGGATCATTCGATTTGAAGGATCTCGAACGAATGCAAACACACTTTTAGTTGTTGTCATCTGTGGTGCAGTGCAGAAATGAATAATTTATTAATTATTATTATCTGATTGACAAAAAAATCTGTCAAAGTCAGTATCTGTCAGTTCGAAGATTAGAGCATTTTATTTGTGCTTTGAAATAACACTATTTATCAATTAATCTAGACTAACTAGATACATGGAATAATAATGTAAACACTAGTGTAAAATTGTTTGTTGCAGTCCTGCTGTGGTGTTCGTCTGAAAAACCTTGACATTCAGCCAGGGAGTATATTTGGTCTTTTTGAAAAATTATTTTTTCTGTCTACCTTGGCAACATTCAGTGCCAACATTCATCCTCTGATCTCACCCGGATGTGTTGAGTGACAGGTCTGGATGCACAAAAATCAGATTTTCCTCTAATTTCTGCCAGATCGTGAAAATCAGATGAGGGAGGGTATCCAGTCACATCAGTTTTACACGTGCAGTCCAGGCAAATGTTCATACAAGCACAGGAAAGGAGAGAGTGTGAAAAAGCGATGCAGATGCATGTAAAGAAATACAACCTCATCAATAACGGAATGGACAGTTTGACTTGAAATTTTGACCATTAACATATTCTTTACAAGCTGATATCCACTCTAGTCAAACTGAACCAAGCACTAGCACATAAAGGTCCCACTGTACGTATGACTGGGAACGATACCATGGCTACTGAAGGCTTTCTGGACATACTTTAAGCCTCTTTGTTAGAGAATAGGGTATTGACCAAGGTGCTGTAAAGCAGGAACAATTATGTAAGTACATACAGTATTCCCTAGTGTGCTACTTTTTCATAGGGATGGATTTACAGTGGATTTGTCGCTGTCAATAAGACCAAACATGCTTTCCTATCTTAGTATTTATTATTATTATTCATTTGCTTTTGTGCCCGACATAACCAGTTTTGACACATTTATAGATTGTTGCATACCGTAACAGGCTGATGAATCTGTCCATGTTAAAAGTTTTTTATGCATCGCACATTTTTGGATGGTATATTGCGTAATCGGAGAAGCAAAATGAGAGGTGGCAGGGTAGGAAAGTGACCTTCACAATGAGAAAGCTGTGGCAGGGTATAAATGCAAATCACTGAAATGGAAAAGAAGGTGTTAAGCAATTTAACAATCATTATTCTCCCTGAAAAGATAGAAATTCTTATGAAATGTAAGAAATTACACAGGTCTGTAATGGTGGACAAACAAATTGCCTCCAGTGTGAACCTCAGCTCGCTGAATGTTTGGGCTCAGTATGACTCATGAAGGTGCCACCCTTTGTGCTAAAGACCTTTCTCATGGCAACTTAATCCTAGCTGGCTATGAGATGTTTGGATTTATCTTGTAGGTCTAATCCTTATGCCATCTTGGAGCACAGAGAAATGAATTTGGCCATAATAAAGCTATGAAAGTATTGACCTTTTACATAATACTACCGTATGTTATAGTATACTGCAGTTCCTCTTTTTTGTTCTGAGTGATCACACCAGAGCAGTTTCTTCAGGGAAACCCCCCAAAAACGGTCAGAGAGTTTTTTAAAGTTTTTTTATTCATCTTCCCCCTCAGCAAAGTGAAGACCAGCGCCCCATCATTGTTACCGAATTACTGTCACTGACTTATAGTGGCCTGTTTCGGTCATAATTCAGGTGTTTCTTTAAGAATTCCTTGACCTTAAACATTGGTAGTCACTGCAACATTTAAGAAAGGTTGGAGTAGATTTTAAACTACCCCAAAGACAGAGAGCTAAAGGCAGAAAGGATCTGATTCCTCTATTTCAGGCAACCTAAAATTGTGCTGTTGGCCTGTGCCATATAGCCAAAATATATATCATACATTCGGATAACGACACATCTTACGCTATAGCACATTTTCTGTAATTAAATAATTACTTTAAAATGACTACATGGAAAGGCCTGTTTCTCCCAATGTTAACCAAAGTGAAACATAATTTGTGTATCTGGCTCATGATTCAGATCCGTTCCAGCATATATTGGGTTCTTCCTTGATCCATGCATCACCTTTTCACCACGGCCCATAAAAATCTGGCCAGTCGATTTTCTGTAATCCTGCTGACAAACCGAACTCCATGTGACAGAAGCAGCCCCTCTTTGAGGTACACGACCTCGTGTTTTCTTTGCTGGTCGTCCTTCTCCTCTTCTCCTCTCCCTGTTCTGTGTCACATTCACTCTCCTCCATGTTTGCTTGTGTTGCCTTCATGCGCGTATCCTGCGTGCCTTGGGGAAGAATGCAAAGTGTTATAGCGACGGCCCAAGTTTCCCATCATCCCTTGTGCTGGACTGAGTAGTTTAAGGTTGCAGATTTATGTTTGATAATACAAACGATTATTTTTGTTAGTGTTTGAACCGTATCTGTTCAGAACATGATAGTTTATGCTGGTGATGTGTAGTTTTAACCAGGGGTGGGCGATATGGCCAAAATCTTCTATCATGGTGTATGTAATTTTATGTTATTGAACAGTAATATTTGTAAATTCAATTAAGAAATGGTTTAAGATAACCATACTCTGCCATTCTTCATCACATTTGATTATTTCCTCCTTTTATTTGGGATTTCTGTACAAAAAAATTTGCCTCACGTGAAATAACACTTGAGTTAAAACCAAAAGACTCGAAACAGTAAGACAAAATGGAAAATGGATGTTTTAAGGTTTCAAATGAGAACAGATGCAATAGAGGTGTATTATCACCATGAACTGCAACGCTCACGTCAGGCGATAACGTGGTAAACAGTCACTGCCAAATCTCCACTGGTGGACACATTTCTGCCATTGCATGGCATATACTGTCATATCACCCAACCCTAGTTTTAACTAATAGTGAGGTTGCTGTCAAATGTCTTGGCCCCAGCAGTATTTTACTGCTATGTTTTTGGGTACTTGTACTGTGGTGAATGTCATTAAAGTTTGACATTGCTGAGAGCTGCTTCCTGTCTCTCATTCCGCATTGCTCACCACAGTATCGCTGAAAAGAGTGTTATTTGCAACACAGTGAAATAAGTGATAGTGCAGGACTTCTCAAAGTCCTGACCTCAGTTCACATTGGGACTGAATGGCAAGTCAGTCCAGATGCAGCCCATAACTCAGTCATCATCAACTGGTATCACTGGTGGAGGGGGGCCAAGTCTGTCCTGAGAGTTCTTGTCAGTTGGCTCACCAACCTCTGGCAACGAACTGAAAAGTCCATAGGTAATCCGTACACCTGTTATTCAGAATCAGATTATTCTCATCCTCTCTACACATGGACCCACCATCAAACCGCTCAGCTCCCAGGCTCGCCATTCCCTGGAGCTGACAGCAGAGCGCTCTGTGGATACTGATGGTAATACCAGAGTTGAAGGAGAATAACTAAGCTTGTCTGTTACATGCAAGAAGTGACACACTTGGATTTATTTTTGTTGGCCAACTGTTGTATTGAGTCTCCAGTTGAGTATTTTTGTTTGCTTTCAGGCTTCCCAAGAAGGAATTTTTTGTTGAGATAAGGACTCATTCATTGGTAGTTTTGGGGGTTTTGTATTGGGCACTGACTGCCTCCTATATGGAGAGCTTTTTCTAGTTGTGTATCTAGGTATCATTATGAATTTTTCACACTGATATAAGCTCAAAAAATGTAACAATGATAGCCTAATTAGTCCAACATTTTCTTTATTCCAAAGTCCTGACCCCGCACAAATGTAGTTGAGAACCCCTGCCTGTACTTTGTACTATGAATCGGCTACAGTATGTTATGAAATGTAATGTTTTCTACTTTGAAATTTTCTATTGATCAATAAATTGTTAATAATGTTGAATATACAGTATAGCTGGAGATCATTCACAGTGGCCCTGTACCGACATGAACGTGGTTTTAATGTGGCTTATTTCCCTATCTTTGACATTGTTCTCATGGCAACGTTAACTGCTGGAGACGGTGTCGTGTGCTGTTGCTGCTGAGTTCGCACGTTAACATTACACTGGAGAATTTGCTATTAGTTCCTAAATTGCAGATACTGAATGTGTCTCCTTTTCTCTAGTTCTGCAACAAATGTAAATGTAGGCATAAGAATATGTCTGAAATCAGAGTCAGAAATGAATGTGGAGTAACTGTCTGAGGCTTGTCTTCCTCGATTTCGTGCCGACCCAATCATGAGATGTGATGTTAATTAATTGATCAAATTTAATGTTATCGCCAATCGTTCCGGAACTCTGACCTTGAATTAATCAGCTGCTGACCTTTGAGTGATAAGTTTGAGTACCCTTGTGATGGAACATGATATGAAACCACATTGTCAAATTATGTATGTCGTCATGTCGCACAGCCTTATTCTGCTCTGCATCACTTTCTCTTCAAGTTACGCTCCTCATTTGTGTTGCAGTACAAACAAGACCTAAAACGCTAGTGCTGTTTATGCTATCGTGCCTCTAGCCTGAGTGCAGTTGGCTCAATCAATTGAGCGTCTGCGTCTTCGAGAGGCCCTGCAAATGTGCGTTTGTGTGTGTGTATCTTTGTGTGAAGAGGGTGGAGCCTCTTGATTACACAACATGTGCTAGCCTTTGCCAGCAGCTGAATGTGTGCAGAGTGTTGTTTTTGTTTGGTACGTTGAGTGCATATCTCGGTGTGTAACGGCTGATGGTGCCGTGATAATCCACCATGTGCTTTGAAAGACTGACAATTTGAGAGCCTGTGACCTTCCTGCAGAAGAATACAGCATGACAGCGCAGAAAGGAAGAAGGAAAGGCTGGGTTGTAATATTCCAGTGTTCTTGGTTTTTAATTATTAATGAGCTCTTACAGTTTCCTTTTATGAATGAGTAGTGAGAGACATAAGAGTGCACTGACAGTTTAGGGGGAAAGACAATTTGACGATAGGTGTGTGGCTTGCTTTCTTCATTGCTTGGCTGCGTTCACTGAACTGATGCCTAAGAAAGCAGTCATATCCTGTTTACTCTGGCTCACAGTGACCATGCTTGCTGAAGGTCGAGGACCCTCCTGCTGCAAAAAAGGTTAATGAGTTTTTCATTCACAGGACAATTTCTGTACATTTCTTATGGTTTGATTGGATTTGTTGCATCTCTTCCTGCTGTGTGGGACTAAGCATAGTATTTCTCTGACCTTGAACTATATTTTGGAAATGTGGTCAAAGTTGGTTAATCTTTGACACTGGTATGGTTTACTATTGGTGCTGCATCAACACTATGCAGGTCTGCTTGTTTCAGTTAGCATATATTTAAACTGAAGTTAAAACAGCATGGCCATGGTCTACGAATAGTTTTCAGATCAGCTGCATGTATCAAGGTGTACATCAAGAAAGCAATATGTATTGTACTCTAACAACACTGATCAAAATTAAAGTTGTTTTAAGAATAGGTTTTCAATTGGTTGCTTTCTGAATGTCTTATCAGCTATTTTAGCCTAACTTAGAACAGTATTTAGTATACTGTTTAGCACAATTCATGCAAAGGCTTGTTTCAAGTGTTTTAGACATTTAAACTGCAATAGGAATTGAAAACAGTTGGTTTGTTCAAATTTGCACAACATGGTAGCTAATTTGAGTATAATGAAATCCGAACTCAAACGAATTCAAACAGTCTCTGAAACAAATTCAGAGAGAGCAGCGTTAAAATGAATCCACATCTTGGATAATGATGGCAGATTTCAAGTTTATGTTGGTGGCTGAAAAAGATGACAACACCTCAGGTTATGTTTGTATACTCGTATTAGCACTGTGGTTAAACGTCATTTATCATCATTGAGTGTGTCTTTGTGCATCAGCCCCTGTAGTTGCTGCGTAACATCGAGTAATTGTTTCTCATGTCCAGATAAGAGCATACATGCCCTGTTCTCCCTCCTGACAAAAAAGCATGGAAAAATATCCAGATCTAGATTAAGAGCAACCTTTAGTTAGAACTGAGCTGGCCTTTAGTGGCTTTGTTTACTTAACAATTTGATATATGTCTCATGGCTGCAGCTGCTTCACAGTAAAAGCCCTCTAGTGCTGCCAGTAGCTACTACGTCATGTATGTATTTGGTAACTAGTAAGAGTTTGAAAGTTTTTGGTGATATATTTAGATGAGGGAGGGATAGATTTATTTTTTGCCTTTATTGGCCACTTCAGCAGCACACAAAAGAACGCATAATCTGAAATCACAATGAACGAGGCTTCTTTTGTATCTGAAATGGTGTTTATTGTGTCTCCACACACTGAGTGCACTTGAGTGTCAAAACGTGAGGTTGTCACACCAGCTGTTTATAGCAGTTCAGCAGCAGTTGGAATAAATTATGCCCAAGGTCTCATGTTTGAAATGCAGGCAACGTGGAATGGTGAAAGGAAGGTAAAGCCTTGACCCCCTGATACAGCAGATAAACAGCAATTCAGTTTTAAACTTGCATCTTTGGCACGGAAGCTCATCTCTTTCACGCTGTCTGAGATTATGTCCTTTAACTTGAGAAACCATATAAGTATAGAAATATTGATAATGAATATGCTGGTTGTGTTGACTGTACAAATACAACTCAGATCCTAGCACCTAGATGTAGTATTGCGATGAACCAAATGGTGATAGGCATTTTTCCGACTATCAGTTAATAAAGCAAATAATCTGTGTGTTTACGTTGTATGTTTTATTATTGAGATTAATGTGCACGATAAAGTCGTCCGTGTGAACCTGCTGAACGTGTTTTATTAACTGTATGACTGGTTTATCTGCAGCACCTTAACAGTCCAATAGTGAATACACTGAAACGAAACTACTACTTATCTTGCACGCTGCACGATGAAAGACTTTGTTTGCTCAGTACGCTGTTTATTCCTCCCAGTCTGAAGATGTAGATGCTGTGTCAACCTTTACACGCTGGCCTTGCCGAGGCTTAGTCTGGCACTGTGAAGCTGTGGTTTTGGCACAGCTCAGGCGAACATGTGTCAGGCCCGTGATCGGATCGGCATCTCATCAAGCCTAATAGGATGTGGCAGGTGTAGATGGAGTCATGTCTTGAATGTCGTAATGAAAACTGACACAGCATTTCCCCCCCGGTTTATTTGTAAGACTGAGGCCTGCTAGTTGCTCATATTAACTTCCTTGATGATTCCTTGTGGTTGTGACACTCTGTTGGCGATGTGTTTCCTTTATAGTCATGCAAGTGCCTTCAGGGACAAAGATGACTAAGCAATTTTATTCATTTGCTTGGTGTAAAAAATATTAAATTGAATGTTTTATTGTTGCGCTTGTTCTTGTCAGCATGAGTTGAAAACTGACCAGTATTTTAAAAATAATTAAGCTTTGTTTACCTGACATTGATGCTAAGGTGTTCTTCATGCTTATTTAGCAATTTTGAATTAGGTTTTCAAACTTGATTTCTCCTGTTGAGCGGTTTCTTTGAAAGTTGAACAGCAACAGTTCTCCAGTGTTTGGCTCAGTCATGTGAGCTTGATGCTGTGGTGGAAATAAGAACAAGACCCACGCCTAGGTCCTAACCTTTGCTCTAATCCCTCCCCCACTCCCTCCCCCCTCCTGTTTAACCCGTAATCAGTAGTAAAGGCCTCATTGTTCTTGTCTGTTTCTTGGGTATCTGATCATTGACCTACATTCAGAGCGGTGGCGATAGGCTCCTTACGGCCCTCTGAGTCTCCCTCAGACCAATTTAATGGGCGTGTTTAAGTGGGCTGAGCCTTTTTTCCTGCCAGTAAAGTTAACCCTATTGACGCCTCTCGTGTACAAACATTAGCCATTTTATGAGGCGTTTGATTTGTGTGCGAGCCATGCCCTGAACCCCTGCCTTGTAAATTTAAGGCTATTCCTGTTTTTATGGAAGCTTTTAAGTGATGGATAAGGCTGTGAAACAGTTCAGCACTCATTCTTACATAAGAATACACATTTAGGACACATAAAGTACATTATGTCTGGGTCTTACAACAGCTTAATGCTTGGATTATTATGAATCAAGCCAGAAAATTTTGTTGTCCTGAAAGTATTTTTGCCAAACCAACACAATTTGTCCTTAAATTGTAGAATGTGCTTCATGTACTGTAGATTGGGCAGAAAATTAACCATTTTGTCCACTTGGTTGACTTATGCTTGCTCACCACTGCTTGCACTGGCAGCCCATGCTTTTGCCATGTGGGAGACACTGAACCAGAGCTCTCCACCTCTTCCCAGGAACATGACTGGCTCATTTGTGCAACCGAACAGCGACTGGAATGAAGGCCAGACGCTCTGGTCGGAGGAGGCGTGTTTTGTCTGTCTGGGGTTAGGGTAGTGAGAGGTGAACAGACGCCTTGAGGCATCCAGTGTCGCTTGCAGTTTGTTTGGCTGTGTTGAAATATGCCTTCAGTTCAGACGACCCAAGCGACAGGGACGAACCGCACTTAGGTTTTGTGGGAAATTTTTTGCTTTTGAATTTGAGTGCATGGATGTCACAAATAGATAATTATCATTGTATATTTAGAAATAATTAGCATGTCTGTGATTTTGTGGACTTTTACTCCTTACTTGTGTCTTTGATGAATGCTACAACAAGAACTTATTAATACAGGGTATTTGTTAGTCATACTATTATTTTCATTTCCAATTAATCCAGTATTCTTTTATTCAGTGAATCTCTTGCTCCATTAAATATGAACAGCAAAAGTTAGCAGATATTTCATTTTGATGCTTTAAATTGCTTACTTTGTCTGACTAATAGCCACAAATCCAGTGCTCTATTTTTAAAAACATTAAGAATAAACTCCAGAATCCAGAAGATAATTGACATTATTACATTATAAATAAATTGAATGAATAATTCATTGTTAAAAACATGAGATTAATACGTTCAATGAATAATTCATCTTCAATACAATGGTCAATTTTCCATCATTTTAGAAATAATTAGGATTACTGACATGCTGGGGAGTGGGATTTTCTTTTTTTTTTTGTCCACAGGAAGATAATTGGACCGGACATTTCTAGGGTACATGACAGATTTGTGAGATTTGGTATACAAAGTGTGAGGTATTTATATATTACAGGCACATAAATTGTTCAATAATAAAAACAGTGAATGCTGCTTGTCTTTGTGTGTGATCATGTTGAGGATGGCTGGCTCTTTGCTGGATATTGTTGCCTTTACTGCGCCTCTCTTATAGTCTCCATAATCGGGCCTTTGCGCCTGGCTTTGTCCTGCAACTCATTAGGGAGTCGGAGGAGGAGGAGATGAAGGCTGGGAGTGGATGCGCAGCTGAGAGAGACCTCCCCCATCATTTAGCCTGACGGCATACAGGGCCACATCACGTGACTGGCTGTTTACTGTCGCAGCAAGCGTAGTGCGTCTCCTTGAGTGCATTACAAGATTTCCCTGCCTCCTGTTGTATGAAAAAATTAATCTAGCTTTTAATATAGATTTCACATATTCTTGCTAATAATCCACTTGGTTTTATTTCTTCCGCTGTGTAACATTTTAAACGCAGTGACACGCAGAGCTTGTTTTCCAGTAGGTTCCTTTGTGTGTGCAGCCACATGGGAGACCAGGGGAAAATCACATGCATTTTCCACATGGTGTGTGTGAGAGCACGCAGCAGGCAGTACTCTGGAAGCTGTAGAGGAGTAATGCTGCTGCTGCTGCTGCTGCTGCTGCTGCTGCTGCTGCTGCTGCTGCTGCTGCTGCTGCTGCTGCTGCTGCTGCTGGTCGTGGTGGTGGTGGTGGTGGTGTCGACGGCGGCGTACTCTGCGCTCTGTGTGTCAGGCTCAGTGCTATTCTTAGCCCTCTTCCCTCCCCGTCCCATCCTGCAGTCTGTGGATCAGGTTACCGTACTGTGTGTGCTCTTCATCTATTCCAGCTACACCACACTTTTCAACAGCCCCCCACACCCCCCACCTCCACCCCACCATACATCTCCACACCAGCTCCCTCCCAACCACTACACTCACGCAATGACATGCACTGAAGCAGCCGCCTCTGCTGTCAGGGCCAACATGCTCCAGCACTACAGGGAAATGGTTGTTATTGTTGTTAGTTAGGAACCAGTGGAGTCTAAGTGCAGGAACATCAGGTTATAAATAAATACAGAGACATCTGTTCCTCAGAAGGACCAGTGGTGCAGCCAGCACACTTAACTTGGGATTTCACCAAGGGTTCAGTCAGTGCAGGTGGATATTTAGAAACTGAAAACCTCTGAGCCACAGTTTTTCATTACTAGTGGTTTGTCATGTCCAGGCCTAGAGAGGGTAGTTTAGAAACTTTGCTATGTTTATAATTCACAGAATGTTAAAAATACATTGACCTCCAGCCCTAAAACTAGTACAACTTTCTTGTTAGTGGTTGGGTCCACGTCCTCATTACCAAAGCGCTCCGGGATCGCTGTCGTTTGGTTTTTTTCAAGGGTGCGTAGCTTTTATTGTCCTGTGGATTAACCTAGCAGCAAACCTTAAGCGTTGCAGTGCTAAATGTTGACGTTTATGTTACGAGTGTTTGCTGGGTTAACCACTCGCAAAGGTCCAGTGAAACGCCACTAAAGACGTGGATTGTCTCGTAACAAGACAGGGTACGTTATTGACGTTCAATTGTCTTATGTGAAACCGTTAACGCTGATTTAACAAGTGTTGGTCGTGTTGCTAGTAGCTATTACTTTATTATCCGATTTGGCTCCTCCCGACCACAGATCGTTTACAAGACATTTTTTCTGGTGCTTTTAGGTCAACTTCTTGCATTTTTCACCCTTATGAACGGCAACATTTGGTACTCAATAAAAGCTCCTTCTGGTTTCTTGGTTTGATTGATCCGAGCAATCGTAAATGACGCAAAACAGGCATTTTCAGTGTGTTATAGTGCTTCCTATGACCAGTCACATCTGGCCCTCCATTTGCAGTTCACGTCACAACAAAAGAGTGACGTGACATCATCTGCAAACAACCTATTGACTGTAATTGATTGTTTCAGGTGCACTATTGATCAAGTAGTTGCAATTGTTTGATCATGGGTGAATTGTTAATTGTCAGTATTATAGCAAAGGACATCTCCAAATTAATTATTTGCTGCTTTCCCTGTTTCCCATCCCATCGTAAACTGAATGTTCGACTGGTGCTAGAGTAAAACATTTTATTGATCAAATGTTTTTTCTATTAGTTTATACAATACAATACAGGTGAATCAGTAATGGTTCAATTGTTAGTTGCAGCCCAAATATATTTTGTTTTCTCTTCAGTGTCTTCGCCTTGGATGCTGAATTATTTACGGCATTGCCGACGTTGAGGCTGTGGGAACCAGCCATCCCAAGTGTCCCTGGTGTCACATCTTTCTCGATAGCACTCTCACCCTTTTCTAGTCATGATTTTGCAGTTTGATACTCCGTTTCATTGGAATTAAGTGAGTAAGGTGATTGTTGTTATCACTGTTTTCACTGCACGGGATCCAATGTCAAACTAATCTCAGCTTTAGTCTCTGTGAACTGTAGTAGTCATCAAGGCAGGGTTTGATCTAGGCTTGAAACAGCCCAAGGTTAATGGCAGAGCTTGCGGGGGCTTATGCAGCCCTGAGCTGCTCATGAAACGCAGTGAATGCGAATGCCAAACTGGCGAGAGCCCAAATACCTCTGTAATTATAGTCACACCCTCCTCGCCTCGTCTCTGGACCAGATTGGAGTCCTGTCAGCGTTTGTTTTCTGGTCTGGTCCCAGGCTGTCCATACCGCTTTAATACCCCCAATACACTAGCCTCTTTACACCAACATGTTCACTGTGGGCTGCTCAATTCCCCCTTTCATGCTGCCTGAATGACAGTGCTGCTGCATATTTGCCTTCTGCTGACTAATGATGGACCTCTCTGTGGCCTCGGCTGAGCAGCAGGGCTGCGTGTTGGGAAAACGATACCTGTCAACACTGTGCTATTACTCAGGATCAGCAAAGGTTGCAAAAGTACCTGAAGACACAGAATGTTGGAATCCTTTGAGAAGTCTGGAGTTTTGATTCAGGATAATTTAGTGCTGAAAACAAATCTGACTGAAAGCTGTTTGGAAAGTCAAATGGCATGTGTAACTTTGAGAACATGCCCTGCTGTCTAATAAAGATTAAACCATTTTAATAACGTTGTACTGTTTATATATTCAATCCCAGAAACTAATAATGATTACTTGCACATTGATTGTTTGTTCAATAAATTATTACATGATTGTGAGAGGGTGATCACAGCTTCCCAGAAACCGAGGCGACGTCTTCAAATCACTTATTCTATCTGACTAACAGTCCAAAACCCAAAGCTTTTTCATTCAGATAAGTCGACTGGTCAATTCATGAACATCTTTTCAGTTCTAAAATCATACTTCACCCCGTGGAAAAAACTATACGAAAATCACAGAGAATCACATATTCTGAAAGATAAACTAATATCTAACGGCGCGGGCATTTAAAAGTGTCAACCGCAAAATAGATTGCAACAGCGGCCGTTTCCTCCTCCTTTCTTGCTGTTGATGCCTCTGTCTTGAAGTGCTTTAGCTGCTTAAACTTGTAAGACTTGTGGCTTTCACATAAATCCTGGATGCACCGTGTAATTGCCCCATGTGAAGGTGATGTGTATGTAATGCCAGAACGTGCTGATCTTGATGATAATTGAAGGTCTGCAGTCTGTTCTGATCCATTTAGCTTCAGTGGTTGCGTTTGTGTTTTTTGTATCATGCATAGGCATGGATTGATTATACGCACATGGTAGTTTATTGTGTCACTGTTGCGTGTGCTGTTCGTAGGACTGACATGTTTGGTTCTCAAGTCATTAAGCTCCACATTTTTAGTCCAGGGGCTGCTTGCAACATTACCTTTGTCCTTTGAGTCTGTCGGCCGTAGTTATAATTGCTAGCCTTACATGTACTGCATATAGGATAGTGTGGCGTGTAGCTTAGCCTCATAGGATAACTGCTCTGCAGCCCCTCCCATGGGCACAAAGACCCAAATGCCTACGTACCTAAGTAGTCCATGTACAAGTTCACTGGATGTTTCTGGAAACCTGGCAAGGTGAAATGGGTTGTGAAATTGATGTGTTTTTAAAACCTATGGCAAAGATGCTCACCTTTTGATGGTTCCAGCATCTTCAATGTGGGAATTTACTGCTTTCTTTGCACTGTGGACATGGGGTCCAACAAAACAAAACATAATGAAGATGCCCCTCTTTGGACTTATTCTCTAAGAAAACAGCAAATATCCTCATTTGACAATGATGCTGGAACCAGCAAAAAAAGACAAGCAAAGGATTAATTGATTACTTGTATTTGAATGTAACGGCACTCCTCCGATAGAGGAAACAAGCTTCTGATTGGAAGAAATCCCCAGACTTTTTGTGAAAATGTGTACTGTACTTTTTCGTAAGGTAGGTCACCCCCAGTCCTGATTACTGCGTGAGAAAGTGCAATACAAAAAAACTTTTCTTGGTAAATGAAATCTTTATTGATCGTAGTTGAGTTGTAATTGGATGCATATTGAGTAATGGGGCTGTCCCATTCATTTTGGAGACCTTCACAACTTATCAGTGGCTCTCAGATTTCCTAATATAGATGATACTGTTTGCGGTACTTTCATAGGGCTGAGAGATGCTATTTCTGTGGAATCAGACGCAGTGCTGCTTGTGAGAAAGCATCTAATAAAAGAAGAAGGGAGAGTTCACTGAAGTTGTCCGAGAAAAGGGTCTTGTGACTGAAAATGGTGATCTTCATGTGACGGGATAACTGACACATGCCATGTCAGCTTCGTTGCGCATGTTCAGCTGAGTGTTATGCTTTTTTCGGTTCCGGTAGGCGTCCACAGTGCCCCCATTGACTCTGCTGCGTGTGTTACTACACTGACACAAACCACATCAGAGAAAAGCTTGGTTATACTGATGAGTAGGCCATAGTGACAACAAGCAGGGGGAACGTTTTCCTTGCAGAACTTTAAAGAGTCCCTGTAGCTGTGATTCATGCTGCCTTGTGTAGTTGTTTCCTGCCTGATTTTTAATGTCAGTCTCAAGTAGTGGAATGGAAATTTCAATAAAAATCCCAGATTACTGATCCACTCAACCTACATCCTGAAACACAGCTGAGTGTCACTTTGTAGCAGTCCCGTTTCATATGCTGCCCTCCGCTCCTTTCTGGGGTTAAGTGACCTTTCTGTACTTAGCTCTTGTTTCCTCTGTGATGCAGACTGAAAGCATAGCCTATAAACAGTCTCTGTCAAGAATTGTCATTTAATTGTACCTGCCTTTTCTTGGCCATGTCTGGTGCAACAACACTTGGCCAATCATCCACTCAGACTGCCATGTGGCAATGCTGAAATCCTTCTCATTGCTGCTGTCTTTTGTCTCCAGGTGCATGATGAACTTACTGTGCTGTAGCTGTCAAAGCTAGTCAGGTGCCACACCATGGCCAAACCTGGGAGCGACAGAGATGGAGCCATGGTGGATAAGCAGGCGGGGAAGAAGGTATGTGAGCACAGACACAAAATAGGCCTGAAGATAACACTTGAGAAAGAAGCGTACCAACTGTATATCTGTGTTTATTCACTTTGCAATTTGCAATTCTGATCTACTCTATAGAGATATATAGCACAAAATCAGATCCAAAGCTGAGGCTCAAAATTAAGTCTTTTTAAGTCTAATTAAGATCTCGAAACCAGCTGACCTCATGGTCTATTTAGCAGATGAAGCTCATAGGACATAATCTTCATCAGCAAACGGAGTTCGCCCAGTTCTCATGGAGCTGTAGGTGTTCAAATTTCACGTTTTTTGGAGTGCTTAAGGGATATCTTCTCCATGTTGACGTATAATTTTGGAAACAGCAGTTGAGAAAACGAACTCGCTTCAGGTCCATTCAGTAGCTGTCCAGGGTCCCGAGTCATGTTTGAGTACTTAAGTCAGTCAGCAATATCAATATGTAAATCTTGCATTATTTACCTGAGACAGCAGTCGTAATATTGGACGTTTGGGTTAGTCCGTGTTAACGTGGAGGACAAGGAGATGTACAAATGCCAGGTGGATTGACTTTTTATCGAGATTCGTCTGTTTAGGCAGAGCTGAAATATCTGTTTGTCTGTTTTATGTCTTGGCATATTTTTGCACCTGGTCAGCTCTTGTTTCAACATGATGATAAGATTTTCCTCACAGACATTTGTAAAAATTTCTCTGCATTGTTGTAAGCGCACATGTTACCCACTCACTGGAACACACCGGAAACACATCAAACCCCTTAACTTCACTCTTCAGTGACACGCAGACACACAGGTAGAGAGATAGAGGTGGGTGGGGCAAGCTGCTGTGTGTGCAGTAAGGGCGGGGGGAGCAGATTAAATTAGTTGTTGAGTAAACACTGAAAAAAGGTGGCGAATTAAGTACAATTAAAATGTTGAAATGTATTCTTTCGGAAATTTTCAGTAGACAAATGCACCCCCTCCGACAGCCATACGTGTACACGTTGACATTGATGCTAACGTTGTAACTTTATCAGATGGTATTCACCAGTGAGCTAACACTACGCTTTAACATGTGAGTTGATGGGAGGTTCACTAATGCCACGACACATTGTGAGGAGCACTCACGAATGTTTATTCATGCCTCCCTGTGCGTGTCGATCATAAAACAACGTGTTTAAGTACAAGGTACTTGATGGAATATGTAGCATGTATGAGGGTGTGAGCTTTTTAAAACCCAATCCTCCGAATTGGTATACCGACACCACTTATTTATCATTTTATCCATAAATGAGAGAGGCAGTTATTGTCTGCTTTTATATTTAAGGCAGAAGTGTGTCTCATCCTAATGCTCTTCTACTTTAAACGCTGCCAGACACTTCAGCTTTGCACAGCTGGCACATTGCTTCACTGAGATCAAAGAGGCACCACACTGCAGACATTTTTCCTCCTGCCAGAAATGTATTTTACTGCAGCAAAGTGCAGCTCACTATAATGCTGGTACTAAAAAAGCTTTGTCTGCACATCATGAGTGCAAGAACCCAGTAACAGGAGGTAACCTGATGCAGTGGGTGCCATCACTGGGTGCATATGATGCACTTTTCCTCATCGCCACCCCTGCCATAAGTTTTTTGTTTTCTGAAGAATCCTCTCCATGCACATGCAAAAAAAAATTTTAATTGATGCAGTGAAAAGCAAAGTTACATCCATAAAAATAAATAGCAGCTGCAAGTGGGATGGATCAGATTTAACATTTTCTTTCTTGTGATGTGGGAGTTGTTGTTGTTTTTAGCTTTGTTATAGCCCAGACTTTAGACACCAAAGAAAATGTAACCAACCCAAGTGTGGCAGGACTTGTTTAGCATTGAGCCTCCAGTACTTGTGTTCAGCACTTATAGTTTATTGTGAATCCTCTATTTCATTAAAGTATACCAATAGAGTCTTGTCTCAGTTACTTAACAGTTAGACCGGCAACGCCTCTCTGACTTAAGTGAAGCCATTAATCTAATAATTATTAGTATTTAAAGCTATTTTAGTTTGACTTGCACAAGTGTGAAAATTCTCACGCTGCCACAAGCCGAGTGGCATTAGAATAAACCTCTGACTCTTCTGTATTTCTGTGTGTTAAAAAAACAAACAAACAAAAAAGTCGCTCCTGATCTTTAGCCCTTCACTTGGCGAGGACCCTGCCTTGGGAGTAAGATTTTAGTGAGTCATGCAGGCAAACCGGCTGCCTGCAAGACCCAAACAATATGTTGCAGAGAAACAACACAGCATGTAATATAATCATCTGCACTTTTCTCATGTTAGTGTCATGTTTAAGCAAGCTTTGGTTTCATCTGAAATACGACCTGCAAACTAATTTTGACCCTTTTTTAGCCGAGCTAGCAAACAGACCTTTTTTAATAGCCTCGCCTCAGTTTATTTACCGTCCTGACTGTTTACATATACACATAATTCACAAATGTGGCCACACCTTTGCAGCATTTGACATGCCTGATTTTTGCTTTTTATTTCCTCCTCACCTCAAACAGAGCAAAGACAAGTTGTCCCCTTTCACCAAAACTCCGAAGCTGGACCGGAGTGAATTGCTGGGGAAGGAAGGGAAAGCCAAGTCTTCCATGAAGCGCAAGCTCTCCTTCACTACCAGTCCGCTCCGGACCGAGGAGCGAGACTCTGACACCGGTAAGAACTGTTGCTGCTCCTCCCTGCTCCCCTTTTCAAAAGCCACGCTGTTGGCTGGCTGCCATGTCCTCACACTGCCCCCTGGTGGCCCGTTGTTGAACATTTTCTTAAGGGACTCACGGGCTTGTTCCGGAGCTGGATCCAAATATGACAGTGCTGAGGAAGCTGTGACTGTTGTGTTGAATAACAGCATATAAACAGAGTTGTATGATGAGACTAGAGGGAAAAAAGCGAAAGGGAACATATGAAGCCTTTCTAAATGTAGTTATGTTTGAGTGCTAACTTCGGGGTCCCCCAACCCTTTTGTCACGTAAAAAGTAGATTGCTCTCTCGTTCTTGATATGAATGCATGCAACATTCAAATCCCTTGAAAAGACCAAAACCGACAATGAACTGCTCCCACTAACAAATGTAGCCTGTGCAGCCAAAGCCTGACGTAGCATATTTTTTCTGTGTCACAAAGCTCCATTGTTGCCCAAAATCTATTAAAAACACATCAGTGAGCACCACTGTTGCACAGGGTCACTTGTTCCTTCATTGCTTTGAACATTGATACCGGAGTTTGCACATACATGGTCCTGCTGCTGCAGATATCTCGGGCACTAAATGCATATTAATCTACCGCTGAAAACAGTAGATTAATGCACCTGACAAATGCATGCTTTTTGGATATTACAGATACTCTTTATGAAACAAAACTAGTGGTCACATATTATTCTTGTCCACTGTACATTTGTGACCTGTTCTTAAAGATGTACGTCATCAGTAGAAACCAGTCGGCTTTGGGTTGAGAGCCTGAGAGCTGACAAATGTGTTTGCTTTGGTCTTTTTATGGAATTTGTTGACATTAATATAAAACATAAATGCAAAAATATAGAACAGCATCCTCATCCTTTCAGCCCCAGTACTGTCTGTGCAGCTGTGTGGTGATAACTGCTCTGTTTGAGTTCCTGGTAACTGTCATGCTGAAGATAACTGCTCAGCTTCACACTGGAGACACTGTGAACCTGAAGTCTTAATCTTGCCTCTCTTACCTGTGTAAACAGACTATTGTTCTTCTGTCATTTTACAAGTTTAACTGTATGTTTGGATTAGACTTGAGAACTAAAAATAGGCCAGTTATACAGCCTTGAGGTCCGGTAGATTGACTTTCATCTCCTCTGTAGAGCAACGTTCAACGTGATGATTTTCATTGTGTGGTCCTGCGTCTTTGTAACAGACGAAAACCATCACTTTTGAATTCACCAAGTATAATTTATGTTGCACAGGTTATAAAGCTAAACTAGCACGGAGGGTGGCTTTTCCTTTCAGCAGCCTTTCCCTCCTGCCTCTCAGCTCCTGTGTTGAGCAGCAGCTGTGGGAATAAGGGAAGTAATGACTCCGCTGACCGCCTCGGATCGGATCTTCTCTCCTGTCTCCTGTGTTGCCATGACTCATAATCTGTGCGTGGAGTGCGAGTCTGCCTTTGTGCCTGTCTGTATTTGAGAACATGTGAGATGAGGAGGGTGAGAGAGAGTGAGCGTTAATGCAGTGCTTTCCCACCCTTCCACCCCTCCCACACTCCCCTTGCTTTCCCCTCCCCCTCCCCTTCCCATCCTCTCTGCTTTGCACTGTAGATGACTCAGACCCAGGCCAGTCGAGTGAGACCTGGGGAGAGAGATTAGTGCCTCCCTGCAGGATATACGCAGGTAATCGCTGCAGCCCGATTCTCAGCCCCGTGTCCTCTACGAGTCACGTCACCCACTTTGCGCCACTATGCTGCTATAAACACACATACACACATGCACGTGTGTGTGTTTTCGCCCTGCATCCGCCCCTTTGCAGCTCACGCATGTCTGTGTTTAGTAACCACCGACCGACGGAGACCGGGGGAGGGGGGTTCGAGGAGTGCTGTCTGCACTTGGCTGGCTTAAGAGAATGCTGTCTTTTTTTGTCCTTTTTTCAAACCTCATGCTTGTCATCTGTTTCTCCACGTGCAGATACAAGAGAAGGAGGAAAGCGATGTCACTCTGACAATGAAATTGCTGCTTGAAATGAAATTGGACCCTTTTTGGACTGTACACTAAGATTTTTCTCGTTTTTGTTGCAGATAAAGATGGACCGGACAAGAAGAAGGTGAAAAAGGAGGCTGGGGGCAAGAAGTCCCAGGCCAACCTTTTGTTTGGGTATCCTCTGTCAGAGCGCAAACAGATGGCTCTCCTGATGCAGATGACTGCCAACAGCCCAGGTTTGTGTGCCTGCCCTCTCACTTTCAATCGTCAGGATGCCTCACAGTGTATTTACTGTTGGATGAGTTGTGCTTCCAAACGTTTTGACAAACATGCTCCATAATATTTCAGGCTTGTTTGAGAATAAGGAAATGTCTCATATTTATGTAGCTGCTCAACTGGATGGAAAGGTGCTCTGTGTACTTTCCCAGTGATGTTGTGCTGTTGACATGAAGTACATAACTGGTCCTGAGTAGTTGTAAGACAATGTCAATTAGTACGTACCTGCTGAAAGTACAGACACAAGTAAGCACAGGGTTCCAGTAAAACCAGTGTCAGTGTTGCTCAATTGAATGCCTTGCTTAAAGGAGCAGTTTGACATTTTGGGAGATGAGCTCCTTCGCTTATGCGCTTATGCCATGAGTTGATATCACTTTCATGTCTGTCTGTTCGGTATGAAGCTGGAGTCAGTTAGCTTAGCTTAGACAGTGTAAATATGGTAATTTGTGTGTTTTACAGAGGGTTTTTGTTGTGGGACTGTTACCTTTGGACAGAGCTTTTCTGTATCTATGCTAAACTAAGCTAGCCAGCTGCTGGCTGTAGCTTAACATTTATCGTAGAGATCAGCATGATCCTCATCTAACTCAGCAAGAAAGCAAATAAGCTCATTTCCCTCACTGTTCAACAATGAATACCTACTAAAACACACAATCACATATAAGCACTGTCTTTCAAGTTCCCAGTAAAACCAGTTTCACTGCGGTTACTCACTACAGTACCTTGGACATTAGTGCAGGTAGTTATCTCAGCCTGTGGGAGGCTTTTGCATCAAGCATCAGTTAAGTCATTTTCTCTGCGCCCGCCTGTGTCCAGACTCTACTCCCAGTCACCCCTCACAGACGACCCCTGTGCAGAAGAAAGTCCCCAGCAGTGCCTCGTCTCGACAGAAAGACAAGGTCAATAAGAGGAACGAGCGAGGGGAGACTCCCCTTCACATGGCTGCCATCCGGGGAGACGCTAAGCAAGTTAAAGAGCTCATTAGTATGGGAGCTGATGTCAACGTCAAAGACTTTGCAGGTATGATGCTCCCAGGAGGTGATCATTTAACAGCTTTCATCATGTCTGTATGGAAGCTATTGATAGCATGAAGCTGACTAACAGTTAGACAGACATCTGTGTGCTTGATACTATCATGTGTGCACATGTTTTTTGTTACATGGTTTCATTTTTACTCTCATCTCCCAACAGAAATCTGTAAATATTTCATTTTTATGCAAAATTCTTAAAACTCTTGGGTGTTGCTGTTTTCTGCTGTCACCAGGTTGGACTCCTCTTCATGAAGCCTGTAATCTCGGTTACTACGATGTGGCCAAGGTCTTAATAGCAGCGGGTGCGGAGGTGAACACGCAGGGTCTGGATGACGACACGCCACTTCATGATGCCTCAAGCAGCGGGCATAAAGATGTGAGAGCTTCACGTGAAGTTTGTCCTGCCACAGTGACGTGAATGTAATGTAGACATTAGAGGGATAGTGATATGTCATTTTGACAGCAAAACTGCCTTAATCACAATGTCTGCCTGTACAACTGGTCAAAATGGATAATGGAAGAAAGGTGCATCTCTGTTAATATTTGTGATTGTGTGTGCATTTATTCCCCTTCATTAATCAAATTATAAACTGTTTTCCGCCCCCAGTAGATGATCTCCTAACTCACTCAGTTATTCTTAGCTGTGTTTAGCAGCAGACGGTCAGACTGTATTAAAAGCGTTTGTTTGAATTGAGTGGAAAAGGAAACTGGTAACTTTGAAGTTTTTTGTTTTTGTATGTTTCTCTACAAACGTAATGTTCGTCTTGAGATTCTCGGTCTCACTTCTTGCTCTGTTTTATACAGATCGTGAAACTGCTACTTCGACACGGTGGTAACGCCTTCCAGGCGAACAAGCGCGGCGAGCGCCCGGTGGATGTGGCGGACTCTCAGGAGCTGGAACAGCTATTGAAGGGAGAAGTGCCGCTGTCGGACCAAGACGACAGCTCTTCAGGTATGCAGAGAATGGTGTAGCATTTGACTGACCTCCTGTTTAAAGTCAAATATTAACATGCTAACTTTGACATGACAGAACGTTCGTAGCTGCTGCACCTCAAAGCACAATGTGTTTTTTATTTTAAATGGACCAGATGGGGCTTTAAAATCAAATGTCTACAGTGTGTTCAGGTCTTTACCTATATTTATGGACTGATATGCAGTCACAATTTTGAAAATTTACATGCACTATAAAACATTTTATTGACTGTCCAGGGCTTTTTCCACAAGGGAAAATTAATGACATGATTGAACTTGTCATAGAGAAATAAGTCGTGCGTTGGATACACCATGTCATCTTCAACAGCTGCTTCTGTTTGTATTAAAGTGCTTCATTGACTTTCACTATGTTGTTTTAACACTGATCATCCCCCCTCTGCAGAGTCTGAGGACCCACCGTCTGTCAATCCATCCAGCGTGGATGACAACATGGAAGACTCTGATACTGAAAAGGACTCAGATGGCAAAGCGCCCACAAAAGCATCGTCGTCCGTTCCAGGGCTGGATGAGTATGAGTTCAAGGACGAAGAAGAGGAGGAGGACCTCAGCAAAGCCCTTAATGACAGACACATCCTCCGGAGGGAACTACGGCAGCGGGAGAAGGAGGACAAAGATAGGAATCATGTGGCCGGAAAGCAGAGTGGCAAAGGGGATTCCTCCTCCAAGTCCAAAAAGCAGAAGACGTCCCGTGTCCACTGCAGCTCCGATACCTCCAGCGATGAAATGGAGAGCCTTCCAGAGAAAAGGAACTCCCCCACCTGCTCTCAGAGCTCGGAGGGCGTCAAGGCGGACACGAGATCTAAAAAGGAGAATGCTGAGCAAAAGGAGAAAGGCAAAGTCAAGAGGAAGAGTAAAAGCCAGAATAAAAACAAGGAAAACCAAGAAGACGGGAAAGAGAACAGCAAAACCTTGGTCCTCTCTCTCGCGACTGTGTCTGACAGCACAGAAAAGGGTCGGGAGGAAGACTCCTTCAAGATGTCTTTCAGTCCTAAAGATGACTCATCCGTCCACCTCTTTCATTTGTCATCCATAAAGTCTCCAAAAATGAACCACAGCCTGACTGACAAACAAACACCACTCAAACAGGAAAATACTAAGATGTGCATTTCCATCAGTGACAGCTCATGTCCGGTGGACGGTGTCAAATACAACCACTACACAGACACAGACTACTGCACTGAAGGCTCCAGCACCAAGGGGTGTAAGCACAAGGAAAAGAGCAAACATCAGCAGAAAGACCCCAGCGTAGACGGAGACGACAGTCCTTACAAAGACGGCAGCATAGGAAACAGTATAGACAGCGCTGAAGGTGCCTTACGGAAGACCGACTTAGACGGCAAAGTAGTCAAGAAGCATAAACTTAAACACAAGGAGAAAGACAAACACAGGAGGGAGTACGAGGCAGAGAGGAGCCGCCACAGGCAGAAGGAGGCCAGGAAAGACAGCCACAGGAATTTGGAGTTTGACAGAGAGTTCTGGAAAGAAAATTTTTTCAAAAGTGATGAGACGGATGAATCTCTGCCAGTGAAAAAGGAAGGTGAAGACAATAGCTCACTTCAGAAGACCTCTGACGCCTCTCCTGTCAAAGATGAGAGAAACACGAAGGAGAAACACTCCAGCAGCAAGGAAAAGAGGCCGAGAGAGGAGCGAGAAAAAGACAAGGCGGTGAAAAAAGAGCGGAAGGAGGCTGCTGGTAAAGAGGAGAAGGTAAAGGATTCAAAGCTGAGCGAGCGTGACGAGAAGGTGGACTGCCACGGCTCAGGGCGGATTCCTGAGGAGACGCTGCAGAGCAACAGCATGAAAGAGGAGACGGAGGAGAAACCCATAAGTGGGATCACAGCTGATCAAGAACAGCTGGAGCCCTCTGAGAAGGGCTCACGCGAGAAAACTGACAAGAGGCTCCCAGGAAAGGAGAAGGATTCAGAAAAAATGGAGAAAAGGCATCCTGACAAGGAAAAAAAGGTTAAAGCGGAGCACTCTGACAAAGCCGAGCCACAGAATTCAGTCGATCGTTGGAAGGAAAAAGAAAGAACGGGAGCAATTTCTTCCCACTCGCCTGGCGATAAGAACTACAAAGAGAATGAAAAACTGAAATCTTTATCCACAACAAAAAAGCACGAGGACAGCAGAAAAAATAAAGATAAGTTCGACAAGCGGTCTGACAGGGACAGGCAGGACAGAGAATATGGTGCTGGAGATCACAGGGAGAAGGAACGCACAACCTCTGATAAGAAAGGAAAACCTGCGGAGAAGACCGCAGATCACAGTAAATCTGATCGTTCAAAAGAAAAGGACTGTGACCGCAAAAAGAGGGAGAAAATAAAAGACGGGACTTCCTCGAACCTGAAGTTACTTTTAGAGGAGAAGAAGAGCTATCTGTCCGAGAGCAGCAAGTCCTTATCTACAAAATCAAAGGAGGAAGTTGTGAGAACACCAGAGAAGGATCGTGACCGGAGAGACCGGGACAGAGACTCAGATAAACACAAGGACAAGGATAAAGACCGGCACAAAGACCGCTCCCAGCAGGCCAAAATCAGCAAGGCCAAATCCAGCGAGACAGATGCAGACAAGGCCAAATCAAAAGCCTCGCCGGCAACACGAGACGCCAAGCCCAAAGAGAAAAGGCTTGTGAATGATGACTTAATGCAGACCAGCTTTGAGCGCATGCTCAGTCTGAAGGACCAGGAGATTGAGCAGTGGCATCGCAAACACCTGGAGAAAATCAAGCAAAAAGAGCGGGAAAGGCTTAAACAGAGGCCCCTGGCAGATCCAGGCAAGTCCAAGCCGAAGGACCGAATGAAGACTGAAGCGTGTTTGAGTAAAGAGCTCATTCGCTCTAAAAGCTCTGAAGCCTCCGACGTCCACAGCAGAGATAAACCTCTGAAGGACGGCACCAGCTCCAGAACAGTGTCGCTTGATGGAAAGACTCTGCCCTCTATCAGCGCAAAGGTCATGTCAGCTGTTGAAAACTGTCTGACCAGATCACCCAGACCAGAGAGCGAACGCTGCGGCCTCATGTCCAGGTCCGTGTCCTTGGTTTCTGTCGCTAGCTCGGAGGATTCGTGTCAGGCGACGACATTAACACCCAAACATGTTGAATATGACTCTGACATGAACCTGGAAGCCTCAGACTCTCAACCCGCATTCCTCCAGTCTTCCCTCGTCATTCAAGCCACCAGATCGCCGTCTGTTCACGATAAAGATTGCAACAGTCTTCCAGATGTGCTGCAAAGTAACCGGACGCTGCTGTCCGGCAGACATGAATCACCGTACCTCAGGGCTATTCTGGACGAGGATGCCAACTCATCAACTGAAGGTAAAGCTGTTGAAAATCTGCCAAAACCCAGCCAGCCTACTGAGGAGCCGAAGACAAGAGAGACCTCAGCAGACCCAGAGGAGAGCCTCACGAGCCAGCAATGTATGAATTCAGTTTCTGACTCAGTCACAGAGAGAGAAGGCGCCACTGCTGGTGGTTTAACGCCACAAATGTCAAACAAAGACCCTGAAAGTAAAAACCAGACACTTCCAGAGTGTGGTGGATCTCAACCAGGGTCAACAGAGCAGAAACCTCTTTCCTCTTCTGATCCTCCTGTTGTGAGGGACACCCCGTGTCTGCCAGAGAACTCACAGGCAGAATGTAGCAACAAGGATTCTGATCAGCTATCGATACCTACAGCTTGTCTACCTGCAGAGCCGTCAGCGCTCACAACCACAAAAGCCTTCCAGCAAAGGGAACCACTCGCTGTTTCTGGAATGGAGAGCTTACAGCAGACGGAATCGGGTACCACACATGTTTCTGACCCTAAAGACAAACCTCTGGACAGTGCTGATAGAGCAGAACAAGAGATACAGCAAACTGATACAGAAAGCTTCAGAGCAGAGGGTGCAGGAAGTCCTGTACCGTCCACCAGTTCGCACATTCCCAGCTCCACTTCAGGGGACTCCTTGCCAGGTTTTAGCAAATCGAGCTCGGAGTCTGAATGTACTCAAGAGGACATGGATGTAAACAACCAGGACTGCAAGAAACCGAGAGCTTCCAGTGACGCTGCAGGTGCGTGTCTCGATGCTCAGGTGGAGAAAAGGGACGGTTTGACCCCGGCGCCGTCCTACAGCGCGAGTCCTGAACAGAAGGCTGAGGAGGTGGCCGACGTCCCGCAGAGCTCGGAGAACAACGGAGGTGCTACTGGTTTTGTTCCAGCAGAGAGCGCATCAGTTGAGGGCAGCCTGGCTGCAGAGAGCTCCTCTGAATCTAGACCAGAGGCCAGCTCAGAGCCTATGGAGGTGACCTCTGCCGATGAGAAACCCGAGTCCTCTTCATCTGGAGAGGAGCAGAGTCAAAGCACCATCCAGTCAGCAGCTCAGACCGACTTCAGCAGCAGCGCCTCGGGGAGCTCCTCTCCGCAGTCTGGAGACCGGGATTCTGACTCTTCGGGGGCTAAGGTCAAGATTCACTCTGATGAGGACGTGGACATCCACGTGCCCCACCCACGCAAGAGAAAGATGCCTAAAGTGTCCACCTCCCAGTCAGGCTCCTCCACTCAGCAGGAGAGGGAGAGAGGCCAGCAGTCTCTGGCTGCTATTGTGGACTCCATAAAGCTGGAGGAGATCCAGCCCTACCAGACAGAGAGGGCCAACCCTTACTACGAGTTCCTGCACATCCGGAGGAAGATCGAGGAGAAGCGCAAAGTGTTGTGCAGCGTCACCCCCCAGCCACCACAGTATTATGATGAATATGTGACCTTCAATGGATCCTACCTCTTAGATGGGAACCCACTCAGCAAGCTCTGTATACCAACTGTGAGTTCTTCTTCTTTTGTAAAACTGGGGCAGAGTTTTAGTTTTAACTCTAACCCATAAATTGGCCTGTTCTATTTGTAGGAAACGACTCTTTTACCTAATTTTGCACACATTTTTGTGAGAGTTTGGCGCCGTACTCCAACAGGTTCAAAATAACAATGATGTCTATTATTGACTCTAATTTGATTAATTCAGGCTAATGTTGTGTGTCAAAGGTAAACTCGTACAGTTATTGTAAGACTAATCTGAGATCCTCCTGTCCCTCAGGTCCATTTCATACCGAACCTGCTTGGTTCAGAAACGTAGTTGTGGTGATGCAGGATGACAGTTATATTTCTGAATGTTTGCTCCTCTTGGAAAGTAAAGGAAACAACTGACAATGAACTGAACTACAGTGAGAAAGAGCCCTAATTTATTTGTTTCAGTCTGTTCAGACATCAGCCACATTAGCAGTTTATATAGCGTTGAGCAAATATTGCCAAGAGGAGGGAAAGTAAACTGAACTGACTTAATAAGTATATTCTTCCGATACCGGCACGGTGACTCATCAGACATCACGTTGCAGCGTTGATGATGCGTTTTGAACCGTCTTCCTCTCCACTGTTTGAACAGATCACTCCACCTCCGTCATTACCTGAGCAGCTGAAGGAGATGTTCAAACAGCAGGAGGTGGTCCGCATGAAACTGCGACTGCAGCACAGCATTGAAAGGGTACGTAGCTTTATTCTGGGAGCTCCTTGTTTTGGTTCGGTTGATCACCTCCAGACATTTTATTGCCACTTGTAGCTGCAGAACACATTTTTGGAAACCCTCTCCACATTTTGAAGCTGTGTGCTGCAGACTTTAATGGGGCATCAGTGCTCAAGATACTGACCGCATGTTTTAACGCTACATTTAAGGTCTGAGTCTCAGGATTAATGGCTTGTCTTGTTCCTTCCATCAGGAAAAGCTGATTGTCTCAAACGAACAGGAAGTCTTACGAGTCCATTACCGGGCGGCAAGAACATTGGCCAATCAGACTCTGCCTTTCAGTGCCTGTACAGTTCTGCTGGATGCTGAAGTGTACAACATGCCTCAAGACGTCCAGGTAAGCGTCACGGAGCAGCGGCCCAAAATCACACCTGTGAGGGTCTTCAGCAGCTTCTACACAGTGTGTGGAAACGTTCTGTGTTTGACAGGTTGTTGTCTTTGGTTCACAGAACGATGATGGCAAAACGTCAGTGAGGGACAGATTCAACGCCAGGCAGTTCATGTCCTGGTTACAAGATGTTGATGACAAGTTTGACAAACTGAAGGTAAGATCGCTGCGACTGCTTTCACCGCCCGCCTCCATTTAACTCGAGGTACAATCGTAAAGAAGGACACGCTTTAAACTCAGCGTGGAGCCACGAGTGATCTCCCAAACACTGGTGCTTTAAATGTTTGGATGTTGATTGGTGATGGGAAATATTGGCCAGTCATTACTGGCACATCATACTGGGGAGAAAACGTCTCATCCAGTCCCTGAATCTGCTTATTTGCACTGATTAATTTTGCCCTGGCTAAGTTCTTATTGAAATGCTGTTTACATACCGTTGATATTCTGGAAAGAGGCTGAACACGATCCTTCTGATCACTGTCTTTCTTTTACTCCAGCCATAATCAGCTTGGTGTTGCTGATAGACGGCTTGATTTTACAAGTTTCACTTATTTTACCTCGTACAAAAAGGATTCGTAGATGGCAGGAACGCCAGCCTCCAGCTGCCTGCGCATGAAGTCTGCTGCAGGAAACACATGAAAGGCAAAAAGTCTGAAGTCAGTTCAGAGGAAGCTTTGGACTACAGACGCTAACATCCAGCAGTGCTCGTGTACAAACCACAGCAGCTCGTTAAATGAAGGGACATCCTAGCTGTGTGTGTCTCAGTCAGCACAGGTTTCAGTGGCCTGTTTTGACAACTGTATTAACTGAAAACAGGATCAGTGGAACAAACAGCAGTCTGCAGTGCATGTTGTTCTCTGTGCGAGTAAACTGAGCTTCTGGCAGAGCTGAAAATGTAAACAGTGCAGTCTGTGGCATTCGGTGAACACTTGATCCAGATTATTAGGTTATCCTGTGTCTTTGCGTCACGCTGTGCTTGTTTCTTAAAGTTTGTAGTTTCATAAGAGTTCAATAGAAACGTGGAGATTTTTGTTATCTTGGAAGCAAAGAACGATTGATAATTGATTGTGTTGTGGTCTATTTTAGAGGTTCCCAGCTTTAATTGTGACCAGTTCCACCACTGTATACAGTATATTACAAAACAACTGACTGTCTCTATGCCCATACTGTCCCTGGAAGACCTCCATCATGTCTCCTTTACCGTGTCCATCCTTTGTTTTAGACTGGGAGGGTCCTTTTTACTCTAGTTTTCAGTTATTGCTTTTTTGCAGGCAAAACCTAATTTTCTAAATCTGCCTTTAAACAGCAGTCAGGTGACCATAAATCATGCTCGCTGTGATAACTCCTCTTGTCCATCCTGGCCTTTATGGTGGATTTTGTGTATGTTTTTTTTGGATTCGTCTTTGCGCTTTTTTTGGGACAAATAGACTTTCTTGTACTAAATAAGAACATCTGTTTGGATAAGAGGATAATTTGGAGCCTTTTCCCTCCACAGACGTGTCTTCTAATGAGGCAGCAGCACGAGGCGGCGGCCCTGAACGCCGTGCAGCGTCTGGAGTGGCAGCTCAAACTGCAGGAGCTGGACCCGGCCACCTACAAGTCCACCAGTATCTTCGAGATCCCCGAGTTCTACATCCCGCTCGTGGAGGTCAACGACGACTTTGACCTCACCCCGATATGAGCTGTAGGACAGACGCGCTTTGCCACAGCGGCGGCCACGTTACGGACGCGAGAGGCAGCCCGCACGTTCGAGGAAAAGGAAATGTGTAGCACTTAGAATGCGGCGGTAACACAAAAGAGCACTTAGAAAAGAGACGATTTTACTCCTGAGCTCTGACAGTCCAAAAACGGCACGCCCACCACGAGGAGGGGGGATGGGGACCGACGGTGCCTGGCACAAAACACGGGGGTCCAGGCCACAGATGAAGCCCAGGGAGCAGAGACCAAAAGCTGGGTGGGCGGTGCCGGGAGCTGCAGCACGAAGCAAAGCGTGGACGACGACCACCTGCTACTGCTCCTCATCAAGCAGGGTCACACAACTGAAAGATTTCAATGTTTTCAAAGTGCGTGTTCATACATTGTGTACAGACTGTGCTCTTAATTTTTTAACTTATTTTATACATAAACAATTGTGCATTTGTAAATAGTCATGTAATTATTGTTTTAAACCTGTAAAAACAAAAAATAATAGATATTTTGATTGTAAACTCGTTCTGTCTTATGTTTTAATGGACCAAAGTTGGTTTTTATATCGAGTGTCCTCTTCGTCCGTGATGTTCTTGTTGTTGTTGGCTTAAACTCTTAAGCATGTGTTGGCTTTTGTTGTGTTTTTCGTTTTTACTGTTTCTCTTCCTTCCTCATCTGGAGCTCCACGCCACAGCTGGTGTTTTTTGACTTTGGCAATTAAATGCTGTGCATGTGTTGCGTTGTTTGTACTTTTTCCTAAAAAGCTGTACTGTGGACTTAATTGTGAGGTTTACTGAAGTGTTCCAGCTTTTTTTGCGCCATTGTGTCATGTCCTTTTTGCGGCCTCACTCCTCATGTGTTGTCCATTGTGTCTCAAGCGCATTAAAGTCTGTTGTGGCTTCCAAGGAAAAAAAAAAAAAAAACTAAAAAAAAAACAACAACTTTTAAAGTTTCAATGTGAGATCACAACAACAAAACCTATTTTTTCAACATAATGCCTTTTGAACGATAGTTCTAAAAAATGTCTATTTTAATATTTACTTGTTACATGACTTGTACATATTTGTAATATATAATTGAATAAATTTTATTTGTTGTGAAATTAAAAGTTGGTTTTGGTGTCATTCATCTGAAGGCTGCTCAAGACATTAGAGCTGAAATCAGTTTGTCTTTTATGAAGCAACAACAGCTAATTCACTGGTTTCAGCTTCTCAAATGTGAAGTGTTTTATGTAAATAGAATATTCTGAGTTTTTTTTAGCTCAGACAAAACAAAAGATTGAAAGCTGTTACCTTCAGAAACTGCAGTAAGCGTTCTTCTGATGCAGGATTGTCCTCAGCCAGTAGATGTCGCTGCACTCAGCACTGCACATCCAGTCAGCTTGATGTTAAGTGTGATTAGATGTTTGTGGATAACATCTCAGACTCAGTGATGCAGATTAAGTGAAATAAAGCCACTCAGAAAATAAACCACTGCTGCAGCTTCCTGTGTGTAGTGAGGCTGCAGTCATGCAGGTCAAACGTTTTCAGCAGCTTTTAATCGTTTGTTTTCAGTCCTTTGACCTCACCTACATACGTCTCTACGTCTGTTTATGTACTTACTTCTATACAGCAGGGAGAGGCTCTAATTGTCGTTTCACTTTCCAACAAAACTAATATATTTACCATAATATAATACATGTATAAATATTTAAAGGACTCCCTCCAGACATGTTTCAAAACATATAAAATTACTCTGGAAGAATGTTTTATGTCTGTTTGTGTGATAGTTTTTCCACAAAAAGATAAAAATGTGTTTGTTAAAAATTCCTGAAAAGAAAATCCTTCATTGAAAAGTCCAGAATCTATGAATATGCATTTGTTCGAAGCAGAAGTTTAACTTCATCTCACTTCTGTAAATGAAGTGGAATTTGAGTTGAGGACTTTAATAATATCAAAATGCTGCTTACATATTATTGCATCAGTAATGTGGAAGATAAATTTAATCTGGCAATAGCCTATTTAAGTACTTTAACTTAAAATTTTGTTCTTTAACTCGTGATTGCGTGAGTAAAATACTTCTTGCACCAGTGGTAAATTGAGACACATACATATATACTCCTGTTTACATCAACAGGGTCAGACTAAATATGATAAACACACGTCAGTACAAGACAAAGGCTCCAGAGTGAGTGAAAGTGAACTTGATGAACCAGTGTCAGTGTAATTAGAGCCAGTTAAACTGACTCACTTTCCCCTCAAACAGCTCATTTTAACCCACAACCATCACACTGACACGTGACTCATACTTCCTCTTAACGTCATGACTCAGGTTCACTTAGATAAAGTGATAATTCTGGTCATGTTTAAGTGATTTGGCATCTTTTTCTTGGCTCACATTTACTTTGAAGGTGTGTGTGTTCCGCGCTGACCTTCCTGCCCTACAGGCTGGAAGCGGGGCCTGTTGTAGGTTTGATGAAGCCTCAGGAAAACACGTGTAAACACCTGTGGAGTCAAATGGGCCATCAGAGCAGTTCTGCAGGGTTGCTACAAACGAGCGCAGGGCCGCTCCTCAGCGGGAAGTCTGCGCAGCTTCACAGCTTCCGAATCGCCCTTTCTCACCTAATGAGCGCACTCACAAGGCCGCTGATAAGGGCACAGACAAAGGGCTGTTTAATGGAGTGGGGGTGGCCTTGAGAGAAGAGATTTGCTTGTGTAAAAGTAGCCAAACAGAGCCCACCGGGACAGCCGAGCAATGGTTGGAGTTTGGGCTAAAAAGAGGTAAACAGAGATTTTACGCACAGGACTTTTACGCACGCAACTCCAGCGAGGCGCAGCCGTAAATGTAGTCTCTTGGCTGTGTTTATGGTGCGGTGAGGCGGATCATTCATGCCCGTTACCCTGAAGACACTGAGCCGGTGTGTGTGTGACCTGAGGCCCGGTGTTTGCATCCGCAGACGTTGGGTAGAAAATGGAGTGTGTGCCTTTAAGGCGCCCGACTGCCTGTCGCTTTTTGCTGCGGAGAGACTGACGCCCTCTGGACACAGTGGACACTTGAGCGGCGGCAGAACACCATCCTGGAGAAGTTCAAAGAGAAAACAGCCGCACTCCCTCCCAAGAAGAAAAGTCGTGAACTCGTCAACAGCGTTGTGGTGAGTTTGAAGTTTCTTCCGTTTGTTTAGTTTCGCTGTTTTCTGCGCTCGATTCTCGTGTAGCTGCGCGCGAGTGAAACAAAGTTTTGGCGTTAGCGATGAGCGCAGAAAGAGGTGAAGAAACGCCTTCATGACTGAGGGAGCTAATGTTCCTCACATGTTCTCTCCCCGTCCTGAAATGGAACAATGTGCAGCAAAGGGGTGAAGTGTAAAAGCAGAGCGGCGGGATTAGACGGCGTGTTAACGTGCCATGAAAAAAAAAAAAAAAAAGATAGGTGAAGGAAGCTGATGTTGCCAGATGTGTGTGTGTGTGTTGTTATTCCACAGTAACGTGAGTGAGACCTGGCTTTGAATGAAATGTGACGCAGGCCCTTTTTAGAAATGTGATGCTTGCAAAGTTTGTTCTGGTTGTGCAGGACAAAGCTGTGATTTTCACTGTATTTCTTACACATTTAAAATCTCCTCTTTGCGTCACTTTCTAGCTCTGATGTGTGAGTTTCAGCACTAAAATGTTGATTTCAGGTCTCCTGTACTGCATGAAGCACACAAAAGAATAGAAGAAGAGACGCAGAATTCGTTATTATTGTTTAGTTCAAAATGTGAAGAGAAACAGATCATTTTTACAGCTGAGACCTGACGAGGCTCCGGCTCAGTGTGAGGAGAGCCTCTCTGCTGGTTTACATATTCAAAGTGTGCCTTTTATGTCCTGTTATGCACCGACTGCAGCTCCTCACTCTTCCTCGTGTGGAATGTCAGTGATGAACTTTTGTTTGCTTGTCTTTGCCTGGTGTCTGAGGTCCCGTGTCTCGTGTTGATGTAGGTGTTTTCCAGTGCCGTGCTGGTGAGCCGTCAGGATGAGGCCTGGTGAGCTGATCCTCCCCGCCGCCGCCGCTCTCCTCTTCCTCCTGTCAGGGCTGTCTCTGACCTCCGGCTGCAACAAAGCCCTCTGCGCGAGCGACGTCAGCAAGTGTCTCATCCAGGTAAAGGACATCAAGGTCTCCACACTCTGTCCACACTTTCTCTGAGAGTGTTAGATGCTGATTGTTGGATTTGCACAACAGTTTTTCCATGAACAACTCATCCTTCCCCTTCTGAACCGTGGCTGCACTGATTTTCTGACTCACAGTCAGAGAAATCAACTGATCTGTAAAACTAACCCGCCTCACTTGCAGATACTACTTTCCATACTTTAAATTTGTAATATAATCTATGCAGTTCTGTTTGTCAGTGTCAAACAACAATGGAACTACATGAAAATGTGGTTTGCATCATCAGAAATCCCACGATTGTTTTAAAAATGTGCCCAGAAATCTCCACATCACCGCTCACGAACGAGCTCCACCGCGCTGAGGTGACTTTATGGTTGCAGACAGATAATCTAATCTTATGCGTGCTGAACTTAACCGAGCTTTTCTGCTGATTAAAGTTGGAAATTTCTATGCGAGTGCAGCCAAGTTCAAGCTTTTTATCCTCCAGGGTTACATCTGTTTTGTGTAAACAGAGACTGTTGTTTCTCCCGACAAGAACACAAATTAAATGCCGTCTGCAGCCAGACTCGGTTCAGTTTCGGAGTGCAGCAGAGCAGTCACAGCCTAACTTGTTTTTAATACAGTTTAAATGAGCATTAAACTGGCAGGACAGACTCGAGATATGCAGTAGCATTCCTGCGACCGGTGGTAGAGAAAATGTTTCTCAGCTGTTGTTAATGCAGCTCAGTTTCGTGCAAATACTTCACAATAAAAAAAACAAAAACAAAAACAATCCAGCAGTAGCCAAATTCAAGTTGAAATCGACCCGTGTCCTGATGGGGATCTGGACCGGAGAACAAAGCTGGAATCTGTTGTGAAGAATGCAGATACATTCCTTCGATAAGCCAAGTGAAGTCTGGAAGGAAGGCGAGCAGCGGAGGAGCAGAGATGTGAGTCTAACTGTGCGGCTCCGCGCACACCTGCTCTCTACCTGCGCGGCGCCTGCAGGTCACTTCCAGGTCGTGATGTTTCTGGCCGGTGGCTGAAATCGCTCGCTCGTTCTGATTCATGTGAGGACTCCTTTTATTTTCACATCAAACCCTCTGACTTTTGACTCGTGTTGACTCTCTGGCATCACTTCCTTTGTGTCACTTTTTCCGTGGCGGCTGCAGCCCGGCGGGTGAGGGGTGGAGGGGCGGGACCCCGGAGTTCAGACGCATTCTGTCATTTGTTCTTGTTATTTTGAGGGAAAAAATCAAGAGGAGTGTTGGTCTGTCTTTCCACCACCTGTCAAGTCAAATTTGAGTTGCTGCCTGTCCTCTGTCCTGTGTGTGTGTGTGTGTGTGTGTGTGTGTGTGTGCTCAGTGGCCCTGCCTCTCCCATTAACATCCTTAAAGTACCGTCTTTAACCTCAGTGGACGTCTCACCTGTGTGAGTGAGCGGCAGGTAGCTGCTGCAGCCAGCTGAGGTCGGTCACAGGAAGTTGAGTTTTGTCTGCAAATAGATGTTTTTGTTTGGAAAGGAGGCGTCTAAAAGAGACAGAGCGGGTGAAGTATAGACGGCACGACCTTAAACTAGAGCTGAAGCGGTCGGTCCATTAATTGAATCCACTGACAGAATGATAATGACTTTTTAAGGATTGATTTTTGCCATTTTAGCATTTACTGAAGTCCCAGTCTAGAAAAAAACTGATTATTATTATTATTATTATTATTATTATTATTATTATTATTATTATTATTATTATTATTATTATTATATAGTGAGTATTTACTGCTAATCCTCGAAGACACCACAATCAACAGAAAGTTTATATGCAGCAATTTTGATTTTTAATTGTCCCCAAACATTTACTCAGTTCGTCACTTTGGGCTCTGGGAAATTGTGACCAACATTTTCACTACTTTCTGATGTATTTTAATAACCAAATTATAAAATAGAAAAAACAGACTAATCAATCATTCAAGTAATCGCTAGTTGCAGCCCTAATTTGAACCAGATGAAGTTGCTTTTTTGTGGCCTAAAAGGGCCACAAAATTAGCCAACACTGCAGGTTCTGCCTCAGTTTCCTGCTTCAGATTCTTTCACAAATATGCAGTAAATTACCTAAAACCTGTTGGCCCCCAGTGAGTCTGGGTCCTCAGGGGCCTCCGGCTCCTGGACAGTTGTCCACTCTGCCCGGTTGGTCATTCAGCCTTGTTCCTGTCCCAGTTTGGACAAAGTAAAGCTCACCTTTACTAAATCTTTTGTTGCTTCAAGGGAAACTCACCTTGCAGCAGCCATGAACAAAAGGCAGGACTTAAAAGTACTTAAAATAATAAGTTATTCAGTTAGATTTAACTCTAAAAGCAGAAACCATCAAAAACAAACCAAAGACGCACAGACAAGAGACCAAACAGATAATTCAGGTTATAACTTTAGAAACACAGAAGAGCAAATTACAAAAAGGAAGCTTTGAATTTTCTGAACTTTTCTTTGCATTGAGGATAAAAACTAAAATTCTTCTTTCTAAATGGGACTTTGAGTAACACCTGCTGCTCAAACACGACATGCGCAAGCAACTGACTCATTAAATTATTGATTAATCTCTCAATCATTTTCACATTTGATCAATTGATTAATTTCTCAGAGGCAGAGGTGATGTTTTCAAATTTGACGTCGGATCAATGGCACAAAACCCAAAAATGTTCAAGTGAAAACGTGACATTAAAAAATAACTGAATGCAACGACAATGGAATTTTTGCTTGATAAATTATTAAATTAATTGATTGTTAAAATAGTTTTTCAAGCTAAAGATTTAAGAAAACTGCATAATACTCCAGACTTTGTGTCTTCACAGGCAGTAAAGCCTCCAGTGGCCCTTTTTAGACTCCAGCCTGTGTTTTTAAGCTTTTTTAGGCACAAACTTGTTGCTACCAAACCACAAACTTCTGTTCCTCCTGCGCTCACTTTGTGCAAAATCCGAACCTCCTGTGAACATTTGTGGCTCTGCTCGTGCTCCTTTGCTTCCAGGTGGCTTATTTCGCCTGATGAATCATCGGCCGGGACAACAAAGCTCTGTAGCTTCCGCGACCCCGCCGACACCAACTCGCTAGCTGTCAGAGGCGAGAGCGATGGTGCGTGTGCCGTGAAGGAGAAACGGTTCCGCCTATAGCTCCTCTGTAGAAGCTCCATGTTGCTAGTGATTAGTGGGATCTGCTGTCCGACGCTCGCTTTTACGCTCTGCTGCCATCTCAAGTCATTTGTCTGAATTCCCCAAAACCCCTGAGGGTGGGAGAACATGAGAGGAGGAGGAGGAGGGAGGGGAGGCTAAGGTCAGGAGGAGGTGTGTGTGTCTGTGGGGGGAGGTTGGTCGAGGGAAATATACAGTTGGGCGAGCTTCACGAGCCGCGGCTCTGTGCAGGCCGGGCTGTTTAGCAGGGTGTGGCAGCAGATTTCAAAGTTAGCACACAGCAGCGGTCGCTCGGCAGGACGAGGCAGCACACTTTCTCTCCAGAGTCCTTTTGTCTCGCTGCAGCTGAGTTTTGACTGATTGCAGCAGTTTCCGCCTGAGAGGCAAAGGCAGCCTCATAAGAGCTGTTGATGCCGCCGAGATAACCTCATCCGTTTCAGTGAGGAAATTGATGTTTTGAGGGTCGCAACTACTGATTGTTACGGCTCCTGTCCAGTAGGTTTTATGATGCGTTATTCTGCAAAATGTCAGAATGGTGACGTCTTCTGATTACTTCTGTTGTCCAACCAACAGTCCAAAACCCAGAGAGTCAGTTTACTCTGAGACAAAGAAAAGCAGCAAAGCAGACAGCGTTTGCCAGTTTTCGCTTGATAAATGATTATAATATTATTGTTGCATTGTGTCTTTATTGGAAAGCTGACAGGAAAAGAGGGGAGAGAGGGGAATGTCTGCAGCCAGAATCTGTTTAAAGGCTCGAGCAGTCGATGTCTCTTTGTGCCTCTGCAAGTTTTCTGTCTGCGTTATTATGATTCATGACTTCATTAGCTTTGGGTGCCATCAGACAAGAACCCAAAGAATTCACAAATTTCAGTGAACACCCACAAATTTATGTTTGCATCATTCCTTTATTTGTTTTTAAGGAATAGTTTGACGTTTTGGGAAATACACTGATTTAAAAGTATCTATCTATCTATCTATCTATCTATCTATCTATCTATCTATCTATCTATCTATCTATCTATCTATCTATCTATCTATCTAGATTGGTACCACTCTCATGTCTACACGCTAAGCTAAGAGAGAATTAGCGTAGCTAGCATAAACAGGGAAACTGCTAACCAGGTTCTGTCAAAAATGAGCCGAACAGCACCTGTAAAGCTCACTTACTAACACATTTTAAGTTGTTTGTTTAACCCGTATACAAACATGATTGTAAAAATGATCATTTGCAGTTTTTAGCAGGTAATTATTCACAGACGTACAACAGTTTTTACATATGTTAAGACAACAGGAAGTCACTGCAGAGCCAGGCTAGCTAGTGTTAACTAAGTTAAACATCTTAGCTTTCCCTTCAAAACCACAAATGTATTATTTATTTAAAATAGTTTGTGCATTTTTGCTTGAGTTCAGATTCAACAAATAATACATAACATGTTGAATAGTGGGCTTTGATGGGTGCTGGTTTGGACAGTCAGGCTAGGCTAACTGTTCCCCCTGCTTCCAGTCTTTATGCTAAGCTGTCACCTCCTAGCTAAGAGGTGTCTTTTCATCTAAGATGGTGTATATTTCCCATCGTTTAAAAGGTCAGAGGTGCTTGAATGTTAACTTTGGAGACATCCAAGCAAGCATTTTCTCCCTGCTTCCAGTCGCTATACTAAGCTACGAGAAGCTAACCACCTTCTGGCTCCAGCTCCATGTCCATTACAGCCTCTTGTATTATCATGAAATGGCTTTTAAAAGTAAAAGAAAAGAAAAGAAATCTGATTTGTGAAATATGAGTTGCATGTTTTTCCTCCGGGGCAGCTGTTTAGTTTTTATAATTCCACCTTTGAGAGTCATAATTACTCATGGCATCAGATCTTGATCAGAGGTTTGGGGATTGAGAGGCTGGTGATTAAGTGAACTGTGTGTGGTTTTGCAATCCCTCACTGGTGAGTCATTGGAGAGTCTTTTATCATTGCTGGGACTGTTTACGTGCGGGAGATGGCCTCCGCGAAGATATAAAGGAGCAGCGGGGGGAGAGAAAGGGTAAAGAAACAGACAAACAGAAAAGGAGGCAAGAGTGACGAGAGAAGAGCATAAAAAGGGAGGAGGGAGGAGAGACGGAGCGGAGGAGAAAGGGAGGAAGGAGGGGGAAAGTGTGTTGTCGGAGGGGGGAGCAGCAGCCATGTTCTGTTCTCCAGGTGTTTTCTTCTCCCTCCCTCTGCCTCCCTCATCGCGGTGACCTTGACTGAGAGGAATGTGCTCCCTGTTCTGTGTCAGGAGGGAGCAGAGGGGGGAGAAAGAGGAACTCCTCTGGCAGTCTCACCCACTTTTCAATCCCACCTACACATTTTAGTTTCCTTCACTGTCTCCGCGTCCCCCGGAGACAAACTGGAGTTGAGGAATGAAGCGTTTTTTGTTTTTTTTTTCGTGGTTTTAAGTGTTTGCAGAAGAGTTATGGGATCAGCAGAGGCTTCGTGTTTTTGGATGTTTGCAGAAGCTCTTGTAATAATATTACCTTCCCTCCTATAAAAAGCTACATGAGAAATTTTCTGCAAGAGCGCTTTTTTTCCCCGTGTTGACAAGCCCGCGTACGGAGAAGCACAATACAAAAACGAACCCAGTGAACCAGATCTGCATTTAAAAGCTGTGAGGAATCACTTAAAATGCCTGAAATTCTCTACCGTTTATCACAAAGCACGCTGTAAACCTGCAGTCTGTGGAAATGACATCTTTTTATCCTTGTTTTTGTTGCACTGTTGCCTTGTTTTGCTGACAGGTTGAAAAACTACTAAGTACGTCTGAGCTGAGACTTGAGCAGGACTTAAAGTAGAAATACACAGATCCATCTTTTTCCAATTCCCCGACTCAGTGCCATGTTTTCCTCACACTGCGTGAGACTCACTGGAAAACTCTGGAAACTGTGGATCACATTGTCGATATCAGGTCCGTTTAATAAGGTCAGTGCTGGTTGTACATGCTTATGCAACATATGGTGATGGTTCATCCCTGACTTAAAGGATCATCCTGATTTATAATAACTTCTTTTTGTAGTTTTGGCCTTCATTGCTTCCAGCTTTGATAAGATTATAACGGACAGTTCGGCCCGAATATCTAAAGCACTTTATTCTGAGGAAACACTTAAAGTTGCTGCTAATAAAAATGACCAGTTTGGGTAATTGTTCAACAGTTTGTCTTTATCTTTTCATTCAAAGTGTTACTTTTATTTTTATACAGTTGTTATTGGCATTTTAAAGCAGCGTTAAGATGGAGCTAATTTTAATTTAATACTGTACTACTGAAGTGTTGTGTAGTAGAAGTGTAAAGTAGCATAAAATGGAAATAAGTTAAGTACAAGTACCTCAAGTTTGTACTTCAGTGCAGTGATTAGTTACATCCCCCTGCTGTCTGCTGAGCCTCAGTGTGAAACCACTCATGAAAATGATTTGACCTTTGACCCCTCGGGACCTGCCTTGTTCATGAATGGAAATACAGCAGAGGTTTATTTTGTATCACAGAGTTCTGCAGACGGGCTGACGTGCCTCGATAGATACCAGATAGATACCACGCTCGCCACGTGTGGAGTGCAGTTGTCTTGTAATGTGTCTGGTAATAGTTACTGTACATGAAGCAAACCTGCTGTTGATGATTTAATGGCACGTCTCGTGTTTGTACAGCGCGTCTACATGCTGCGTTCTGTCTGCTGTGTGGTTTCTCACTCTGATGCTGCACCTTTCAGACCCGGAGCTTTTAGGCTGACATCTAATATTAATGTGTGATGGACAGATGCTTTTTCCAGTCTTATTAAAATGAGCTAAGCTCAGTACAACAGCACAAACACAGTATATTTAATGTCAGCTTCATCAGCTTCATTGATTTCTGTGAATATCTGCTTATTCTGAATCTGATGCAGCAACACGTTTCAAACAATTTGGGATGGGAGCAACAGAAGACTGGGGAAGCATCGAACAGCATAACTAATGGCGTAATTATTTGTACTAAGGATGTACCATTACAGCACGTAACAGTACATACATCCACTGTTACATAACAGTACATACATGTAGGTACAAGAAAACATGATGCAAACTTTGGTAATAAGAGTGAAACAACCTGGGACCTCAAAAATACTCTACCTATTGTATTATTATTATTATTATTATTATTATTATTATTATATGTAGTAGTAGTATTACTAAAAATAGTCCTAGGACTAACTCTAAATTATGACAGGCTGTGCTGTATTTTGTGGGGCTGTAATTTGAAGCATTGCCTTTAATTTTAATGTTGCACATCATAACATCACACGTAAGGTTGTTTGTTTCACTTTATGGCTTTTCCCAGTTTGATGAATAATTGGTTGTTAACATGATTTTGAACTGGTCGACATATTTCAGACCGCCACAAATGATGTGCTACTTTGGTTTGCTGTAAAACACAAGGACAGAAGAAAAGAAAGGAACATTTAAAAGGGAAATGTTGTTCAGTTATTGTGATTATCTTGACGGATGCTGCAGTGCGATCTGTGGAACCCCAAACAATAAGGAGCCAAAGCCAAAACACAAAGGATAACCCTAATGTAAAAGCCTAAATAGGCTAAAATATACTGTTTTATGCCATAATGTGTGTGTGTGTGTCTGTGTGTGTGCGCCCTGCAGGAGCTGTGCCAGTGTCGTCCGTCTGATGGGAACTGTTCGTGCTGTAAAGAGTGCATGCTCTGTCTGGGGAACCTTTGGGAAGAGTGCTGCGACTGCGTGGGTGAGTGCAGCGTCTCATTTATTAGCACCGTGTTTTGAAGCTGACCGCTGTTAGTCAGCATGTAATTTTGGACTTGGAAAAACTTAACGGTTTAGCCCACGCTCCTGTTTTAAACGGACTTACAGTGACTTAGCAGGTACGAACAGGCAGGTCAGCAAGACACACGGCTGGTGATGCCTGCTGAGCTGAACGTCTGCCAGCGAAGACGCCGTTTGAGTTGTCAGGTTTGTGTCGGACTGCCACAGTTTAAAGTCACATCTAAGACCTTTTCCTGCTTTGTTCTCACAAACAAGCACTGTCCAACACAAAAACACAATTGAAGTGCTGTCAAGAGCAAAATCAACAGGCGGTCATATAATCCAAACCCTAAAGCCACAATGGCCAATCAGAAGCCTTAAAAGGCTTCAGGAGGCTCCTAGAGGTACGACCCCTCTATGTCGCGACAGGGTCTCGTCCAAAGCTGGTTGGATTATGCATCAGTGAGCTCTGCAGCACATTCTGACACCTCTGTTCCTCAATAAAGGTGGAAGAGAAACTGCATGAACGTGTAAACATGTAAAAAGTCTGTTAAACTGTTAGCAAAGTTAGCACCAGCACTGTTTGGCCACATCTGCCAGAAACTCCAAAAATGGCCCTGCCCGCACGTCAACACTGCCAAGTTTCACCCTGGAAGGAGTTTTCTGAAAGCTTTAGCTGCAGCAGTGATATAATAATAATTAGTTAGGGCCAATATATACAGTAAAATGAGCTGAAGTTGCAAATATGAACAGTGTAAAAACAAGTCATTACGCACAGATGAATAGAGTTAAATACAGGTAACAGGAAGCGATGCCCTGTAACTGATCATAGTGGGATTATATCATGTTTAAAATGGCCCTAATCTCTCTCCACACACGCACCACTTGAGTCTCAGTCGTGTTCATCTGCAGCAGAACACCTTCTCCCTGTAAAAAGCCTGTGAAAACTGAGGCTGTGGCTGTAACGCACTCGACGGCCGACGCTCCGTTTGCTCAGACTGCTGCTCTGATACAAGACGAGTGCGAGGTGAGTGGAGCCAGACGCCGACGGTGCGTCTGAAGAGCAGCACTGTGGAGGTTAACGCAAAGCAGAGCCAAGAGGAGCCGCGCTTATGACAGCAGAGGAAATTAAAGGAATATTGTCACTGCTGAGAAGCCCCTCCACATGTGGACAGGAAGTGTCGAGGTACTCCAGAAGATCAAAGCGTGAAGAAGCCGGAAAAGAGAGGGGACGAGGAGGCCGACCCGCTCAAGTGAACTTTGACTTTCGGCCTCATGCTGAGGTGCGGCGGGGGTGAAACTCCCAGCCAGATCCAGCACAACCGCGTTTGTTAACAAGGAAACATTTGGCTGGTTAACGAACCAGCAGGGCCGGCTCGGACACTTCTGACAGGAGGCGTCTGACACAGATTCAAAGATGAAGACATGTTTGTAAAACGAGTAGAAGTGTCCTGGTTCTTAGCTCATGAGACAAGGAGCCCCTGGACACAGACAACTCTTCTTCTGAGTTTATTCGTGGTTGTCGTGCGTCTCTTTGCAGATGTTTTACGTTTAATTTCTCGGGTTGTTTTGCATCTGGCCTTGTGGGTAATTTTGCGAATCTGTGGTCATTCTGTGTTTCTTTTCAGTGTTTTTTGTTCTTAGTGTCATTTTGCACGTTTTGTGTCTCTTTCTCGTCACTTTGCTTCTCATTGTGGTCATTTCGAGTCTCTTTGTGGTTGTTTTATGTTCAGTTTTAGTTGTTATGCCTCTCTTTTAAGTGGCCAGTGTCATTTTTTGTCTCATTGTGGTCATTCTGGGTCTCTTTGTGGTCATTTTCCATCCTTTTGTGGTTTTTTGTTTCCTTTTAATTGTTATGTCTTTCTTATTAGTGCCCATTTTTTACAGCGTTGTGTGTCTCTTTCTCATCACTTTGCTTCTCATTGTGGTCATTTTGAGTCTCTTTGTGGTTGTTTTTCGTACAGTTTTAGTTGTTATGCCTCTCTTTTAAGTGGCCAGTGTCATTTTTTGTCTCATTGTGGTCATTTTTTGTCTCATTGTGGTCATTCTGGGTCTCTTTGTGGTCATTTTCCATCCTTTTGTGGTTTTTTTTGTTCCCTTTTAATTGTTATGCCTTTCTTATTAGTGCCCATTTTTTACAGCGTTGTGTGTGTCTTTCTGGTCACTTTGCATCTCATTGTGGTCATTTTGCATCTCTTTCTGGTTGTTCTGCATCAGTTTTTAGTCGTTTCGCGTGTCTGTGTGGCTGTTTTGCATTGATTGTGATTATTTCAGTCTCTTTGTAGACATTTGGCATCTCCTTCTGATTGTTTTGTGTCTTTTTCTCATTGTTTTACATCTCTCTGAAGTCACTTTGTGTTTCTTCATAGTTGTTTAGCCTCTTGTTGTGGTCCTTTTGCATTGTTTGATTTACTTTCCAACAAGACATGTTAACAGTCACTTCATGCGGAGGTTCTGGTCCAGGGGCACCTGGTCCTTTATCTGACTCAGGTGTGCTTTGGGAGAGGGGGCAACCCTTCTGGCCTGGCCATTTTAAACCAGTGGGCTCTCAGATCAGCGTTGACAGACAGATATTGCTGTACGTGCTGACAAGGAGGCTTGACGACAGCTCTTTCATGTGGAACACAAATACAAGTATCTGACACAGAGCGCTGAACTCGCTGCTGCTGCTGCTGCTGCTGCTGCTGCACAGATGTTGTGGTGGAGTTTTCCTCTTGGACAGGCCGTTTTACAATACACAGAGGATGGCCTGTAGCTTTAAGCAAGTATATTTCTCATTTATCTGTTTTTATTTTTTCTTGCAGCGTTAGCCTTATGACCACTTTAAGTAAGTTTCCACTCCAAACATGTTACTGTGCCAAACGCTGGCTACTTTGAAGTGTGTATCTGCGAGTGGTTAGAGCGGCCCAGTGGAGGAGCGGTGGGGAGAGGACAGTTTGTATTTTAGAGGAGGGGAGGAGGAGAGAGGGAGGACCCATGTGTATGCTTTATCTAAACCAGCTGCTCTGGCTCAGCTTTGAGCACTGGCTTGTAATCCAATTCCTCTGTCAAACTCCGTTCCCCATTAAATGATTTACCCATTAGCTATAATTCACTTTGACTCATTCAAAGGGCGAGGAAGATCATATCTGAGGATGTGGGGACTTTGTCAAGTGATTACTACTGTATTTGGAAATTAAATGAAGTGTTAAAAAGACCTTAATTGAGACAAGATACTCTTGACAGCCGTGCGGTTTTACAAAACTGCCCTGAAATCGTGTGTGAAACCTTTTAACTGTTAAACTTGTCTATTTTGAGTTTGATCTACAAATAAACTCGCTGCCCTGCCAGTGTGCTGAAGGGGTCAGCTCACCCAAATCACAAAAGAAAAACAAACTGGTGGTATCTCAACATGCAGATAGTTTTGGTTTTATTCCCCCAGGTTTTAAGAGCTGAGTTATCTGCCTCCGCCCCAGTCAAGGCTGCGATTAGCATCGAGGATTAGCGACAGGTCCTGGCTAATATATCTGTGAATTAATGACATGAAGAAGAATTTACATTCTTCAGATTTAATGTCCCAAAGTTGTTTTTGTGTGAAATAAATTTAAATGAAAGATTTTGATAGCTGGCATTGTAGAGAAGGCTTTAAAACAACATAATGTACCGAGAATTTACATAAAACACATCTTAACAGTTTCATGAATAAATTAAAGGAATTTTTTTTTCTTTTGTTTTAAATATTAAGACATTTCTGCAGAGTTTGTTTGTTGTTCTGCTGTGGGGAAATTTGACCCCAATGCAAGTGAGCTGAATGGAATTTGATTTGTCAGTTGTATTGAACAGAATAGAAATTCAATCTTTGCAGGCACAGTGTCACACCTCCTGATAATAATCCACAAAGAGCTCGTAGGGACTGTTTCTTTGGTTGTAATTCACTGTTGACAGCACAGCCTGGTTATGTCAGAAAATTCTCTTAATGCACCCTGACCCTTTAATGTCTTCATCCATCTTCTTCAATCAGGGATGTGTAACCCTAAGAACTACAGCGACTCTCCGGCCACGTCGAAGAGCACTGTGGAGGAGCTGCACCGCCCGATCCCCTCGCTGTTCCGCGCCCTCACGGAAGGCGATGCGCCGATCAACATGATGGTGGTGTCCTTCCCCGTCGCCGAGGAGCTCTCCCATCACGAGAACCTGGTGTCCTTCCTGGAGTCTCTCGACAACCAGCACCAGAATGTCTCCGTGCCTGGAAACAGCATCCACGCCAGCTACGACACGCAAGGTAACGCTCGAACAGTTTGGTCCCTCATCTGTGGAAGTTTGAGATCTGCTTTTTCAGTGTAACATTAGTCCAAAACATTGAGGATGTCCTCAAAAAAGATACAAATTTTTCCATTTTATGTTACTTTATACCACCACTTTGCTACATTTTTCTCTGCTACATTTAATTAATTGTCTTTGAGTTTGTGACTCTTGGCTCTGGGATATTGTGATGGGCATTCTTAAAACAGGTGATTTAGCAATAAAACAACAGTGATTAACAATAATTTATAGTTGCAGCCCTGCTGGAGAGACGCCGTCCAGTGTTTCTGATAGACCTGGATCAGGAAAGCGTGGTCAGCCACTTGACTTGAGTTTGAGAACTTGCTTCACATCCACTTCACTCATAAAGTTTCTGAATAAGTTGAACTAAATCAGGAAAAAAACATGCTTTGCTCACATGCTTTGTTATTACATAGCTGTCTGGTTCTGTCAGGTCCAGTCAGATTTTTCATTTGCATTTATGGCTTCTCGCTAAGACCCGTGATAATAAAATCAGACTGGACTCAAAGCTGAAGTGGACTACAAAGTCTTCAGACCAGTTAAGGTTGGGTCAGGTTTTCACATTTCAAAATGGCAAAAAGAACTGCAGTTCAGGGAGTTGTAACTGGGTTCAAAGCGTTGCTCCGCTGCCATGTCTTTATTTTCATTTGCGGCTGTTTTGGCTGTCCACCTCTAAGCCAGTCCTATTTGCTATAAAGACACACTCATCATGAGAGTGTTCCCACAGAGCCCAGCAGTTAACTCGTTAAGCTCACCAAAACAAAGGGTGATGCTTTGTCGCAGCGAATGAATTTCACCCCTGTAGTACGAATAGGAACATTGAGAGTTAAAGGTAATAACTTTAAAATGTTGCTTGTTTTCCTGGACCACGTTTGCTGGACCTGTGACTCACGCCTTCTGCTTCGCCTGTGCTTTTTATTTCAGAAAACATGTGCACAGTGGTCTACTTTGACGACTGCGTGTCTATCCGTCAGTGTAAACTATACTGTGAGTCAATGGGAGGATCCAAGTACCGCTGGTTTCACAACGCCTGCTGCCAGTGCATCGGACCTGAGTGTGTGGACTACGGCAGCAAGGCCGTGAAGTGCATGAACTGTCTCTTCTGACGTGCGGGCACACATTGGTACCAAATGTCTGGGCCATACCAGAGGACTGAGGGCAGAGGAAACTATGACGATTATGTGTTAGCGTTCCTCAGTTACCTTGTAAAATACCCCCTACACCCCACCTTTACCCCGGCAAATTGTTTTTATTCTGCTGTTATGTCTCACTGTATATTTTTAGATATGTTTTCAATAGTGTTTTTTACTAGAGGTGTATATGAATAATGTATTTTTACAATTATGGTCTGCTAAATCCCAGTCTCATGCCAAATAAAGAAAAGTTTGGTGACATGGACTGTTTTGTTTTATGGAAATGTGTCTGATTTGAAAATACTTTTCATCCTTTAAAATGTCGTCTTAAAAAGATGTGTGAAAAGTGCGTAGAATGAGTGGAATAGCGAATGTTTGTCCAACCGGTTGCTTGTCTCCTGCTCTAATCTGAGCCTAGTGTTGCCCGAGTCAGGAAACGCATCATTTCCTGGGGAAACAAAGTTGTTATTATGCCATTCTGGTCCACAGGTGTTCCAGTGCTCACTGACCGTCTCATGCAAGCGGAGGGGAAAGAGAGCGTTTACTGATGCCAATCTCTCACCGCCACACACAAATGCTCTTTGTAATGCCAGTGCATTTTTCAAAAGGCAGCAGGGTGCCCTATCACTGATTCTGTTCCCAATTGGCATGCAACAGCAGTTTGCACAGACTAATGTACCAGACGCACAATGAGACCTTGTTTGTCTTTTTTATGATATTGAATCACGACCTCATTTCGCCATTGCAGCTGTGGGTTTTGAGCACAGGGTGCCAACAAAGATCAGAGGGCTAATGTGTTTCATATGTCAGGATGACCACCGGTCTTCTGAGTCCAACCACAGCGTATGGGAAAGTACACATAATTCAAAATAGCAAGTGGTTTCACCAAATTAAGATTGTAGTTGCTATTCAAAATATTGTTTGACAGTTTGTCTTGTAGCAGACTTGTGGTTAAGATCAGAATGACACCACAGCCTAAACATTCTTCATTAATTCCAGATCGTCCTCGGCCAAGAAACCTACATAGATTATACATTTGCGGTGAAAGCGCTAAGAAATTGAAGCGTTCACTTTTGAACTACGTTTCCCAGCACGCACTTTGGCTGCCGCGCAAGCGCAGATGGGTTTATTTAGTATACAGACATCCGGAAGCCCCTCTCTGAAACTGACCGAACGGGATAGTACTTGGTAAAGTTTCTTTTCTTTTGTGATTTTTGCGTTCAACGGCAGCAGAGCGGTTGCAAAATAGAGTTTAGCATGTGTAGCTAACTATGTATTTCATGTTTGGTTGGTCTGGACGAAACGGCAGCTGTAATTGTGACGGAGAGGCCAGCTAATCAGCTAGCTTAGCAGGTTGGCAGCTAGCTGAACTACCGTTAGCATAAGGGCCCCTCCATTCAGAGGTGCAGAGCTTCTACTTTGTGAATGTTTTTAATGTAAATATGATTTAATCCATTAATACAGAGGCTAACGAGGATGTTCTGGCAACAAGTTAATGGTACGTGACTGGCTGTGTTTGATTAGTTTCCCTCTGGAAACAGGACAAAGCAAGTAAATAGGTAATGTGCTCACAGCGAAGAAAGATTAAGATGTCAGACAGGAAGATTTTAATCAAAGTGTTTGCGTACAAACTTCAATCAAGACACTTTAAGTGAACGTAAAGCTGTCGTGTTAAATCATTTATCGTATTTAGTTTATTGGATTTTTTGGATAAACTGTGAATGCACCAAACTAACCACTTGACTTATTTCTATTAAAATACGTAATGGGAGATTTCCAACCCGCTGTCTGTTTTAGAGGCATCTTGAAATAAGCAGTCGGGCAAATTGAATCTTATCTTTGTAAAACACACAACACCCTTCCAGTTGTTACGTAATTTCACCTACTTCCTAAAACATGTACAACCTGCCTGCTGAGCTTTTGTGCTTAATTTAACATAAACAGCGGAGGCATCCATAGTGTTGTTTCAGATTATTCTCGCGAGAATTCAGATCGCCAGTTTACAGGCATCAGGACTATGTGATAAATCACTGCCACCTCACCTGATGAGGTGGACTGTAGTTTTGATGTCAGATTTGGCATGTTAGAAGTAGGACATGGGGACATGATTGTTCATACGTGTAGCAGAGCCCCATCTGCTGGGAGGACGTTACTGTTGCAGCTGTTCTGTTCATACAGACATCATTAAAATATAAAGGGAGGAAGAAGAAGAAGCAGGGACGGGCTACAGCTACTGTTTGAATGTACTAATCAACTGGTCTGCTTAAGATTTTGAATGATAGTCTGCGTTGAAAATAACTTATTTGCCACAGCTTGCCTGCATTTTAATTGTATCTTAGTTTTAAGTTTGTGGTGTTTAATTGTTTAAAGTGCATTACAGCTGTGTTGTTCACCTAATCCACCTGGCCTGACATGGTTTCAACAGTGTGAAATTCCCATTGCTAAAACCAAAACTGTGAATTGCCGTTTAGATTTCCATTTGTTGGTGCATATATTATATATTGTTATCACTGCTACAGTTTGTGTTTCTACAGCGAGCTTGTACACTGTTATAAGCTACTTCTGTTGTGCTAAGCAGGTCTTAGTAGAGCCTCTAAATAGCTGTTTTTTCTTAACCTTCATTCAATCTGACTCATTGTGATTAAAATCTCTTTTGCAAGAGCATCCTCCTTAGTAGAGCAGAGGAAAAATATGGAGACAAGATATACACCACAATGAACGTAGTCCAAATAAGGGGCAGATAACAAATAGTTACAGAGTCCGTGGAAACTGGACCACAGGAGATGACCGGAGAAGTCGAACGATGGGTTGTCATGTGTTCATATCCTGTTTTTCTGCCCGCTGCAGGTGTGATGGCGAGGTGATGTGCCAGTCACAGAAGTGACCAGAGCAGCCATGACGGAGTGCTTCCTGCCGCCCAGCAGCAGCCCTGCAGAGCAGCGCAGGGCTGAGCACCCGGGGGGCGTGGCACGGACCCCCAGCTCTGAGGAGATCAGTCCCACCAAGTTCCCCGGACTGTACCGCACCGGGGAACCTTCGCCACCTCATGATGGCCATCACCACGAGGCACCTGACGCCTACGTCTCAGACGATGACAAAGAGCACAGCAAGAAGAAGAACAAGTTCAAGAAGAAGGAGAAAAGGAGTAAGAAAGGATCCTTTAATTTGAGCTTGAAGGTTTATTATTGACAGTTTGACTGAAATGTCTTAGCACTGGACATTTTCAAGTCTTTAACAAAACAATGTTCAGGAGTATTTTCTTCTTCTTCTACACTAATATACACTGTAAGACCTTAATAGTGATGTAATATCCACTAATGTAGTAGCATTTTGGCAGTCTTGCATGCTCAGTACACTTGATCAGTGTGTGGTTAGCATGGAAATGAGAAGTAACTGAATAAGGTAATGAAGAAGGCGTTTTTGCTGGTAAAGGGTGTGTGTTCATTGATGTGCTTTTAAATCATGTTTTAGTCGTTTTTGGGCTACACAGCACTGTTTTAACGAGATTTGCTGACTAAGAAATATGACATGATGGAGCTGCCAAGTACATATAGATCATCGACTTCAGGCCGAGCTTCGGCTTTAGAGCAGCTGAGGTCAGAGCACAATTGTAGTGTTGCTGAAGGCCCGTTCAGTAGTAGTTGTTGAGGAAAGACAGAGAGAGAGCTTCCTACTTTTCCATCCTGCTGGCTGTTGCTGGCTGTGGCGGTGAGAGATGTTCCTCTACTGAGAATGTTTTTCACTGAGTGGTTGTCAGGCTCATTGTCCACTTACTATCAGGGTTTTTCCATGACTGTGTTTAGCTTTAACGACAGGGTACGGAGGGGGAGAGGAAGAGATGGACAGTTTCAGAGCACACCCAGAGAGCCCAGGGAAGGTGTGTCTCCGGCAGCGGTGAGAGAAACAGGGTCTGTTCTCAGGGAAACCCAGAGTGCTGATAACTAGAGGAAGGCCAAAACTGTGAAGAGCCACATGACTGTCTTTGACACCATCCTGTAGCTGTTAGCTCTCAGGAAAAATGTTTTAACCGAGCTTGTTCTAGAGAGGAGAGGCGTAAGGTGCAGTGGGAGCTATGCTAAATTGGTGGCTGACCTCTTTTCTAAGTCCCCATTCTCCCCCTCCTTTGCTGTCTTCTCTCTCTCACACATCTCTCTTCCTGTTTCTATTTCACTGTTATTATGGTCCTGTCGTAGGAGGAGGATAAGAAACAAGGGGTGTTTCTCTCCTCACATCTAACCCTCTTCATTTTACTTTCACAGCGGAAGGCTACGCCGCCTTCCAGGAGGACAGTTCAGCAGACGAAGCAGAGAGCCCGTCCAAGATGAAGCGCTCCAAAGGAATCCACGTGTTCAAGAAGCCCAGCTTCTCCAAGAAGAAAGAAAAGGACTTCAAGGTGAAGGAGAAGGGCCCGAAAGAGGACAAGGCCAAGGATAAGAAATCGAAGGACCTGACGGCTGCTGACGTGGTCAAACAATGGAAAGAGAAGAAGAAGAAGAAGAAACCGACGACGGAGGCAGAGCCGGTTCCAGTGGAGATCCCCACCTTCAGGCCCATCTTTGGAGCACCTCTGGCTGAAGCTGTCAAGAGGACAGCTCTGTATGATGGCCTCCAGCTGCCAGCCATCTTCAGAGAGTGTGTGGACTACATTGAAAGCTATGGCATGAAGTGTGAAGGCATCTACCGAGTCTCAGGTACAGAAACTTGATTTTCATCCAAAAGGTTATAAAGATGTAAGTAGTACTTGAGTGTATCCCAATATTTGCATGTCTGGTTGATACTCACATCAGATTCTGTCCCTTGCAGGCATGAAGTCCAAGGTGGATGAGTTGAAAGCAGCATATGACCGTGAGGAGTGCCCCTGTTTGGAGGAGTACGACCCCCACACGGTTGCCAGCCTCCTGAAGCAGTACCTACGCGAGCTGCCGGAGAACCTGCTGGGCCGGGATCTGGCCCAGCGCTTCGAGGACGCCTGTGGACGGCAGGTGGAGGCCGAGAAGGTGACGGAGTTCCAGAGGCTGCTGGCCGAGGTGCCCGCGGAGAGCCGACTGCTTCTCTCCTGGCTCGTCACGCACATGGACCACGTCATCGTCAGGGAGGCGGATACCAAGATGAATATTCAGAATATCTCCATTGTCCTCAACCCAACCATACAGGTCAGAGAGGAAGGCCGGACGGAGCTGAGTAAATGGAATTTGGGATGAATGGGAAAAGATAACAAAGGAAGGAAGTGGGGAAAAATGATCATATAAAGAAGTAAATTCAACAGCAGCATGCAAATAGAAAAATGGATCTAGGGCTCAGGCTGTGTACCTAAAGGATAGGAAACCTTCCCGTAGCAACAGACCGAGTTTGTATTGGATCAAACAGCCAGTTCATCTCCTAAACCGTGGCCCAGTTTAGTGAAGCTAATATATTCTCAAAGGGGACGTCTCTGTGGCTGCTCCACTTATTCTCAACCAACAGCAGCAGTAGCCACAACACTGTGAAATAAACAGTTCTCTCATTTAACGAGCAGGTCAGTGTAATCAGGCTGAGTAAATATGCAGGAATTTAAGATGTGGAGAAGGTGACGTCGAGGCGATTTGTCTCCATTCTGCGGTCTAACACATGAAATACAAACAACATCTCACATGCAGGACAGGGTGCAGTAAACCTGTGCGTTCCCTCATTTGTTTACCTTGTGTTCAGATTGGGAACCGAGTTCTTTACATGTTCTTCACACACGTGAGGGAGCTGTTTGGAGACGTAGTCCTGAAGCCGGTGGTGCGGCCTCTCCGCTGGTCCAACATGGCAACGATGCCGGCGCTGCCCGAGACCCAGGAGAGCATCAAAGAGGAGATTCGACGGCAGGTAGGCTCAGCGCCACTGCGGCTTGTTTGGTATGGATTAAACAAACCAGATTTAACATGTGAATTAGTAATGTTTCAGGTGCTGGAAGGTGGATTTTTTTAACTTTTGGACAGAGCCAGATTAGCTGTTTGCCTGTTTACGGTGTTTATACTGAGCTATGTTTACTGGGGTTTTCAGATTATTCCCTACAAATAACAAAATGTAGGTAATTTGTATGTGAGCCATCAAGCAAAAATGGCAGATATTTGCCAGTTTCGTCTTCTTAAATGTGAGCTTCTTGACCTGCTTTACGACACCTTTGATAAAGTTTGCACGTAAACTGTGTCTTCTGACGAATATGTGAAAATTACATTCATTCAATTAAATTCAAAGTACTCTGAAATATTTCCAAATCTTTTTTTTAGTAGAGATTAAAGTGTTACATAGTAGATACAAAATAATACAGCAGCAATTTAGCAAAGTCAGCATCTTCTGTTACATTGTCTAGTCAGCAGTGCTCGTTTTTATCTTTGCCTCTGGTTCTCGGTGTGCCAGGACTTAATATTTTGTCACCATGTGCCAGACGTTCCCGCCATTTATTTTACATGCCAGCGAACACTGCAAAATAAACGAAAAACTGGAGACGCACACCTGGTGCAGACAACTTTAACTTTGCATAAGCAGCTTTGGACTTTGAAGGACGTCTGGAAAGTTTCTTCTCCCTTCAGCTGAGCTCTGCACCTCATGTTTTCATCATGCAAGGATTTCATTGACTGCTGTTTTGGGGTTGACGTGTTTTAGGAGTTCCTGCTGAACTGCCTGCACAGGGACCTGCAGGCGGGGGTGAAGGACTTGTCTAAAGAGGAGCGACTCTGGGAGGTTCAGAGGATCCTGACTGCTCTAAAACGCAAGCTGAGGGAGGCCAAACGTCAGGTGAGTTGTTTCTGGATACTGCATGTATGTCGATGGATGTTTTTTCATTTGATTCAACAAGAGCAAGAATGATCATCCTGACTTATTACGAGGTGTCGCCTGTTCAGTCACAGCACTGATGTACATTTCCAGTGTACTGAAATTCAAGTAGGCTAATGCACATGAACACAATGAGCTGCTCTTATTCAGGAGCACTGCACACCTTATGATGCAATCCAGTACAACCACACTACAAACTACAGCCTCTGAAACGACCACACACGAGATTCAGCACCTCTCTGACACAGTCTGATGGATTAAGTTGTTTGACTGTTGCGGTTTATTCTTGTATCTTTCCTGCTTTGGCCTTGTAGGAGTGTGAGAGTAAGATAGCCCAGGAGATAGCGAGCCTCTCTAAGGAAGATGTCTCAAAGGAGGAAATGACTGAGAATGAAGAGGAAGTCATCAACCTCCTCTTGGCACAGGTGAGTCACACACAAACATACATGAATGTGTTCTGACCAACAAAAGTTGTGCTACAAATCCTCCACTTAGATTCAACTCTTACCAAGCTCCGTGTATGTCAGCCTGAGATGGAATAATCTCGTGTTTCCTCTCCACCATCAGGAAAATGAGATCCTGACAGAGCAGGAGGAGCTGATCTCTCTGGAGCAGGTGCTTCGCAGGCAGATTGCTACAGAGAAGGAGGAAATCGAGAGACTGCGAGCAGAGATCGCAGACATACAGAGGTAAGACGAGAGCGAAACCATTCCAGGTCCTAAATCTGGTGTCGCGTGACTAGGGATGGGAATCGGGAACCGGTTCTTTTTGAGAACCGGCTCCCAGTGGCTCAATTCCTTGGAATTGTTTGCCTGCCTGGTTAATGATTCAGCTTATCGATTCTGCCTGTCTTGCACATGCACGATAACGTCACGCACTCTGCATTATTTTGGTTTAGAATGTAGCCGATGTGGCGTCGAGGCAGAAACGCTCCAAAGTATGACTGTTTCACATGAAAAGATGACACCAGGGCCACTTGCAACACGTGCAAAGTTTCCATTTCTTCAAAGGGGGGAAATACCTCCAACATGCTACAACATTTGTCCACACAGCATGCAATTCATTTGCAGGAATGTCACGTGTTTGATACGCTACTTAGCGACGCTTGTGAATCTAGCGGCAGAGCAAATGCCAGGGCGTCATCTGTTTCACTGAGGCAGGGAAGAGTAAAATGACCGAGACGAGGATAAAGGAATGTCACAGAGCGGTCACTAGATTTGTGGTGAAAGGTTTGCACCTTTTTGCCACTGTACATGCCCCTGAATTTCAGTAGGTTAATTCGTTGCATTTTATCTGGCATATCTGTTCAAATGAAAATCAGAAATTTGAGTTCTGTCAGCGGTGCATGTTGTTATTTTAACCGGTGTAGTTCTGCTTCATTCATTCCTACTCTGAGAAGTAGCTCACCTACTTTCTAGGTTTGTTCTGAGGTTACGTCACACATCATTTGTGCAGACTGTATATGTTAGATTTTCTGTGCAGAGATGAAAATCTAAAAGACAGTTAACGCAAACAAACCCATTTGTACTCTTTTATTTCCTCACCCAATGAGAATCGATAAGGAATCGGATCGATAAGCAAAATTGATAATGGAATCGGAATCGTTAACACAGCGTTGTGCTCCTCAGCCGGCAGCAGGGCCGCAGCGAGACGGAGGAATATTCATCAGACAGTGAAAGTGAGAGTGAAGACGAGGAAGAGCTGCAGATGATTCTTGAAGACCTGCAGAAGCAAAACGAGGAACTGGAGGTGAGAAGGCCGTGAGGCGTGCATGAAGTGTGGAAGTCTGAAAGTTCCCTTTGGAATATTACTTGTGTTTATATACTGTCTTTCTGAGCAAATATAGGATGAAGAGTTTCTCTGTAAATATTACCAGAGCTGAACTTTTTTTAAGCGCCGTGTGTGTCTTCAACGCTCTGTAGAACAAAAACACCCACCTGAACCAGGCCATCCATGAGGAGCAGGAAGCCATCTTGGAGCTCCGCGTCCAGCTTCGCCTCCTGCAGAGCCACAAACTGCAGCAGGAACTGACTGTCCAGCCGCCGGCCGAGCAGGCCCCGCCCACGCAGCCCAGCCCAGAGCCCCGTGGCGAGGAGCAAACCAAGCGCTCGGCCGCGGTGGCGGTGGCGGCCCCCGGCCCAGACGCCGCTGCCTCAGCCAACGGCAAGGCGGCGAAGGACCCTTCGAAGCCCTCACCGAGCAAAGACAGGAGAGACACCAGCATGTGAGATGCCGCCTTGGCGACACATCGGTGGCTCTGTGCTGCTGCACGTGTCTGCCGCTGGTCAGTTGTCCCGTAGCGTCGCTCGTTATCCACTGGAGATTTCACTTTGCTGGATCTGTGGGTTCATCAGTAATCATGCCCGCTGAGTGGCTGCTATGGAAAAATCTGTTATCCTGTTTGTGGAAATCAAATACCTTGTTTCCCATTTTCCAAAGCAAAACACAAAGAAAACGTAGAGTAGATAAATGCTGCAGTGACAACTGGCTACTGCTGAGAGAGACGAGCATTTTATCAAAATCACAGTGCCAAGCCTGTAAGAGGAGGCGGGGGGGGTGGGGGTGGAGGAGGAGGAGGAGGAGAGAGTAAGAGGTAGGCGCCTTGCCAGAACATGACAAAGTTTATTTTCTGCTGGTAAAGGCTGAAGAAACAAGAATAAGGCAGATGTAATCTCAGTTCGTGTATCTCACTGTGCCCGTTACCCAGAGGCTGATTTGACCTGTAAGGACAGAGACCACTGTGCCATAACTGAAGATGCCAGACTGGATTCGCCTCCCCAGAGAACCACTAATACAAACGCTCTTTGAATAATGAAGAATTTACGATGGGTCTGTCTATATATTATATATTTAAGTAGTATTCTGAAGAATACGGATGACTATTCAAGAAGTACGTTGATTTTAAATCTCAGCTTTTTAGTAATATATGGATATGTGTAGAAATACATTGTAGATGCTTTCTTTTCTTTGAACAGCAGATGCACATGAACACTGTGGCGTTGCAGCTGACCAGTGGATGACGAAAGTACTTTCATCACTGCAAGGTGTAGACGAACAGCTGGAACGACATTTGCTCTGTAGTGCAATCATCCTCTCTGTTATCTCTGCCTGTCTTGCACAAAGAAGGAAACATGGCAAACGACGTTAGTGCAGTTTTATGATGGAATAACAGATCTGTAGTCGTGCTTCTTGTCGCCAAAAACGCACGCAGAGACACGAGTGTATTTTGTAACTCTTAATGCGTTACTGGTGATGAGCTGTTGTTCGTGGCATCAGTTGGAAGTGAGTAAGAAAAAACTCATGATCATAAGTCAATCATTTCATTTCACAGCTGATCCATGACTGTTGCAAAGTGCTGTCATCGTTCAGTAGAGCAAAGGCATGAGCAGACTTACTTACTGTTTGTGTATATTATTGTAAAATTGCAAACATACTGTATTTTCAGCTCTCATGTTTTGTCATATGTTTCTTTTTTATTATTATTATTATTAATGACCTGTATGGAGTATGCTAGTGTGACTGCCCTGCTTTGGTCACAAGCAAATCAAATCAATCTCATCTGGACTCATGATTCAACTTGTTATTAATCCTGTGACTGAAACAGATAAACGCTCGATTGTGCTCAGAAGCTTCTCATGAGGTTATTTTCATATTGTTCCAAGCTTTTGCAGCTTATTGTTGCAGACAGAATAATGCTGTGAAGAATAAAGAGTCGATCCGAATAACTCATTTGAATCTGTCTTTGATACACAGCCAAATGTTTACCTTTTTGCTCAACTATGTTGGCTGGAAGTTGTGGTCCGTATTTAGCACTTCCTATTTTCCATTACACATTCTCTGAATACTTTCCCCTCTCCCAGCCTAATTAGGCTGGAAATAAAAGCTGGGCATCTATGATGAGGAAGTGAGGCGCGTCCTTGTTGGGTTTTCACTCAGAATCAAGTCTTAATACCTAAGAGATAGTGGAACCACCCGACTTTTTTGTCATTGCTTTAAGTGGTTTCCGATTTGGAAAGAAGCAGCATCAAGTTGCGCAAAATCAGCGAGAAAGAGACCGGATGTAAGTAAACTTGATTTCAAAATTAAAGTACCTTTACCTTGACTAGATAGAAAATAGAGAAGTTTATAGCGGGGTGACCTTAATCTGGAATTTGTTGTATTTGGATGTTGTATTGTATTTTTTTGGGAAGCAACAATTATAATTACTCAAATGAGACTATTCTTGTCGATGAAATTCGCAATATGGAGTATAGCAGGCTCTGCAAGTCTTATTTTGAAAGCCACCAGCGGAAGTTCTACTTTTCAGCAACACCGCTTCACACTATGTTGGAGTAGATGGTCAGCCTGTCTGTCTGTCTGTCTCAGGGGCTGGGTTTCTCTTTTATCCAAGAAGAAGGGGAAAAAAATCTGAGTTTAAGCATGACGGGACAAAGACACTGAGTGAACACTGACAAACAATGATTTAAAAACCTTCACAACCTACCATGGCCATAAGGGAGCTCAAAGTTTGCCTTCTGGGGGTAAGTGGGAGATGTTTTGTTGATCCACTTTGGGGGAAATTCCTTCTGTCTGCTGCGAGTCTAACTAAGCGACAACATGTTGACGATAACAGAAGTTTAGTGAGTCCAGATGACACGAAGTCTCGTTAAATGTCGGTTAATTCTAATCATGTTGCTCCTCGTCTGAAAACTTTAAATTTTAACTATTGATTGCTAGTTGACTGAAAACCAGCAGCTAATCGGCCGGTGGGCGCAGCGGTCGTTTAACGTTTATTTCCTCGTCGTCTTCGTCTGTTTTTCATCGTTTAATCGACTAATTGCACTTTTCAGCAGGTTTTTGTCCTTAATTTTTAACGGCTCTGACAGTTTATCATCCATTACGTCATCCCCAGACCGACCGCTACGAGCCGGCCGTTAGATTTCCTGCTGCGTTAGCAAAACACCGCGGTGCCTTTAAATAGACGGTGACCGGGACGTTCACGGACAGCTTGGACGGCACAGATGCACTTTATCAATGAGGCAAAGGGGAAGTGGTGTCTTTAAGAGCCACTTCAACGTTTACCAGGCGTTTGCATTCCGCCACAGGGCCGCTGACGAGCATTTTAATAACAAACGTTTAACTGTTTTTACCAATCGTTTGTTAGCCCCTGGACTGGAGGGGTGCACATGATTATCTGTGTGATCTGCAGGGGACTTTATGGAGAAGAGCTGTTGTTATGATTGGATCACCAAAATGACATGGAGCAAAAATGACATGCAAGCTTTCATGTTGATTTATTTGATATTTAGGTGACTGGGAGATGCAGTGTGCTGTCCTGCAAGCAATGTTAACCTTAAATTCAGAGCTTGTAGTGGAATTCATGGTCAGTCAGGATCTGATGGGGTGGCCATGTGACCAGGCAGTTGGTTAATCATTGGGGATCAATATAGTAAATCTGTTCAGGGTGATGTGACTGATGTGCAAACTTCTGCTTCCAGGACACTGGAGTTGGGAAATCCAGCATTGTCTGCCGATTCGTCCAGGATCATTTTGACCACAACATAAGTCCCACAATAGGGTAAGAGCCTTGTGGTACACCACACAAAAGACAGTGAAACAGCAGGAGAGGAATCAGTCAGACAAGAGAAACGTTATGCTTCAAGTCATGGTTTGATGTCAAATCATGTCCAGTCACATCTGAAGTGGCAACAGTCTCATTCAGTTGGACTACATGTTGGTACGATTATAACTGACCACAGGAATCAGATCTTTAATCTCCTCACAAAGAGACATTTTTAAGATAAACAGTTTGATTTACAGAGGGAATAATAAGAACTCTGCTGTCTAAAAAATGGATTAGCCCTCTTATCTCCTCTCTTATCAGAGAGCAGCCGTGGCCTGCGTCTCCTCATGGAGGACAGGCTCACAGGATGGAAACAAGAATGGCGCCCTCCTCTGCTGAGCTGTTGCACTAGCTAGCGGTATCAGTTAGGTGTAAACTAATCTGCACAGGTTAGCATCATCAGACCAGGCTTTAATTTGATATTTGTGATTTTGGAGTGTCCCTTTAAGTCACCTCTAAACAAACATTTGAGTCCACCTGATCATTGTTATTATTGTGTTGGCTCTTTCTTGTTTGGTTGTTGTTGTGTGGGCCTCTGAGTAACCCTAGTTCACTGTCAGACATCTTGTTTGTTTCATGCTGACGTGGACTGATTTGTTTCCTGTTGTGCCTTTTTAAAGAATGTTCTTAGAAGCATTGTTGTGAAACGATCTTTATCATCCACAGAGCATCATTCCTAACCAAAACCGTGCCATGTGGGAACGAACTGCACAAATTTCTGATCTGGGATACAGCCGGACAGGAAAGGGTGAGTGCGCCCACAACAGAAACTCCTCATTTACTTACTATTAGCTTTAAGTTAACACACATGACTGTATGAGTCACGTTTCTGGAACAGTTAATTGTCCATTACATTTTGCATGAGGAAGCTGTGACACAATCATTTCACTGTCAGTGGTCCTCATGACATAAAGTTATTATTAGGCATGAAATAGGATGATTTAGTTAGGGTTCAAAGGTCACTGTGGTATCATCACAGTGATTCATTTTATTGAGGCGGGGTGGTGGTGTGAAGGTTTCCAGACCTGCTTACAGCATGGAAAAATTAGTGCGAGCTTTTTCCTGCCTGCGTATGAAAATGATTCCTTGAAACCTCTGTTACCAGCGTTTAAAGGTGCACTGTGGAAAACACGGCCAGAATTTATAACATCCGAAAGATGAACCTGCATTATGAACAGAACGTGAAGAACCAACAGTTCTGACGTTATTTCTGAGACATCCAGCAAGTCCCGGCCCATCCTGTGTCCTCACACCGCTTTGTGCCTCGTGAGGTGATAGCTGAGTTTTAGCTGGGACAGTATGTGAGCGGTGAGGTTGTGACATTTCACAAGCTTTCTTTGCTCCTTTAGTCAAATAAGTGTCAAGAAAGGAGCCGTGTAACTGCACACCGTCTGAATACATGTTTCACTTCACTTCTGCACGTCATTCAGACTCGAAGCAAAATAAAACTCAACAAAACCGTTGGTTTGTCTCAACTGTTCCAACGATCATCAGCTCTGGTTTGGCTGAAATAAACCTTTATTTACGGAGTCTGAAGTTTCTGTACACTGTTTTTTCTCTGGGAAGCACTTTGGTAAGAAAAGTGCTACACAAACATAATTTTATTATTATGAAATATTCTGGCTCTACATGCTGCTGAGGCCCGACCTCCCTCTCGCTCCTCTTTTGATCCCTCGCTATGTCTCCATCGTCCTCGGAGTCAGAGTCACTATAAGTCACTGTAATCCCCGTCATCAGACTGGCCTCTGTCAGTCTTGGAGGCTCTGTGCTGTCCTGGTCCGGCTGCAGTGCTCTGAGCTCCTGCTCCGGGAAGACTCACTCAGTTTATAGAGCCACTAGCTGCACGGCTAACTGAGCTAACTAGCTAACAGCAGCCAGTAGGTGCAGCCAAAGATTGTAGTAAGCTGCTGTTATGCTGCCCCATATTTGACCTTCAACACGTGGCCATGTCTTTACACATTATACCTTTTTAAAGTCTGCGTTATCTGTGTGACGAATGTTATACTCATCACACCTGACTGTGTAATTTACCACATTATCTACCATAAACATCTGGGAACAACTGACACACAGTCAAAACTCTGAATACAACAACCAAGAGAGAAAATGCAGTATAAAGACACTCTAGTGCAGTGTTTTGAACAGAGGGCCTTTTTATTGTCCTTTCTGCTCGTATTGCTGCGAGCAGAGGGATGATGGGATGCTTTCTGCTGACTGCAGTCGGCGGTGATGCATATTAACAGTTGGTGGTGTTGATGTGCTGTGAAGCGCTTCAGTAAAAGACACGAGAGGACTGCGAGGTGAAGCAAACAACGCAGGTTTTGAAACATTAAACTAAAGATTTGGGTGTTTCTCGGGGGAGAAAACACGCGTTTGCTAAGGCCTTAAGGGTAGAAATATTGGATTTTGGTGTCATGCAAACAAAAGCCTTTGCAGTGAAAACTCTTAAATACAGTTTTAAATATTATGTAGAGGCTGTAAACAGTTCTCCATAGGAACATTCTTCTTAACAGTGGAGCAGCGTTCATGACGAGCTGAAACTTTCCATCGGCCACTCATCTCTGAAGAATGTATGGGCATAGTCTGCTCGCAGCGCAGCGTACTGTGTTCGACTCATGGGCTAACACGTGTCTGCTCACTTTAAATGGCCATACACTGTTGTTGAAGTCATCCTTAAAAAGGATTTGGGGTGACATCTGTGCTATGTAAATGGAATGTGACTGGATATATTGACTGACTCCTGCAAATGTGTTGTTTTTTTAGTTTCACTCGTTAGCTCCAATGTACTACAGAGGATCGGCTGCTGCTGTCATTGTGTATGACATCACTAAACTGGTAAGAACAGCTTTTTTTTTCTTTAAGTCAATTAAACTTGAGGTGGGTGGCGGCGGGGGTCAGTGGTTTCATCGTTTTCCTTAACCCAGACCAGATGACAGAATCCTGGATTGAAAGCCTAGCAGCTTTCTGAGGGGCTGCAGCAGCCCTTCACCCTCGCTGTGCCGCTGGAGCAGAGAAGAAGCTGCTCTCACACCACGAGCCTGATGTAAAATTCAGTTCCTTTTCCATCACTCTGGGATGCTTTACTTCCATGACCTACAAATGCCATTCTTTCCTGGTCTGTTAATGGAAACTCGTCTGAAAAACACCATCCAGCGCGATGAATGTGTGACACAAGTTGTAGAAAATGTTGGGCCGCGTTCTCGTGAGGAACCTATCCCAGAGTCGACTGTGGTGTGCTCTTGTTGCTCAGGACTCTTTCCAGACACTGAAGAAGTGGGTGAAGGAGCTGAAAGAGCACGGTCCAGAGGACATCGTGGTAGCCATAGCAGGGAACAAGAATGATTTAGGAGACATCAGGTGAGTTTCTTCAGGCTCTCAGATTCTCGGGGACATGCTGTATATACTAGGTGTTCGTATTAAAGAGCTTGAACCACTCTTCTGTTAGCAGAAATGTCCTTTCTGTGTTGCTTCATCATTTGCCTCCACAGTCACTGCGGTCTCAGCTCTGACTCTCGTTTTACTGCATCACTTCCTTTTAAGACTTTCAGCACAGCGCACTCTTTCAGGTTTAGCAAACGAGCCGTTCCTGTCTTTGTTCACAACTGAGACTCATTATCGTGACAACAAAACAAGAAGGCAGTCTTCTTGTTATACCTGTTACGTAGCTCACGTCAAGTCCACTGTGCCAAAAACACCCTGTCTCAGTAATTGCCATTGTGATTTTCAATTGTCGGGTAAGATGACTGGAGCAGGGCTGGTTGTGGAAACCAGCTGAGGCATTAGAAATATTCGCTCACTTAACTGACAAACACCTCCAAAACATTGATAAATGTGTCCCTGAGACACTTTCCAGTATCTCTTTGAGCCATTTTTAAACATTGTCCCTGCTGCCCACCGTCAGTCTCAAAGTATGGTGATGGATTTGTACACACAGTCCTGTCTGGGCATATTTTTGTTCTGTCTGCTCGCTCTGTGGACGGTGATGCCACACTAACCTAGCACAGTGGAAACTGTAAAGCATTTAGCGTTGAACCTCGACCCCTCTTTCACGTCTGGTCTTCTGCTGCAGACCTCCAGAGCAAACCTGTTCGAGATGTGGAAGTCACTGACGATGAAATGTTGATTATTTATGGAACCCTTGTTTACTGTGAACCTGCCCCCACGCTCACTTGAGTGTCCCTCTCTCTCACAGGGAAGTTCCTATGAAGGAAGCTAAGGAGTTTGCTGAATCAATTGCAGCTATTTTCATCGAGACCAGTGCCAGAAATGCTGTCAATGTCGAGGAGCTTTTTCAGAAAATCAGTAGGTTTCACGTCCTCACCGCGTGTTGTGTCCCGTGTCTGCATGTACTCACAGACAGGCTGGAGACGCCTCTCAGTATTCTGCCTTTCAGTATTTATGTGTTGTTTTATTACATGCCATGTAATCTCAGAAGGGATGGACCAGTTTAAGGGTAATACACGAAAAAAAAAAAAAAAATCTGTCCGATGACTAAATATGACTCATTTACTGCTTGTGTTGCTAAGGACTTTTGGTGGTTTGTCAATGTGCCTTTACTGCTGTCATTTCTTCAGCTTTGCAGGTTTCTGCCATAATGTGGGAAAGACAAATACCATTTTATGTCTTTTAGTTGATGACATTTTAGTGTGTATTAGGCTGAGCTGTATCCCTGGTGTTGTGCTTTGCCTTGCAAATAGATCATATTTTGTTTCATGGCTACTTGTAGTGGATGTTTACGAGGATGCACTGCCAAAGACAACGCAGTGGTAGTAATGCAACACTTATCATGCTTAAAAGAGTTAAATGCCCCTGCGCTATGTGTTTAGGTAAACAGATTCCACCCCTGGAAAACCCAGAGGTGGAGAGCAACGAGTCCTTTAAACTCACCAGGCAGCCCGCTCCGCCCGCCAGGAGGTGCTGCTAGTGCCAGCAGAGGCTGATGAGATGACTTCCCTCAGCACCGCCGACCCCACCAGCACAGCACGCTGTCCACGATGCACACGGTGTCTTACACCTGGGAAAGACAAGACAGTGGACAGACGGAGGTCAGCCTGCACGTGTTGTCACCTGCAACATGAAACAGAAAAACCTACCAACAGTATTATATGTGTCATTGCACAGTTATTCCATTTAATTGTAGCAGTGTGGACTCTGATGAGGCCAGGAAGCAGAGAGTGTCCAGTCTGTCGCCCTCTGGTGGTGTTTAATTGAATTACATTAAGATTTCTGTCTGTGCGGGATGCTCCACACAGTAAGTCATTACAAAAAGGTGGTTTTATTCCATTTTCTGCAGTAACTTTAGCACAAATTAATTAAGTGATCCAGCTGATGTGCTTTTAAAGCCAGGTTTTGCATTTCAATTTCCACAGTCAAGTGCTCCGTAGATTTTCATCGCACTGCGGCTCTAAAATCACACACATTAAAATGAGGGGTTGTTTTTATACTCATTTTTATCGAGGCTACACTTCCATGTACATGTATGTATCACTCTTGTATAGAATTAAATTTTGAAGAAGTCGTGGAGATCAAACCTCAGACAAGCTTTCAGTCCTGTAGCTTAAACGCAGCGGCTTTACATTCCACTTGGTCATGTGTTTTCACGCACATTTGCTGTACAAGGGTTAACTGTAATGCTGCAGAGTGAACAGCTTAAAGGCCTAAATCGTAAATACAGTATGACACGCCCTGTTGAAACACTGTGATCAATACTAGAATTGTTTACATAGTGCTAAAGATATTCTACATGCTGAAATGTGTTGTCTGAGATTTCACTATAGTGACTGTATACGACTGCCAAACATGAGTTTTCCATGTAGTTTTTTTTTTTTAACTCGATAAGGGGTAACATTTATAGTGTTAAGAGGAGAAACGACCTGCGTATGTTTTACTCTAAAGCTGTTTAAGCTCCACAAGTGTTGTGTTCTTTGTACTAACAATCTCGAAAAGCACATATGGGAATATGGCCCTGAACCAATCAGTGTTAGCATGCAAAAAAGTGGGAAAAAAGGATAATGATGAAAATAGTCTGAAGCCCAGTTGTGTAAACTAAGATTATCTGTATTGTTTGCCTCTGTGTCTGTGGCAGTAGGACCCTTGGATTTGACCACTTGAGAGATGTGTAACAGCACTTTTGCATCCATTTTAACATTATTAAATAGTTTTTTGGAGCAGTTACAGTCCTCCTTAACAGCATTTTGTGATAAAACATGAACATTGACTTAAATACAACATGGTTTCCTGTGGAACAGTGTTTCTGGTTCTGTGTTGCCATAGATTAAAAATATGTTTACATGTGTGCCTATGTTTGTTAGTACAAATTAAAAAGTAATTTAAAATGTACTGTTTTTACCAACATGCACGACAAGATATTAGAGCTAAATTTGTAGTTTTTAATGCAACATTTGGAAATTCGTACCAAACTTCTTTCAAAAATCTGCCAATTAATTAATCAAGAGTTTCCACATGATAATGTGTGTCACATGTAATATTAAAGGATATTTTCCTTCATGCAAATATCAGACATTTGGCTACGACCTCCATTAAAATGTCACACGGTGATTAGCTGAAATTGAAAGTTGAAACTGAAGTAGGAGCTGCTCGATGGCTCAGATGTACAGACTGAGACAAATTTCATGAAATGCAGATTTTTCAATGCAGTTTGGCATGATGTGACCTCCATACAAGAGAAAACGACATGACGAAATGTTATCACAGATCAAATGTTGACATGTTCAACAAGTATTATATTGTTGCCACACAAGTGCCTTTTTTATGTTTTTCTAAACAAACGTATGACATGGCTAAAAAGTGCATACTGCTAGAATAATGCATGACTGACTTGACTAAATCAGTACAGACTAATTGTATGTGTACCAGTCAGCGTTGAAACTGCCAGTTATCTGCAGCCATCCTTATACTGTGTGCCTACGTCATGCTTCCCTGTATCCTCTGTAGGACAGATTAACTTTTGTATATTAATCAGTGTAATAAAGTAGTGATTATTCTATTGTTCTGTTGTGTTTTTTGTGTTTCTCTCGCCTACTGTCAGGGTAATTGTGTGTTTTTAAATGTCATCATATCACTCTTACCACTCAAGCTTTCACTCCAGTAATAGTACTATGTAAGAAACTATAACTTTGGAAAAATAGTATTGTTTTCCCCACAACCTGCTTGCTTTAACCCCAAAATAAGAAACACTCAACATATTAAACTTGCCTTATTTTGCGCAGATATATGGTTTACGTGATCCTTTGAAAAGCTGTCAATAGCACAAACTACATGCAGTCCTGTTGAGTACACCGCGGTGGATTACTCCTTCAGCAGCTTACAGAGGGGAGGTCTCTACTTCCTGTCACGAAGATGGATTTTACCATAGCTAAAGTTGTCAGTGGTCTCAGACAGTAAAGTGGGATATTAATAGTTAATAGACAAAGTCATAGTTGTAGACAAACATGTTTGATTGGAATCTAGACAGATCTGAAAGTGATCCTGCAGTTTGATCTGCTTAACAATGAAAATGAAGACTAATGGGAGTCCTCAAAGTCACACAAATGGAAAATATACTTTTGTTTGTACTCTTTGCTATATTATTTTGCTGTATTAATTCATAAGCCTGCATTTAATTACTCCTTAAAAACAGTCATGTCTGTAGGTGAGTTCACATGATGTGTGCCATCTGAAATTACATATTCTGAGGTTTATCTTTATTATATTAATTTGAAAAAAAGAATAGTTTTAAGGGAGGCCAAGCCCAATGAAGCATAGTCACCATGTGTAGATAACGTGTAATTTTTAAGGGTGGGAAGTAACTGAAAGTGAAACAAATCCCACATGTAAGTGTACAAAATGGCCTTTTGGTGCGTGTTTAAGCCTGAAACAGAGCAAAAAAACCCCTTCATTTTTCTGAAAAAAGGGTCAAATGAGGACTCGTCTCATCTTATGAAGTGTTTTTCCTCCCAAGTAGTTTCGCGTCAGCGCAGTTGAACTAGTTTACTGTTCCGTAATCACATCAGGTGCTGAGCCACGAGGGCGCGCAACAGGGCTGTGCGCTCGCGCGTTCAAGTATTTGTACCCACATGCTCGTGCGCAGCGCTCAGTCAGCGTTTGACTCAGTAGTGGCAGGGGATCCAGGACTTCCACTTGTCAGTTACTCCCCGATACCGAAATCAAGTGCATCCCCCCAGCTAAAATGTCAAAGTTGGATCAGATTCTCATTCTTGACCCTCCCTCCGACCTCAAATTTAAAGGTAGGTGAACCAGGATTTCTTGACGTGGGATATGTTCAGCGAGTGGTGGTGGAGAATTACCTGACTGAAAAGATTTCACACTCCCTCAAGCGAATTTCGTTGCTAGCAAGCTAGCTAGCATTCACCGCCATTTTAAGTTAGCCAGGGACAAGACGGGCCGCTGTATCCTCGCACTGTAGTGACGTGGAAAGCCGGCGTGGCGTGCATCTCGACCGCCTGCCATTCATGACCAGCTCACTGACAACACCCAGCAAAGACGTGGGAGACTGTGGGACAACTGTCAGTGGTTGTATAAAGGAATTATTGTTAGCACGGGACGCACCGTATTTGCAAGTGCTTTGAGTTTAGTAGCAACGTGAGCTACTAACGTTATGCTGTTGCTAGTAGTATTAGCCACAGCAAACTGTTGTTTTCTTGGGGCTCAGCCTAGTCCCTGAAATGCTTACCGCTCACAACCCGGACGTAGTATGGAAGGAAATTAACTTTTTTCCCGACAAATGCAGCGTCCAACCTGACACACCTCTGGCAGATACTCTGCCATGTCAGGCAGTTAAAGTGACTGACAGAATGGCAAACTTGGCTAACTAAGGTTAATAACGAACAGGCACAGTTTTCAGCAACATTTGGCTCACGTTAGTTCGTTTCTTCTGTTAACGTTTTATTTGCTCGGTAAAATATGTTGACGGACAGCGTTGTTTCCAGCCCTCGTTCATGAGAAATCAAAGTAATCCGCACATTTGGTGACCACTGATTGCTTGCCCGGCAGTGATAACGTTCAGTGATGTGTCAATCAAGCGTTGGCTACCGATAGCTAGGCTAGGTGGCTAATGCAAAAGTTGAGATCTAGCTACATTGTCCTCTACTCTCCAACGACAAATGGTCGTGTTTTTCGTTTTGCACAGATGTCAACCTCGTCTCATTGCTCCAGAAACTCCTAGATGGTGTTGAAGTTTCTGACATTTGTGTGATTTCAACTGTTGCTCTTGTTATTAGGTGACCATTACAAGTGTTTGAGGTAACAGCTAGCAGTGAAACTGTATTGTACTGATTTGAGTACACGTCTCAGTGTAGCTAGTATGCTAAGGCTATGGTATTGCAATATAATTACAACACTTTAGCTACTTGTCATGAGCATTACTCATTTTAAACCTGGAATTCTCCGCTGCATGTCTTGTATTTGTCCTAGTTTCTCGTCTCTGTGTCTGCTGCAGGCATTGTTGTCAATGAGACACTGTTTTATTGCTGATGAATATACCACTGTCATGGAACCAAGAATCTTTCAGCCCATTGTCTTGCTGATCCTGTGAGACTTATTGTTGGTCAGGGCTAGGTATAAGTAGTTGCTGATTGTAACCTGGACTTGACAGGATTGTTAGAAGGGTCACTAGTTCAAATACCAGACCCAGAGAATAGTTTTGGGTGTGGTAATGTCGCAGAGATGTTTTGGTGATGAGGAGTATGTGCACGTACTGATTTGTCACACCTTTATAAACCATTACATAGTTCAGATACCTGAGACTGACAAGAAGAAAGAAAGCCTCATGTTGACCCTAAAACCCCTCACTCTCTGGGCTTTATTAAACTGATCAACTTTTCATTTATATTAGGAGTGCTTTAGCCACCTGGCTTCATCATCAGGTACATAAACACTATAAACAGATATCTACATATGAATGCAGGTTTCCTTTGGTAGTTTTCCTTAGGTAGTCAGAGGAGTAATTACCAATCACGCTTGAACAGGCTTTGGTTGCATGCAGGTAAACGGTCCACATGAAGCACAAAAGACGTGGAACACATTGGCCAAAATACAATCTCAGAACCCAGCAACTGTTGTCTGACAATGATTTACCTTTTTATTAGCTTTTTAAAATATATTTGCATTCATATGTAGATATCTTGTGTATAAAGATTGGCCAAAATGTTGAGTTGTTTTCGAGTTTCAAAGTGATGTTACTAATTGGACTGTAAACAGTGACTGTCACACAGAAGAGATATCTGGATCTGGATCTGGATCTCTCCTGGCTACACCAGAAGCCCTGATACATGGGCTGTTGCCACCAGTGGCTAAATTGTTGTCAGATGATATCTGATGGTGTCCAAAATTGTCAGGTGGATGATGTGTGGTGGGGAATAGAGCCTTCCTGCAAGAGGCACTGCTTTGCTTTGAAATTGCGAGGGGATACTGGTGACAACAAAACGTAATTGTAAGCATCTGATCCAACTTGCCTTTAGTTTACGCAACAAGTTCTTGGTGCTTTAACAGTCAACTTTTTCATTCAGATAGTTAAAAGGTGGAGAGAGTAGATGTCTGACTGCACTGGTAAGTCCAGTCAGTTTGTTTTGGATACATGAAAAAAAAAAGGGGGTCAAGAGATAAACCCAAATACATAAATTAATGTTTGTCCTTCAGCTGAACCTTAACTTGATAAGTGATATTTAGCCTGATGCCAGAGACATGGTCCATCATAATCTGATCATGGACCTCATTTTACCTGATTGAGAAATTCTGCACTAATTAGACTTATTCTGATTACTGATCAGTCACACGGTTTACGTTTTCTGTCATCAGATTAAATATTTACCCTTTGCACACTGGATTGCATGCAAGGCTATATTCAAAAGTTACTAACAAGGTGATGTTGATACTGATAATCATTCATTAATAATCAAACAAGTGTTCTTTTCTATTACGCCAAACAAAATGTGTAATCTGAAGCACGAGGAAGAAATGTAAATCAAAATGCAAAACAGTTTCAAATATATTGGTATTTCTTCTTAGTAGGAGGATAATAGCAAGTTGACTTAAAGCTACACAAGCACTGCATCTGCTCTAGTACAATTTGAATAGCCCCGATTTTTAACCTCTTGTCTATGCAGGCCTGAATATGAAGTGTTATGCAGAAAGTTTCATTTTTTTGCCTTGGTCCCAGTCTAATTGTTTACCACCACCACCTCCAAAGCACTATATTGCAAGAGACAGGATCACACATATTTGCTTTCAGTGTTTTCTGTGTTTTAGTAGGAAGACACAGGGAAATGAAAAGGTTTCCATTCTGCCTTTGAAAAGCAATATGAGGAGATGGAAGATGACCACAGCTCCCATACTGTCACAGAGGCCGATCTAAATCGGTCTGCGTGTATCTGAGAGCTGGTCTGTTTTAGAGTCTCTGTTGGGATTCCTCCAACAAGCTAGAGGGGGCAGCCCTCCTTTCCTTGGCTGGTATTTTTAGAGTAGGACTGGCCTGGGGGACCCTAACTCAGCATACACGCAAAGAGATGAGAGAGACGGTGCTAACGCTGCTTGAGCAAAGGTGGCTTCTCAGAGTTAGGCAATGGATGCAGGCTATGTGGGTGTACATTTGATGCGCACAACTGCTTCCCAGTCATTTTATCTGTTTCAGGATTGGTTTTAGTCATGCTCACAGTGTACAGAACACACATAGTGTAGCACTGTATCTCAGACATCCTTAAAATCTTTTTGTGGAAGGAATTGCTCAGTTGTCTTTGGTCTAAATGTTGTTGAGTCTGTGTTACAGAAGAGGCTTTGATAACAAAACAGACCTTTTACCTCCTTAGTCTCATTGAAAGTGCAGGTGTTACTCTTGATAATTTCATATGGATAGTGCATTAGTCAAAAGTGGTTCTTTCCTGTATGCCCCACAAGCTGTAATTATCATGCCTGCAATGTACCTTTGAAATGTGCCAAGTCATTATTTCATCTTAAGAAATGGACTCATATTACTGCTCTTAATCAACCTCATGAACATTAATTAACTGTCCATCAACATCATTGCTAGTTATATGATAATAGATCAAACTTCACTGCAGTAACAATTTTCTTACAATAACCAGGTAATATCACAGCTGGCAGCGTCTAATATTCTCTCCCACTTCTAAAAAGCTATTCAGGAAAAAGCTGAGAATGAACAAAGAAATATCAGATGTTGCAGACACCGTGCCTGTGTCGAGGTTTTTCAGGTTTGTAGGAATGCCTTTGTGACGCACCTGTGTTGAAAACAACACCTCAGTCATCACCATAAACTCTCCATGTTAGCTTTTGCTGGGTGGAGCCACTCCAATCTGGTCATGCATTGCTTCTTATCTCTCTGAGCACTTTGTGCGAAGGAGGACTGAGTGTAGCTTTGTGAACTCCAGACCTACAGCCAAGCTGTAAAACAGTATGAACAGAATATTTAAGTGTCTCTGTTTCTTTCCATCTTTTTATGTATCTTTGGGCAAATCACAATCATATTGTGACTCAGTTGACACCAAAGACAACTGAACGGTGAGATGTTTTCACAATTAGTCTTGTAGATCAAGACACAAGAGAAACACCTGATGATTACTTAGTAACAGTTTATTTTGAAATAATGTAGACTTATTGGATAAAACTTTGGTAACTTTGCACAAAAGTTGTAATTTCTTTCATCACTTATTATTTAGCCTTCTTAAGTACTAAGTAAAATACGTGTCAGGCACATGGAAGACAGAACTACCGGAGTGTAACCTCAGTACAAAATCAAAATGAAGTTGTATAGCCAACCAGTCATTTGTGATTGTCACGACCCTACAACTTGCACTGTTTGTTTCGCCCCGCATGACACTGTCATGTGTACAACTAGCAGTTGAGAAAATATAAAGTTTGAGCTGTGTTCCAGTCTAGAGATTTGAATCTTCTTTGGAATAGATCTCACGAGGGTGTGTCCCTCAAAGGATCTGAGGGCGAAGTTGTTTATCATCACGAGTTCAACCTTCAAATGCTTGATAATTTGTAAATACCCCTGGTTTGATTAGATAAATTCTATGAAACCCAAGTTTATGTTAGAACTTGTGACAACAGAATAAATGCTTGACGGACAATGGGCATATCGCGTAGAAGGTAAAATCCGTAAACCTCACCCATAGCACCCTATGTCAACTAGTGATTGTGGGGGCTTTTTTCCCGCCAGACTTCCAAGCTAATTGAGTTTTGCATACCTTTGACTTCCAGTTGTGTTTTCCACAGGACATGGCTCATCAAAGCTGGGTGGTGATGACTGTGGTTAAGGACCTAATTTGAAGCAAACTCTGTCACTCTGTCACAAGATTGAGGACTACCTATTGATGTCCTGATATATGACCTGAGTTGAGAAGGACCTTAATTTCCAAAATGAACATGGGACGTCATCTACTGTATATGAAATTAGCTGTCTGATAAAGACTCATAATTGAATCAGGTGGTTTGGCCCATCTCCTTTGGAGACATGCAAGGAGTGTGGGAATTTTTGGAGGTCCTGATCTTCATGAGCTAAACTTTGCATTTGTCGGTAGTGGTGCCCCTTCATCAGGGTTGTGTAGTTGATCAAATATTTTATGCTGCACTTTAAATATCGCTAAAAGGCTATGCTTGGCGTCTGCGATCTCACGATTTTGGATCACAATCAGTCTTGAAGGCATCCACCATCAGCTTTACAGGCGAATCGTAGAGCTTGTGGTATATAATGTCCTCTTACTTCTGTTTCCAAACTTCACATAACCCATTAACTGGCAGATCTGGGCTATGTGAACAAGCCAGTAGTGATGTAGCAATCTATATGGCTGTGCCGATTGGACAAATTATTTGACGTTCCCTGGATGACTGTACATTGCATTGTTTACATGCAGCTTGAGTTATATCTATTGTGAACCCTTCAGTGTCACTGGTATGAGTACTTGAAAAGTGTTATTTTATGATTATGTTCTTCTTTTGGCTTCTGTTTACAATGCCAAATTAAACTCAGATTTTAATTAGAGCTGCAACAATTAATGCTTTAGTTGTTAGCTACTAAATTAATCTGCAACTATTTTAATAATCAATTCATCAGTTCTTTGACTTTTTTAAAATGTGAATATTTACTGGTTTCACTCCTCTATGACGGTAAACTGAATATCTTTGGGTTGTGGACAGATAAGACATTTGAGGACATCATCTTGGTCTTTAGGAAAAACCAATTGATGTTTTTCACCAATTTTATGAAAATACTGATTACTTGCAGCCCTAGTTTTAAGTATCATTTTGTACTATCTTAATTGGACTGCTGTGTTTTAATTGTGCAAATGGAGAAGGCTATTTCAAGTCTGGAAGTCTATACATTTTATGTATGTAATAACAAAGTGGTGTTGATCATTTCTTTGTGGAAATTTGGAAACACGCAGTGCGACCTGTGTTGTTGGTAATTGCTGCTCTAAGGAAAATGGAGAGTGATTCGGTTGTCTTTGTGACAACTCCACCAACAGCGATACCACTTGGAAATGCTAGCAACCTTTGAAAAGTTGTCTGTCTCCACTTTCAGTTATGCATAGCGTGTCTTACAAATGAGCATCTGAAAAGTCTTCAGTTATAGTCCAACCAAGTAAATCATAGGCACTAACACAGTTTTTCATATACTAGAAAATATATTGTGAGTCATTAATGATATGTATAGAAGTAACACTTATTTAACTTATATTAAGTTAAATAACTTAACTTATATTAAGTTAAATAAGTGTTACTTCTGTACTGTCAGGGCTGTACTGTGTGTTGCTTCATCCATTGCTTTTTTAGAATATTTATGGTAGAGCTATCCTGCCATCCATGCTCAAGCCAAGGAAATCACTATCCAGTTAGCTGTCTTAGTCATGTTGATCTAATTCAGTTGGAGCTTGAAGTTTTTTTTTTTTTTTTTTCAGCTAATCTTTTAAAGTTATTTTTTAACTTTGGTGCCAGGACACTGCAGCCTTGTCTGTCTCACTGATGAGGTGTAACTTGAAATATTGAATTTCCTCCGTTTCTACAGTGTCAACATAAACATGCAACATATTTAAGCTGCCTGGTACTCTAAATTTGGCCAGTTGACGCCAGCTCATCGTGTCTCCCTTGCAGTTTCATGCAACAGTAGATAATTTCATTTTGGTTTCTCCTTCAGCTCTGTTTGGGTTAATTTGCGCATGATGTGCTGCTTTCTTTCAGTGGTTAATCATAGCAAAAACATGTTAAAGTAGTAGACTGCACTGCTTTGTATGTTTGTTTTAGAGAAATATGGCTATAAGAATATTTTTTGTTGCTTTTATTTCCCAGTTGCTGTTATGCTGTGGAGGTGTGTGCACAGTAGAGAAATGTACATCAAAATACAAAAATAATAATGTACTTGTGTTTGTCATTATGTGTCCATCAGGTCCTTTCACAGATGTAGTCACCACCAACCTCAAACTGAAAAACCCCTCTGACAGAAGAGTATGTTTTAAAGTGAAGACAACTGCGCCGCGCAGGTACTGTGTACGGCCAAACAGCGGCGTCATTGATGCCGGAGCAACTGTCGTTATCTCTGGTAAGTTTTTCAGTCAGAGTTTTAGCGTTTAGTTTAGTGGAAAGAGACTTCTCTTTAGTCCATAAAATGTTATACTAATTCAGAGAGACATAGGGAAACCTGAGATGGAAACTAGGTCTGGGAGATGTAGCTGTAGGTCAACAAGACCACATGTTAGGTTGAAGTTGAGGTGTTAAAATCCCCGAGCTGTGATATGCGGAAGCAGTTTTTACCACACAAATCTGCTGTCCACATTCCGCTTGTGACCCAAGTGTTACAGTGTACATATTGGATGTGAACTGAAACTGCCCTCTATGCCAGTTGTGGACTAGGGCTGTAACAGCTACCGTTCACCATCAATGGACACATCCATGGCCAAATTTAATAACTTGCACACAAGTGCACAATGTATTCGCTTGGTCGGTTAAATAAGTGAGTACTGGCATCCAGTATTTTTAGCTTCAACAAATGTAAATTCCTGTAACCCAAGGCTGAGGAAGCATATGCTGCGTAATGCATCTGACAAAAATGAGTCTTTTCCAAAAAGGAGAGATACTGGAGAGGAGGATACCTTAATGTCTTAAAATAGACACGGCAGGAGATTTTTGTAAACAAATGAGACACTCACTGATTGGAGGGTCATTGGCTACCTTTTCAATGCAAAGCAGTTATCCAGCCAAGATGCAATGAAGGCAGTAAGGTGAGCAAGCTGGAGCCCAGGTAAACACTGTTAAACACTAGGTTATTGTGATTGTATGTATTCCTGATAACCATAATTATGGTAAAACACGAAGAATACTAGAAATTGTATTATTGAAGGACAATTTTAATTTTGTGAATACCTAAATTCAAACATCAGCGTGTTGATTCAGCTCATTGGGTGCTGATAAGGGTTCAGTAGAGCAACAGTACACGACGCCAGAACTACAGGTTACAATGACCTGCAGCCGATTATCAGCTGGGTGTGTCTGTGCCCTGAAACGAAGCGGCCAAGACCAGTCTTATTGCAGTAGTCACCTAAGACTGTCACAAAAATCTAGTCTTATTTTTGACAGCTTTTTTATTTTAGTTAGTCTTTGTCCTGTATCAGATGCCCTTCTTGCTCAGGTGTTGGCTGTGTACTAGGCTGTTGTATATGATTGCAAGGTGTAAGGCTTAGTTTTAGCTAGTTAGCTTGCTAGTTTTTCTACTGCTGCTTCAAATAGACCTAGAAGGTAGCTGAAAGATCAGCATTTGTCCTGCTGCAGTTTCACATTAGCATCCCCTACACATAACCGACACTTGTAAAATAGACCTACACACACACACACACACACACACACACACACACACACACACACACACACACACACACACACACACACACACACACACACACACACACACACACACACACAGAGGCCTGACTGTGCTCATTGTGTGCTGCCAGTGTAGTCATGATATGTTGCACTCAGCAAAGGAAATGGAACTACAGCATTAAAAAACTGTAATAGTTTGATCTTTTTTTGATCAACAAAAATCAAGCGATTTTGAGGAAAAAAGGGTCACTGACAAACATTTAGTCACAGTTAGTACGGTAGACAGAAGTATTTGATTAAGGTGTAATATCAATGTTGCATGTGAACTTTAGCATGACAACAGAAATATTAGTGGAACAACTTGCAGCAACCTGTGTAAACATCTTTGTCTGTACAAAGGTCGCAAAATTAGGTTTGTGTCCTCCAGTGACTGTAGACAGCTTGAATTCATGTTAGTTGAAATGTCCAAAGAAATCCCTCAAGCCTGTCCTGTTGCATGATCCACTCGTCCTCTGTCTTCATGCTCACTACGATCCAAATATGTTATCCAGAATGTGACTAAACACACTGCTTCTGTTTGTTGCTTGGTAGTCGTGTGGTGTAGTGATTAACCAGCTGCTTTGAATGCATATTTACCATCATACAGCATAAGTGACAATAATTCAAGCTGGCTCCAGCTGGTGTTCTCCATAAAGAAGCAGCCATCCATCAAGACTACACAGGAGAGGCTGATACTGTTTCAATTCTGGATGGAGTCTCTCTTAAAGTGGACAGTGGGGTTAGCAATTCACATTCACTGAATTAAATTTGGAAGATCAACAGCATGATCAACAGCACATGGAATAATTAAACAATGAAAGAAAAAGACAACAACATGACAGTTGGATTCAGTGTGGGTCAGATGTACTGATTTGAGAATTCCACATTAAATAGAATTAACTATATAAAGAAGTTATCTAATTGTATCAAATTTAAGGAAATTGGATTTTTAAGACAGGTTGTGTGTTTCATTGGGGATGGATGTTTTGGATTTACTTTGCTGACTGCTTAAGTAATTAGTTTTCTTTGCAGAGATGTCTCTACTCAACTGTTTTAACTTTGTTCATCTTTGATTTTCACAGTCATGCTACAGCCCTTTGACTATGACCCCAACGAGAAAAGTAAACACAAATTCATGGTGCAGACGATTTTTGCCCCGCCAAATGTTTCTGACATGGATTCGTTGGTGAGTGACTTTCATTGGCTTTTAGGGCTTTTGGCAAGATGTTGTATACCAGAACACACTTTTAGCACCTACTCTTCATTTCATAACAGTTGTTGAGTCACTAGCCGTTTTAATGTTTGCAGATCCACTCAGGATGCTTTGAAGTTGTAGCCGGACAAGTGTTTGCTCACATACTGGTGTTACAGTGTATAAGACAAACTCTTTCCTGAGTAAGAAACCAGTTTCATTTGGATTATGTGTGTAGGTCCCCCACAGTATTTACCGTATTACTGAGTGTGACCCCACCAAAGTAAACGGGCCAAACCAGCTGCAATTTTAGTAACCAAACCAAACAAGAACTCACCAATTTAAGAGATTATGTAAGAACAGATAAATCAGCCGATTTCCAGACAGATTTTATAGCAAAAGATATTTTGTTTCCTGCTGCAATAAGTTAATGTTCACCACAGTTTACAGGAAACTAGGCACTCTTGCCACTAGAACAGCTCAGAATATGCTTCAGGTAATAGAGAGTGAACAGCAGAATGGAGGAGAACACAAATAAACTGTATCCTGGAGTCTCTCAAAACTGTAATAATAAAGACAATAAATTTATTAAACTGCATTGTTTACACTGAACATACTATTTTTAAATTTTTTCAATATGACTTGTGTGTGTGTTTTGTTCCAAATCTGTCAGTTATAAAATATTTAAGATAAAGACAGTTTACTGTGGATTTTCTGCTGTTAAATGAGCCCTATGCATACAGCTCTCTGCTCTTGGACTGGACCATTATTGTAAAAATGTCAAACAAATTGAGACGCATTCTCCAGCTGTCCACCAGAGGGCAGCAAAGGCTAAGTCAGTCAATAAAACATACACATACCCCACAGAGGTGTTCTTGAACTGGCTTGTGTGAATGATGAGCAGAATTCAGGAAGTGAGGGGAACAGAGGTCAGTCTGGCTCTGAAAGGTAAACTGGGATCTAATAAGGTTACTGTTTTATCAGATAGATTGATTCCATGGCATTACTCAACTTCTTTGGAATTCTGTGCGATAACCTTTCACTTATCACACAGATTATGTATTTTACTGCCCTTTATGAGCACTTTTAACCACGTGCCCCCCTGTCACTGAGTGTAATAAATCACAAAACAAATGTCTTCGAGTTAAGAAGCTGACTTTGTGGAAATTTGTCATTCTAAAAATACAGACCTTAAACCAATGGAAAAATGTACACTTGACAGCATGTCAGTTTGTGGCTATGTTGTGAAGGAAAATGAGGCCGGGATTGTAACTGTTATTTAAATGAAGCATTGTATGTTTTATGTTGATGTAATGTAGATTCAAGGCTGCGTTGCATGTGAATAGTATGAAGTAGGCTGAAGTGTGTGTGGATAGGATCCAGCTGCTAGCAGTTTGAGTTGATGAATAACATGCCCATTTTTCATCTCCACCAGTGGAAAGATGCAAAACCCGATGATCTCATGGATTCCAAGCTGAGATGTGTCTTCGAGCTGCCTTCTGAAAACGATAAAGTGGTAAGAGGCACTGCTGCACATTAAAACCAGCTTATTTCCAATGATTTAAATCAAATCCTAAAGTATGATTTTGCCGCTCAAGGACCTGCGTTGAATGCTCAACTTTGAATATTTCCAGAATGTCATGGCTTTCCATAAAAGCAAAAACTTTGGAAAAAATCCATCACTATAATATCAAATAAGTAGAGAGTGCAGTTTCAGTGGAAAGACCAGCCAAGGCACCCTGTCCCAGGTGCAAAAATAGGAAAAACTTCCAAAGTTTTCCTTCTTGCCTTTAACGTGCATTTCTCTTGCTTATTCTTTCAATAAATTATCAGCCGTGTCTTTCCCAAGCCTAACCTAAAATACTTCCCCTTTTTCAAGTGGTGAAAATGCCATTTTTGTGGGCAGATCTGGAACTTTATTTTCATGAAACTCTTGCTGTTAGGTGAACTAATCATCTGTTAAGTCCAAATGTGTCGGTAGTGGCACATAGCTGTCTAGATGCTTCCCAGGTCGACAGAGCGAGTTGGCCGCTTAAGTAAATATAGTTTCTTCAGCGTAAAAAAACACATCGTATAGTTTGTTAATGCTCTATTGTCGGGTGCATGAATACTTTGCCTGCATCTGATTGGTGAGGAGCACAACAACACCAGCCACCTTTTGCACTGCATTTGCATTTTCACGTCGAACGTCACCTATGCCGCCTACATCAAGGCCGAGTGGTCCTCTGTGAATACCACGAGCAGCTGTTGTGAAGCCATTTCAAGGTGAGAGAGAAGAGCTCTGTCAGAGGAACAGTTTGAATGATGTGGGTGTTTACTTAGTTGGTTGCTCCAACCACTAGTTTATGGTCAAGTATCAAACGCTGCATTGTGCGAACACAATAGCTCAAGACCTCAACTTGGCTCGTAGTGGTGTTGTTTTGGACTGCTTAGCATTAAATGTGTTTCTCATGTTTAGTCAGCCCCCACAGTCATACATGAGACACACAACTACAGAGAGTGACGACATAAACCTGACCATTGTAAACTGTGCAAAGATAGGATTTATCACAGTCTATTGTAATGGATTGCATTAGTTTGCACTCTATAAACTGGTGACTGTGAACACTGTGAGCCTGTATTAATGAGCCTCAGAGTAATCAGGATTTGGATAAGCTGGACAGCTCAGCAGGCCCTCACAGTTCAGGAGAAAACACCACCAGGGCCAGATTTAGCTTATGCTAAGAAGCTACAGTTTGAGTATGTGCACTGCTGAGTCAGTACGGTGTCTGCTCTCGGCTTTGGCATTTGTAGCTTGTATGTAACATGCGGCATGTGAACTAGGATGGAGATGTAGTGTGAAGTGTAATGTTACAATGGGGAAACGTATGTTTAGGATCAACATTTCTGTCGTGTGTAAAAAGAGCTGGCTATAAACTTTGATGTGTTTTTAGTACCAACGTAATGTGTGTGTAGCAGCAAGTATAAAAACTGTCAAGTGCTCAAAGCTGGTAACAATTACTACTTACTACAAAGTTCTCGCACACCACAGAACCAAAAAATCCCCACACTGCCGACCACTTCTTTTACCTGTGAGAACAGCTGATTGACAGTGAGCAGGGTTTCTGAAACAACATCAAATACATGGTCACATCTGTAATCTTGTTTATCTCTCCTGTGACCAGATAGTTCTCAGTTTTAATTAAAATAAAGTAGGAACTACCTGAAATACTTCATGTTTGTGACGAATTTTAACACTTTTGCTTCATTTATCAAATGAATTAAAATGGCTTGTAGAAAATCTTTTGATATTCCTCAAAGTGTTTTTGTATCTGTACAGACAATCAGATCTTGTATTGGACAGTATTATCAAAGATTTTCAACAGATACCCATCTGTATAATAGTGTCCAATGTGTCTGTCTTATGTTCCTGTTGATTTGTGATGGGACATCCTTACTTTGCTGTAGCACTCAGTATAATTTGGTTAAAAATGTCCTGGGCCTTAATGGGCTTCTACTGTAAATTCGTGCCTTTGATTAAGGCACAAGGGAAAATAACATGTCCTGTCTGTGTATTGTCAACCTTCAACTACAATACAGTAGTTGTATTTCCATTACAAGGCCCTTCATTTCCCCATGCCGTCATGTTGTCTGTCCCACAAAACAAAGCCACATCAAACATGACTTCTGGAGGGACGCATTTCCTCCCTGGTCTCTTTGATCTGGCGCTGTGAGCTTGTGGGTCTCGGACAAGGCTGCCTTTCTTTGGCACCGGCTCCCGTCTAGAGGCTAACCTCCCTACTTAGCTCAGGGCGTGCTGGATTTCACTTCAGTGGTTCTCTCCCTCTGCTTGTCGGGCAGAATGACGTGGAGGCGACCAAAGCAGCCCTGGTGATGAACTCTGTGAAGGGCGACGCATCGGCAGCCTCGGTGCCCGTCTCCGCCTCACTGGACGATACGGAGTTGAAGAAAGTGCTGGAGAAGTGCAAGAGGCAGCAAGCTGAGATCAACAAGCTGGTCGAGGAGAACCGGCAATTAAAGGTTGGACGTGCTGATAAATGACATTCATAACATGATGGCACACAATAAAACTGAAATCAGAGGTGATTTGTGGAGCGTGTTGTAGAGCAAGAAGCCCATAGAGAAGTTGATTGGCTCAGAGTGAATCCGAAGATCAGAAAGGTGATGTCATACCGCTCTTTTAGGGTTCAGTCTGTAGTGTCTGTAGAGTCTATAGAGGTTGAATTTGGTGACGTTTCACATGTTGATCAGGTGTTTTCTTTAGAATAAGGCCAGACTGTACAGACTGCATTTATACCTGATTGAGATCCAATCACAAAGCGAGCTAGACCTCCAAGTGTGGTCCAACCGGTCCTGCAAATACATTGTGATTGCAGTGCTTTCTGTGTGTATTTACCTGGCATTAACATGCATATTCCTTATCCAGATAAGAGGCACAGGTAGCATGTTATTACTGTGTGCAAATGGACTGCTAAGTTCCCTCATTGACTTCGTTTTTATATATGTAGTATATAGTAATATTTGACGATGCATCACATCACACACACATTGTATGCTAAGCTCCTTTCCCCAAGTTCTCTGCTTAACCTCTTCTCATCTCCAGCTCTTCCAAAGCGTTTGTAGTAGACAAATTGAAAATGAGAACTGGTTGCCCTCAACCACCTGAGTGGGGAAATTAATGATGCTGGTGCGATGTCACTCAGATTTAGGCCGCCCGCAACCAAGCCAAAGTCATGTCATAACGTGTAAAAACATGAAGACGATTAGATTTCATATGGTTTTGTCTGGTGTGGTTTGTGGAGTAACGAAAGCTTTCAGAGCGAAAAATTGACTCGACAGCTGCATCCAAAGCACCTGCAGTTTGACAGTTGAAGTAGTTTAGGTGCTTTTTTTCACCCTTGAGATAAATCTTAGTGAATTTGGTTAGTAAGCCCACTCAGTCACTAAAAGGTGACCTTTGTCAGGTCTTTCATTCACGCTCCCTTGCTAATGGAAAAATACATGCATTTATGGAAGCTATATGAAAAATAATTTTTCTCACATGCACCTGGCACTCAGGAGGAACAGCTGCCCTGGAGGCATCTTCTCAACACTGCCAAAACAAAGAAGCTGATTAAACTGTGTGTAAAGGATCTGTGCGTCTCCTCTTCGCCAAGAGGCAGCTGACAAAGTGGACGCTCTGTCAAATGACACCGTTGCCAGAAGAATACAACAAATGTCAGAAGACTTTAAAGAAACTGGGTTGTAGGAAAAGCGTTGGAATGAAAAAGATCTGCTTTGCTGTGACATGAAACAGAAGACGTATCTGGAATCCCTCAGTTCACGATCGATGCCAGATACATGTGTGATGATGACATCGATGAGGAATTTCTTTTCTCTGATCAGCTGCGAGCACCCGAAAGGGGGAGTGTTAGACACCCGCCCCAAAGATTTCAAACTGAATCTGCACAGATGGGCCAGAGAGCACCGGGATGTGGATTTGGGTTTGCAGCTCATGTACTTAAAGTGGTGTCCAATGTGAAAATGACATAGTGTGTGTTCTTCAGAGAGGCTTTGGTTTCAGAGGAGCGCGGTTGAGGTTTTTGACTCAGTTGTTGGAGATTACCGGTATTGCACTGATCTGTTGGCTGTTTCCTGCTCTGCTCTGCACTGACATGTCCTTCATTCCTCCTCTTCCTCTATCACAGGACGAAGGCATTAGAATGAGAAAGGTACCCCGCTCAGACCACATGACAACAAACTCAACCAGCCTCCTCGGCCGAGAAGCCAGCACCGCCTCCCTGCCCTCCCTCCTCGTCGTCATAGCAGCCATCTTCATCGGATTCTTCCTAGGGAAGTTCATCTTGTAGACTGGGAGATGCATGCCAGCCGTATCCCCCGCCCCGGCTCCGGAACGAAACAGGCCTGGAAAAACCGAGAAGTCTTTCTGTTGACTTTGCCATATCATTGGTAGTGTGGCCTACAGTGAACACATCTGTACAGCATCATTCGAAGGCGTCGCCTTTTTACAGTCTCACGCGGTTAGTACACACAGAGGGCTGAGAAAAGAAAGGCGACAACAAAGTGATTGCTCCTTTTTTTGTTTTCTGTTTTTTGTTTTTTTTTTTTGATGGCTGGATTATACAGGTAATGTGCTGGGACAGTGAAGGGTGTGGAAGGTGTATACTATCAGTCAACATGGAAGATGCACCCAGAGTGAAAACCATGGGCAAGAGGCAGTCAAAAGATTAGTCTCTCTCTCTCTCTCTCTCTCTCTCTCTCTCTCTCTCTCTCTCTCTCTCTCTCTCTCTCTCTCTCTCTCTCTCTGTTGTTTTAAATAGGAATCGAATGGAATGTTAGGTGTCATGTAAATGTTGTTTTAAAAATCCTTTTAAACCGAAAAGGAAAGAACTTCCATCAAAAAGACGTTGCTACCTGTCGCTGGATTGCCTCTGAAGTAAATTTGTTCAGTTTGTAATTTCTACTTCTTGTCTTGGAATGTTCAGGTCCAGCTGGGGATAAATGTGCCTCCTCCTTGTACATTTCTGTCCTTTCCTTTTCCTCACAATGCAGACTTTATATTATTATTATTATTATTATACAAATCACATATTCCTTCTGAGGCAAATATTGACTGAAATGAGGTCTCCATTCTTAAAATCCTGTCCCATGGTATTAAGCATTGAAAAAATAAAAATGAAAAAATGTGGTTTTGATAGCAGTCTTTTCCTCTGTCTCCCCCCTCAATTATTCACTATTTGAAGCGTTTATGTGCCGAGTTTAATGTCAGTTTTGACGCCAACATTTTGTATCTGATGCTTTTTCATAGAACAAGAACAAAGTAGAATATGTGAGCTAACCATGTTTAATTACACTTGATATTTCAGCTAATATAATTTGGCTAATGTCATTTTTAGCTGCTTCTTGCCAAAATGCTTCAGACGTCTGCTCTGCTATGAGCTCAAAATGAAGGAAATGTATTTTACAGGCTTTATTTCTGTATCTACTGACCAGAATAATCAAGGTGGAAGTTTGGATTTCATACTTTTAAATAGCTTCATCTTTCCTAAAATAGGGGCTGCCACTTTGAGGTTTTTCTGCCGAGGTAATTTGGTACATTTTTGGTGGCAGTGGTCATTTGGCCCCAAACTCCACTCATTTCAGCATGATGGCTAAAATACAGAACCTCCTTTACAAGAGACGTATTTTCCCCAAAAGTGAAACCTACAATCATTTTATTAAAGCGTAAAGTAATATGATTCACACTGACTCCTGAGGACAGGGTAGCGTGGGAAAAGTCCACTAGAGTTTTTTTCTGTTTTCTACTTGGCAGCAGAGAGAGAGAAAATAGCATGAAACAAGCTTTCCTGTGACTGTGTGGAGATAGTGTGTGTGTGTGTGTGTGTGTGACAAGCTGAAAGTTACATGATTGTTAATATAAGGCAGTAGAGGAGCTGTGAGTTGCCTCACGGCTGCAAGTCTATAGGCTGATTTTAGCTGTATTAGTATTTACATGCAGTTTATAAGCTGATTTCTGTACTTTCTCATTAGCTAAGATAAGTTTGCAGTTATGAAGAATGTCCCTGTTATACTCTAAACTCTCCAACACAGCGCTGTAAAATGTTTACTTCATTTTCATAATTCTTCAAAAACTCAATTTAAAGGATCCATATCAAAATATTTGTGTTTGTCATGCTAGAAAACTGTTTCAAAGTTGTTAATTTTGGCCTCAAAAGCCAGTATTGTCCAGGAAATAATGAACTAAACAGATGTTAAATAAGAACTATGAGCCCAAATTAGAGGCGGAGGAGGTTCTTTCATTCAGAGGCCTGTTTTTGTCGCTCCATAGTCATGGTCTCACGGTGTTAGTGTAACATTTTAGAGGTAAGTGTACAAAGAAATAAACATGTTTTACCTTTGACTTTGACACATTACGCCAATGGAACTGTACAAAGACAAGTCTCTGCTTTCTTTAGATAGAGACAGCTGGAGGGAGACAGGAAGGGTGGTGGTGGTGGTGGTGGTGGTGGTGGGGGGGGGTATGTATGAGGAAAACTTCATGTTTTTCTATCACTCAGAGATTTCTAAGGCTTTGCCACCATTGTGCATCAGTAATCAATCTCCCTCTCTCGGCTGCCTCCCTGTACGTTGTGTCGCTTCGTAACTTATTTATTTTCATTTATTTAGTTATTTTTCCTTCATTTTCTGTTTGTGATTTGCTTTTTGAAGAGTGTTTTCACACGCTCACCCAGTTTTCTGTCGTCTCCTGCACAGCTATTTATTTTATGGTTTCTGTGCTCATAATCTCATGGGGAGAAATCCATAATGCAGGAGACAGATTTCCATTACCAACCAACGGTCTCGGTTGCCACTCACAATGGAAAACATCCCCATCTATTCTTTGCAGGAAGCAGTGGTGGAAGAAGCATAAAAATATTCAGTCCTGCATTCAAAATTTGACTGAAAGTATAAAAGTATTAGAATAAAAATAAACTTAACACCTTAACATTCCTGTATGATTTGCCTGAAACAATGATTTTGGTCTCTTGAAATTTAAACACACTGAATATTTTTTGTAAATAGATATATCTGTATAGACCATATCTGGGCTGTATTAACTGGAAAACAAAATGGGACCTCAGCATGAAGCCCAGGTTCAATAAAAAAATATTAACAATACTACAGAATGAATATTTTCCATGTGTTTTCTCATGATATGTCAAGGCATTATCTAAGAAAAGGCCATTTACTGTGTTTATCAAGATTGTTGTTAATTGAAAGGTCATAGTACAGCGGAAACCAACATGTCACCTGTGTGCACATGCTTGATTGTAATTTGGAAGAGGTGGAAGATTAGCATGTTGGCAGCTACTTTAAAATGATAAAACACCTTTCCACGCATTATAGTGCTTTGGACTAAATACTGAACCATCTGGACCTTTGCCAGCGTAACCGAAATGTTTTTGTCTGTGTCATGAATCAGTGGTTTATGACGCGACTTCACTGGTAAGTTGCCTCAATTTTGTAATGTTTGTTAGTTGTTGATGTTGATTGTACCTGCTGTTGAAATTTATCAACTGATTCATAAGAATCTTAGCTAATGATGTTTTGCATGAGTACAATCTGAAACACAGCAATCGTATACAATTGTAACAGATGAGTGTACTCATTATGCAAATATGTAATATGTCATTTCAGTATATTATGTAATTGGGTTATAATTATTGATGCATTTATGTGTACATCACTTGAATGTTGCAGTTAGTAAGGGTGAGCAAATTGCTTAAACTATATCATAATAAAATTGTTAATTATATTTAGTTTTATTCCTCTGAATCTGCAAAGCAACCAGTAACTACAGCTGTCAAATGTAGAAAGTACAACATTTCCTACTTAGTTAACTTGTACCCCAGTTTCTCCAGTGGTGAGATGTCAGAGAAAATGTGAGAAATCATTAAATGAGATTGAAGCCGACTTGAGACAACATGTTCCTGCTAAATGTTCAATATACAAATCTGTACATACAGATCAGCTCTGACGAGTATCAATCCTTTAATCTTATACATGTATCCAGTTACAAAAGCATTTCTTGGAGCCTAATACAGCTTATTTAGTCAGGGAACAAGATTCTGCTCCATCAACGACACTAAACCAGCTATAAAGAAATTACAGTCATTTAGTTTTCCATTGCAGGAACGTTGAGTTTCTTTCTCTGTTGAACACAGTCTGAAAGCTCCAGGATGACAGAAGCATGGTGGTAAATTCCCAAACAGGTACTGGTCCAGGATCCAGAGTCCAGTGACGACCTCTGCAGACCAATGCTGATGTTGCAGAGACTTTCAATGAGACCAATCCAGAGGAGAACTGAAGGGTGCTGATATTGTGCCACACCTGATTACCTTAATCCCATGGAAAGTCTTTTGAAATTATTCCACTTAAAAGTTTAGAAACAGCCTTTGTGAGTAAAGAGTATGAATTTGATTTTGTTATTTCACTGGTTCCTCACTGAAAGACTTCTTCAAGGAGCTACACAATCAAAACTGAACAAGTCAGATTTGGAAGCACTAACTTGAATTGCAGAGACGTTGTTTCATGTTAAATAATGTTACTCCAATTGTCAAGCCAGAACAAACAACAGAGAAAGTGTGGATAACGAAGTAATAAAAAGGCAGGTAGTCATCAGAACAAAATTGCGGGCAATAACGTTTTAACACGAAACTGTTGCACTGACTGCAGAGACGAGTTGGTAGGATCTTACTTGCAATCACAGAGCAAAGCTGGAAGTTGCTGTATGTATGTATGTATGTATGTATGTATGTATGTATGTATGTATGTATGTATGTATGTATGTATGTATGTATGTATGTTTGTAGTTTGGTATGTGTGTGTGTATGTATGTATGTATGTAGGTATGAAATTTGGTATGTATGTATGTATGTATGAAATTTGGTATGTATGTATGTATGTATGTATGTTTGTAGTTTGGTATGTGTGTATGTATGTATGTATGTATGTAGGTATGAAATTTGGTATGTATGTATGTATGTATGAAATTTGGTATGTATGTATGTATGTTTGTAGTTTGGTATGTGTGTATGTATGTTGGTGTGTAGGGTTGGTATGTATGTATGTATGTGTGTGTGTGTGTGTGTGTGTGTGTGTGTATGTATGTATGTTGGCATGGATGTAGGTATGTTGGTATGTATGTATGTTGGTATGTACGTTTGTTGGTATGGATGTAGGTATGTATGTATGTTGGTATGTCTGTATGTCCGTCTGTATGTATGTATATATGTATATTGATATGTATGTATGTATGTATGTATGTATGTTGATATGTCCGTATGTACGTATGTGTGTGTGTGTATGTATGTATGTATGTATGTTGGCATGGATTCAATTCAATTCAATTCAATTTTATTTGTATAGCGCCAAATCACAACAGAAGTTGTCTCAGGACACTTTCCATATAGAGCTGGTACAGACCAAGCTCTTTCCACTTGAAAGTTTAGAAACTTTGGATGTAGGTATGTTGGTATGTATGTATGTTGGTATGTACGTTTGTTGGTATGGATGTAGGTATGTATGTATGTTGGTATGTACGTTTGTTGGTATGTATATAAGTATGTTAGTATGGATGTAGGTATGTATGTATGTTGGTATGTCTGTATGTCCGTCTGTATGTATGTATATATGTATATTGATATGTATGTATGTATGTATGTATGTATGTATGTATGTTGATATGTACGTATGTGTGTGTGTGTGTGTGTGTATGTATGTATGTATGTATGTATGTATGTATGTATGTATGTATGTATGTATGTATGTATGGATGGATGGATGGATGTATGGATGTATGTATGGATGGATGGATGTAGGTATGTATGTATGTTGGTATGTCTGTATGTCCGTCTGTATGTATGTATATATGTATATTGATATGTCCATATGTATGTTGGTATGTATGTATGTATGTATGTATGTATGTTGATATGTCCGTATGTACGTATGTGTGTGTGTGTGTGTGTGTGTGTGTGTGTGTGTGTGTGTATATGTATGTAGGTATGTATGTTGGCATTTATGTATGTGTGTATGTATGTCTGTATATATGTATGTATGTGCGTATGTTGGTATGTATATTCACACTCGAGGTGTGAATGCTCACAAAGTGCCAAAAGTTTGAAAAATCTTAAAAACACAAAACACTTTTATAATATATTGTGTTACAGCTATCAATTGGACATAAGTCTGGGCAATAATTCAGCGTTGAGCTGATTCCCAAACAGCATGAAGTTAAAGATGAAACATTTCTTTATTATGGGAGTGGGATTACTTTTTTTATTCATTTACAGTTTTGAAATAACAAAAATGGTTTGAGCACCCTGCATGGTCAGTGCTTAATAATTCCCCTTTGGCAACTATCACAGCTCATAAAGACTTTTTGTATTCAGCTAAGAGTCTTTCAGTTCATGTTTGGAGGATTTTTTTTGCCTCTAGTTTTGTGAGTTTCTTTGGCCATCTTGCATGCACTACTCTTGAGCTCGCGAGCTAGCTTTTTTTTTTTAACAGATGGCAGAATGTTTGCGACCAGAACTTGTTGGTATTTAATTGAATCCATTCTTCCTTCTCCCAGACAGTTAACAAGCCATTTTTTTCTGGCATTTTTAGCTCAATTTCTTGAATTTTTCACCCTTATGAACAACATTTGGTACTCAATAAAAGCTCCCTGTGGTTTCTTGGGTTGATCGATCTGAGCAACCGTAAACGACGCAAAACATTAGCATTATGAGTGTGTGCTGTCGTGCTTCCTATGCAGAAAATCACTTCTGGCCCTCCATCTGCAGTCCACCTGCACCTTTTTTTCTTCAAATTAACTTTGCTCATTGTGGCCAAATATTCTCTTTTACCTCCATCAATCCAAAGGACTTGTTTCCAAACTGCATCAGGCTTGTTTAGATGTTCCTTTGCAAACTTCTGGTGCTGAATATTGTGGTGAGGGCGCAGGAGAGGTTTTCTTCTGATGACTCCATGAAGTTCATATTTGTGCAGGTGTTGCTGCACAGTAGAATAGTGCACCAACAACCCAGAGTCTCCTAAATCTTCATGAAGGTCTTGCAGTAAAATGGGGAGATTGATGAGCAATTCTCTCTGAAAGTTTTCTTGGTCTTCCAGACATTAACTTTGACCTCCACTGCTTCTTTTAACTGCCATTTCTTAATTACTTTACTAACTGTGGAAACAGCAACATGAAACTGCTTTGTGGATATCAATTATTTTAATTTTCAGAGTGCTAAGCAGCTGATTAGAGGAGTTCATGACTGCTGATTGTTGGGACAAGGTTTATAAAGCTTTGAAATTTGCACACTTGGCCTTTCTTAATGATGACTGTGAACAAACCAAAGCTCTAACAAGCTGATTACAGCTTGAGACCTTGGTAAAAGTTCTGGTACTCCTGTTTCACTCTAATATTGAACAAAACAAACATGTTGAAAAAATGTTTCATCTTTACCTTTATGACCTTTGGAAATCATCCTCTTACTACAGTGACAGAATTTTTATCAGGGGTGCCCAAACTTTGGCATGTCACTTTTTGTATTGGAATCATTCTGTGATGACAGGATAATATTATGGGATGGTTTTGCTAAATTCTGCTGCTTTTTTAGTGATTCCAAGAAAACTAAAACAATGCATTTTGCATGTGAAGCATTTTGTGTATGTAAAGCAGCATAAACAGTGAACAGTTCATTGCGTTAATGTGATTATTATGTAATTTTTTTTCCCATTACATTTTCATTCGAAACCTTTCGTAGCCCAGTATTAATACAAGTTTTTACAATGTCTTCAGCTGCTGAAGTTGTTCGTTTACATGCCAATTTTCCAGGTGCAGTTTCCCAATCTGAGCATGACATAATTTCAAAAGAGCCCCAATGGAAACAAGGTCACGAGTCGGCCAGTGAAGATGCAGCTATCTGATCAGTGAGGGAATAAAAACGTCTCCTTATAATGGAAGATGATTCCCAGCATTGAATTTTATTGTATCCAAAATAACATGATCTTAATGTGGAAAAGACGACAGATGACTGCTGATTTCACTGTGCTGTGAGGCAATATTTCAAGAAAATGCTTTAATATAAGTAGTGTAGTTCCCTTTTACTGTAAACACTGACTACCCACCAGCACATCTCCTCCAGAGGGGAGCTTCTTGTCAAGAGTTCATATAGAAAAACTTTCCAGTCTTTTTGCAGTACCAAGAAGTGACCTGATAGTTGTAGGTAAATACACTGTATAAAACATACTCTCGGGTCTGTGTGTGTATATATAGACATCTTTGTATATTTGTGGAAACACAGACAGGTTGGTCTTTGGTTCCACTCTAAAGTGCAGTTTCTGTGGTGCAGCAGTGTCGAGTCTTTGGTAGCTGGGAAAAGGTTCAGAGGACCAGGGCACCACTTTTCATCCTCTTTCACATAACTGAAGTAAGAAGTTTAAAAGTTTTTAAAAGCAGTCTCCCTGTCCGCTCTTGTAATCCACACTCTTGTCTTGTCTTTATGTAGAAAAAGGCCAAACTGCTCTCTAGCTTTGCCAGCAGAGAAGCAGAGACAGGATGAATGCGACAAGAGCCACCGTGATGTGTTTCTGGCCTCCTGTGCAGTCACTGTGGCTCACCGGAGGCCTGTCGCTGCCGTGTACTCCACTGTGGTCTGTGGCGGAGCACTGCACCAGGGGCATCTGGTAGGAGGTGGCCCGCTTCTCCGGCCGGTCTGGGCTGGAGCCGTCGCTGGGACGCTGGCCGTTGTAGAGCAGGTAGCGGCCGTGGGCGTCCTGCTCCATGCGGAAGAGCTCGTACTCGGTGTGCGGCAGCCGGATGCCCAGTGCCACGCAGCCATTGGTCACGGTAACGTCCTGCTCCACCCCGACCTGCCAGGACCCCTGCACTCCACACTCGTTGCCATTGAAGACGTTGAGGAGGGAGGTGGTGGCCAAGTCCATGGGAGTCACTCTCATGTGGTTCACTAGATGAGGAAAGACACGAGAAGACCTGTTAGCTCCAGTCATGTCTTAGAGAGGAATCCTGCACATCCTGTGTTTGATGACCTCCAGAGCACAGCCTGATGTAGTGCTCATGGTGGAGTAAATACACCCTCAGGAACAAGAGACTCTAGGCTTTCAACTGGATGAGTTACTGAAACAATGTTTTTCTGCTTGCTGGTCTTATTTTGGTCATTTTGGCCACCGTTTATGTTATAACTCACTAAGATAATTGCAAAGATCTGGAAAATGATGACAATGAGGAAAGAAACACAAGCAGTCAGATGATTGGCTGACAAGTAAACAATCCCAGTTTAGCAAGATTATATAAACCATGTTTGTGAAGATTGTCATTCATCGAGGTCATGGTATGTCTAAGTGCTTACAAAATGCAACTGGACTTGTTTGTGGTTCTAGAAGACATTTCCCCTCTCATCCAAAAGGCTTCTTCAGTTCTAACTGACTGGTTAGGAGTCCCAGGCATTTGTCCTCTTGCAGGATCATAGCTCCACCCAGCATCATGCAAATCGTTACAGTCACATGAGTCAAGTCGTTGACCCAACCACCCAGTGACCCAAACACCCACCCACCCCACGACCCAACCGTTAGCACCCATCAGAACTGAAGAAGCCTTTTGGATGAGAGGCGAAACGTCTTCTAGAACCACAAACAAGTCCACTTGCATTTTTTAAGCCCTTAGAAATAAACCATGTAATTTAAACGTGACTCATTGACATAATGAGTACAATCTTATAGCAGAAACAGCGAGCATGGCTTTGTCTTAAGCTCAAACTCTTCGTCTTAACTCATTTTCTCACATTTGTTTAATCTGAATAAACACTGAAGTGTAAATACCACTTGTTGTGGTCATGTGATTGCTTTACAATCACTTTACAGGTGATGGAAGGCAGATTTTACTTTCTAACTACTTCAAATTTCCCAAAATGCCAAATGCAGGTAACTTGTGTAACTGTTAGAGTCGAGCAGAAATGGTTCAATTTACAGTACAAATGACAAGTAGTAAGTTAAGGAAACAATCAGCCAATCTGAAATTACTGAGTTAGGGTAAACTGTATAGTTTGGCTTGTGTTAAATATCTATACAACAGAAGTCTTTTGCTACGGCTGCTCTACTTTGTGTTGAAGGTCTTAGTGTGATTTTGTTGGAAATGCTACAAATCAAATCTGAAAAATGCAAATGCACTAAAGTTGTTTTTGAACAGCAACAAGCTGAAAAAGCATGGACACAGCCTGAAGTCTGGAATAAGAATTCAAGTCACAATCTGACAATAGAGCATTAAAGTATTTCTACCCACTAAAGGCAGAAAAATGTTCATAAGAGGAGGAAGATGTGGTTTCAGGCTCTTTGTATTCTCCTCTGAGGATTATTGGTATTTAAGAAAAGCTGTAAGACAAGAAAATGTAAAGCAGTTACCTTTGAAGACAAACTCCGTCCCGCCCATGACGCGGGTTGAGTGAAGGCCTCGGCTGTAGCGTCCGCGGGCGTAGATGGTGAAGGTGGGGTGTTTACAGACGGGGTCAGAGTAGTGGTAGTAGTGGCCCTCCCAGGTGTGGTTGTTGTCATGGAAGATGAAGTGACGGGTGAGGAAGAGTACCTCAGGGCGAACTTCGCAGCGCTGGCTCACCCACTGACCGTACAGCCCGACGGTCAGGTCGGCGCGCGGCGGCAGGATGGGAGGGTGGAACTCATCCGAGCGGTAGATGATACGACAGGCGATGCAGCCATGGTCATGATTCTGGAAAAAAGATCAGGGAAAGGAGCGATGATGAGTTTTGGTGCGGTGTAAAACAAATAAAACATAATGCGATAATTTGTTAATCCTTTTTGACATATTCTCAACTGAAAACAGCACAAAGACAATATATTTAATGTTTGACCTCATCAGCTTCATTGATTTTTGTAAATATCTGCTTATTCTGAATTTGATGCAGCAACACATTGGGACAGGAGCAACTACAGAATGGGAAAGATGTGGAATGCTCCAAAAACACCTGTTTGGATCATTCCACAGGTAAACAGGTTGTTTGGTAACAGGTGATAGTATCATGATTAGGTATGAAAGGGGCATCCTGGAAAGGCTCAGCCGATCACAAGCGAGGATAGAGTGAGGTTCACCACTTTGTGAACACATGATTGGATGAAGGATGTTACTACATGGGTTCAGGAACACAGATTAACAACAAACAAAAGCTAAACCATCAGATTACTTCTTCAAGCGGTATAATCACACCCATTTTTACAGAAAATATGCAATAATTGTGATAAGAGACACTGGAGATGGACTGATATCACCCCAATAGCTTTAGAGAAGAGATTTTTTTCATAAGATTCAATGGTGATATATCAGCTGATGTTTTTTTTTTTAATTATGTGTGAGTGTTCTTTGTTCTGTTTTTGGTCTCTACCAACTCCTGAGGGAAAACCTGACCCTTTAGCTGCTAAATGCTCCACCATGTTCACCAGCTCTGTGTCTGCTGTTTGGTGCTGAGCAGGTGGTGTGCAGTAGGTTAATCAGAGCTTTGCTGAAACAGTGCTGATGAGAAACCAAAACTCAAGACGCTAAAGCCTCCGTGTAGCTGAGGAGAGCTGCAGAGTCGGGTTCTAATCCTCTGTGGGTTCATCACTGCAAATATTGCCTTTCACATCACAGTCATATAAGCCAGTGTGAATATAAAAATAATGATTTAAAGCTTTAAAACAAGACAAACTGAGACTAGAACATACATATAAAATGTAACAAAAATCTAAATTAAAACAAAGTGTTGAAATGTTGAAATAAAGGTTCAATTAAAAAGGAAGTCAATCACTTTACATTAGCAAATCTATTACTTTGTGAGAAAAATATTACATTTACCAGGTTTTGTTATATTTCTGATTAAAGACACTAAAACGTAATGATCAAATGGCTGCGAGCAGGAGTTTTAGGCCAACACAGGTAAGATTTTCCTATTAGCACCCCCTAGTGGTGGAATCGAAGACGTTATCGCAACATAAACGACGAAGGTGGCTTCAAAGCTAATGACTGAATGTTGTTGAAGCTATCAGTCTATTATCAGCATGTTTATCATTTGTTGGGTGGTTTTTGTCAAACCAATCAACCACAATCATATTGGATCTTTGACAGATTTTGAAATTTGAGATACAAAAAAAAAAAAAAAAAAAAATCCGGTAAAACATTTTTTTTTAAGTCTTATCTTATTATATTATGGAGCCACTGTTTCTGCACTGACATTCTTCTTCTTGTCATGTCGGCTGACAAACAAACTTACTGATTTATCTGTAATAAGCCAACATCAGCTAACAGTATTAGTCAAGCTGTAATAGATACAGAAGTGTAAAAGCTCATTTATACAGGCCGGGTAACAAAATACCACTTAGAATTTTCATGATAAAATAAATCAGCTGGTGAAGCCGCGTTTTGTTTACAAACTCTAAACTAAAGTTCCCACTGAAGAAGTCCAGTTATGTGAAATCTGTCAGTGCGGGAAGCTTCTTTAATCCATCATGAGCATATTGTGTCATGAAATCCACATAAAGGACTTCTGGCGTCTGTTCAGAGGTGAAGGAGGAAAAGCGATTTCCTTCAGTTTGAACCTCTTGAGTGTTGGAAGGCAGACAAGGTTCCAGCATTTTCTCAGGGCGATCACATCATTTGACTGTAAAAGACAGATGTCTTTTAAAGCCGGGACAACAGGAAGTCACACGGCGAGCAGAGAGCTGAACTTTCATGCTCCTCACAAACAACAGCGGGATGTCTTTTATTCACCCTCATAATGACAAAAAACAGAGGCTGCAGTCTGAAAATGACCATTAATCACACTACGGTCACATCACGTCTGCTTGAGAGGAGCCCCGGAGCAGCATGTGATCATAGCGTCTACAGACGGGACAGCTGTGAGTCTCTGGCTGGGGAAAAGACTTCAGGGCCTGACGCATTCAGAGCTGGAAACCTTCACACTGTATTCTCTTCCAGAGACCGAACTCCAGGGAGGCGCTGCAGTTTGAGGGTGGTCAAAATTTAAGACCTAAACTCCTCGAACCAATCACTCTTTTCCCAGACAACACCACGTCGGCATGGGATTTATGGGCAGTTACAGAGGAGAAACAGAGAATGGTGGAAGTGGGAGGAAAAAAAACAGGAGTATCACTACATGCTGCAGATGAGATAATCCCAGAGCTGCTCCATAACCGCCTCAGAGTGAGAGGTTAATGGGACGACTGGAAGGGAAGCCTCCTGTGAGTCCAGCTCTGTGTGTGTGAGGGCACGGTGTGTATATCAGCCCTGTTTGTGCGTATGTGTAAGACGCATATATATAGCAGGGAAAGAGAAATAAATACAGTATACAGACAGAAAAATATGTGCGCATACTTCAGCACTTATATAAATATATTTGAGGATACAAGAAAAAGAGCAGGAGGTGGGAGAGTTTTTGCTGCAGGTGTGGAAAACATGTTCCAGATCTGCAGAAACTTTGAGCATGTAAAACACAGACAGTCTGTGTGAGCTGAAAAAAATACATTACCCGACTGTGAGCGTGTTTTCTTTCTATGGCCTCTCACCTTTTCAGTGCTTTCAGAAGGACATGATTCTGTAAAAATGTCTCTGCAGGAAACATTTCTATTTATAAAGCAAAGAAATTACAATAAAAAATTGACTACCGTGCTTGTTTTCCTGATACTGTTTGATAGATAATGTCTGCTTCTTTACTAAAAAGAGCACTGCACTTCACCATCTTATCTTTGCCTGATGTTTAATTCTAGTGTCTTTTTATGAGACTATTAACTGTAAATAAAGGCATACAATCAGTGATTTCTAATCCAAAAAAACATCGGCATTGACTATAAGTTTCCCCAACGAGCTCCTGTATGTAGCCTGAGAGACAAAACCCAGGGCAATAGACAGACAAAGGTTCCTGCCTGTTAAGCTTATTGCTCAATAATAACTGAACTGAAGAGGTGGAACTGCTAGCCTAGCTGGCTCATAAAGGTAACAAAAACAATTAAACATGTGTACAAGTGTGTAAAGACACAATTTTTTCATCTGTTTTTTATGTCATGTTTACACAAGAGTGGCACCAATCTTCCACTGAATATTTCCCAAAATGTCAAACTAGTTCTTGAGGTTTCACAGAGGTGTGTTTAGGTGCATGTTTGCCTCAGTTAACAACGCTCTCAGGTTTAAACTCTTGGCTACAGTGGCTGCTCTTTACTTATCTTGCCTCAGCTACAACTCATCGTTCCAAATTTGGATTTTTGGGCTCCAACAACAGCCAAGATGGTGGTGAAGAAGTGCTAGAATGAACTCAACTGAAGGTGCCTTGTCACAGCACAAAACTTCTCCAAGCTTGTGTCGCAGTTAATTGTTGGCTTTTCATGCTGGTAGCAAAACATTTTATGCCCTTACTGGAAGAGAAGAAAAAAGAGGAAATGAAGAAGGATATTACTGCACTCGCTTCATATAAATTACATTTATTAATTTTGTTTTTTACTACTACATTTGGCCGGCACTTCGAAATGAGAAATGAGCTACAATCCAAACCGCAGTAGATGAAGCAGAATTAGAACTCATTTCACTTTGTTTGGCAGCCATCTTTCATTTGGGCATTTTGAGGATTACCACCATAGTTCAGGGAAAGATGACGTACAGAAACATTGAAACGTGGAACAGAAACTGTCAAGCTTTAAAGGTACACTATGCTGGATTGTTTAAAAAAATAATCCCTCTCAATCATCACTACTTTCTTATTTTTCCGTGATTGGGACGTTTCTGGGCTGCAGCCTTTGGGCAGTGGGTGTGTTGCCTCCAGCTAATAACAGGTGAGGTCAGGACTTTATAAAAAGGTAGTGATCAGGTGCCGGACAGTAAGCAGCACGCAACCAAGAGGAACCCACAAAAACAGTGGACACAGCGCTGAAAAAAACCGCACAAACGGCGAAGGGAAATGCCAAGCGGACAAAGCTCGTTCCACTCGTTTCACACGCGAACGAACACTGAAGGACAGGATGGCATCTTATCTTAGACTGACTAGCTTCATTGCTCAATGTATTTCAAGGGAATGTCGGCTCACAAAAAAGTTATCAAAGGGCAACAGAACATAAATCAAACTCAGGAAAGCATAACAACTGAGTCTCCGCATGAGGACACGAGTAAAAACACAAGAACCACCCAAACACTTCACCAACAACAACAACATAAAAACACAGATGCCTTCTTAACAAGGATCATTATCAAGTGGTCATTGCTCTGCCTCAGTGACGCAGCAGTGAACCAGGCGACAGAAAACAGAAGAAGCAAACTTTAAAACAAAGTCTGCTGCTTTGCTCTTGCATCACTGCTGAGATCCACCCAATAACCACAAATGAACACGCTGGCACCAGCAAATGTTCTGGACTGGGACCAGTTCTGGGTACACTGCTTAAGATTAATGGATTGGATAGTCACCATGGCAGTAAAAATCCCCAAAAAGAAACCATTACAACCTCAAGAGATGGTCGGAGTTAGTGCTTTTTGTGTAGGAAGGAGTGAGGTATTTTCTATCACAGCTTCACCAAAGAAAGGGGGGGGTTAAAACCTAATTTACTGTATGTGCACAGTTGATGACCAATGGGGCCCTAAATTGACCAAAGCTATAAAATTAGTCAACATTTACGATGCTTAAAAATGCCTATAATGCAGCCTTGTATCATTATAGAAGCATATTACCAACCTTAAAGGGACAGTTCACCCAAATTATAAAGTATTTCCAGACTAGCAAAGCAGACAGTTTTGGATCTATGCACTGAGGTTAGAGAAAACCACTTTTGTGATTCCTGCCACCAAAAACAATGGAGATGAATGGATTTTAATTTCAGTTTTAAAAAAATGGGAAAAAGGAAGATTTAAAGCAACATTACTTCATTTTTGGCCACATGGGGGCAGTGCGTGTGAAAAAAGTTGCCGAAGCCTTCACCAACATTCAGTGACCTTTCAGCTCTGTTTTTGGTCTCCACCAACTCCCAAGCAAAACATCTGGCTCTTTAGCTGCTAAATGCTCCAATATGTTCATCAGCTAGCTGCTAGCTTTAGCCTGAGACACTTAACACACAGCAGGCTGCTTGGCAAAAAACAGAAACAGCTTAAAGAGTTTGCCATCACAAAAACATCTTTTACATTAAACATAGTTGTCTGATCATTGTTTCTAAAAAGATAGGAAAGAAGAAAGAAGAGTTTATACTGGAACGACTTTCTCAGAGAAAAATAGTCCCTATGAGTAACTGCGGACACTGTTTCAGGAGATGAAGGTTGTTGTTGAATTATGTAAAAGCTGTAAGCACCACAATCAGAATCCCATTCATCTCCATTTTATTGGGGTGGCAGCAGAAAAACAGATCTCTTGGCAAATAAGAACAAACCAATCTGCATGACTAGACCCTTTAAAAGGCAGCGCTGTGGTTATGTTTGACTGCAACTTTGGAAGTTCACCTAAAAGCTCGCCCAACACCGCGGCTTCCTTTTCATTCAGAAAAGATTGGGGAGAGAAAGAGCACATGCAACACTTTGATTTGAGCCTCAGGCATGCATGAAATCAGACCTGGTATGCACTCGCTGGAATAATTCATATGGCCGCATGATTCCAAATTCTAGGAATACCACATGTTGATCGCTCCCAGAGATAGGCCGGGTTTCACGTTGCGCCTCTGTGGGCCAGAGGGGCTTATGGGGAGCAGTTCTGGTCATTACAGCACCACAGGGGAGCTTGTCTGATCACAGCTCCTCACTCCACACTCTGTTTACATACTGATCAGCAACACCAAGCCCATCATCTCCATACAAATGGATGTTTATTTAGACAGCGGACCTGAACAGGATTTCATTGTAATCTCTGTAGAGGGCGACAGTGAAAACATCACTCTTGGGTTTCACCCAGCAGGGAAACTGCTGTTCAGCAGTGTAAATAGAGAAATTACATCCCATAAGCGCAGCGGAGGAAAGAAAGGGCTCTTTCTTAAGGCTCGATTTGGGAGATGAAATCAGAACGTACATAGTTTCTGGTTTCCACCAGTGCAAATGTCAACCACAAAAGGGCAGGATTGTTGACATACACACTGATCCTACATCAGATTGGGATTATAGAGTATTTGTCTTGGACGGCTGTTTGTTGCCACTGACAGGTGGCAGATTGTATCACAAGCTGTCAGAAAATTACTATAACTTTCATTTCGGTGTTATTCACTGTATGTTTAGCATCCATTATTTTTCCCGATCAGTCCACCACTCTGATACCTCATTAGCATCACCTGAAGACTTACTTTCAAATACTATGTTACTCCGGTCTCCTCACAGCCTTGCGTAGGCTATACTTAAGAAACTCTCATACAAGAATACGGTTTTTGGGGTCAGTTCACGTGGTTTCCGGCGTGTGTGGTCTTTGCGGTGTGGAGGGTCGACACAGTGGGAGTCGAGTTCAGCAGAGGTTCTGCAGAGCTGTGTGCTCAAGACAGAAAACATGACCCTACCTCTGACTTCATTGTGCCTTCCAACAAACACAAAACGCAGTGTTTGCGGATGGGAAAAGTTCTCATCCTGGTTGCTGCACTGGTGGCCCCTACTGATACGTCTATCTGCAACCTCCCTCAGGTTAACTGACGAGATCTGCAGTGTGCAGGGACATGGACTAAATGTGGAATACCAGAAAACAAACTCTATGAAAGACCTCTACAGAAATGTCTATTCATTGAAATGTTGCATATGCAAAGAAACATTAACCTGCATCACGGGATACAGGTGCAACAATATCTATGGCCTCTGAGAAGCTCCAAAAAAAATACAGATTTTGGCTTCTCAGATGGTTTTATTTGAATAATTTTTGAAGGCCTAACAATGTGAAACATTTCAGTTGTGCTCTAAGCTAAATGTAGCTATCAACATGCTAAAATGTCTACAATGATAATAAAGCTAAAATGCTTAACTTAAGCCTGTATTAGGTTTACCATGATCACCATCTCAGATTAGCATGTTAGAATGCTAATATTTGGTACTCAGCACAAAATACAGTTTATCATCAAAGTTATTCAAAATAATCCTGAAGGGGGCATGAATGTGTGTACCGAATTTCACAGCAATCCATCCAGAAGTTGTTGAAATATTTCAGACTGAACCAAAGTGGTAGACCGCCCAACAGACAGCCAGACATCGCCACCCCCAGAGTCATACTGCTACCGTGGCTAAAAATGCACCCAAAGATGAGAAAAGTCTAACTTTGTGTTGCAGAATTCATTTCTTTTCTTGTTTCCTACTCTGGTAATCACTTCACGACCACGTACAATTATCATGTGATCCTTTGGGAGGGGAACTAGTAATCTACAGAATTACAGCAGCTCAAATTAAAACGACATATTTGTTCTACGGAGCCTCTGCAGCCACATTTCACCCTCATCCCTCTAAACTCTAATTGAGAGACGATCATTAGGGGCTTACCTTGGCGTTTTGCAGGGCCATCTGGTAGCTGGACGGCTTGTAGTACAGCCTCTGGGACGGCTCGGTGTGGATGTCTCCTAGAAACAGCTCCTCCACCAGGTGATCCAGATTGTGATGCAGGTACTGCTTCTCTACCCTCAGCAGCTGCAGCTCATGCATGGCAAAGTTAAGCTCCCTGGAGCAGTCAAAGCCGCCCTCCTCGCTCCACAGCTCATAGATCACATTAGGCTCCCAGGGGCCCTTCACAGCCCCTCTGCAGCTGCGGTTGAACCTCTGGCTGAGCTCTTTGGCCACGGTGGCTGTGTGACAAACCATCTGGACTCGGTGGAGGTGGTACTCTGCCTCAGTGCCGCCGCGGATGATCCAGGAGGCCTGGCGCAGGCGCAGACGACCCCGGATCACCAGAGTGTAGGTGGGTTTGGTGCAGTGGTTGTCCTCGTAGTAGAACTGGTGAGCCTGGAAGGTGTTGTTGGAGAAGAAACTGTAGGAGCGTGTCAGGAACTCTGGGCCTGGTCTCACCTCACAGCTGCAGCAGAAAACAGAGGTTTCAGATCAACAACATGCAAGACTACCTGCAGAAAATGTTGAAATAAACTAAGAGGTTTTATGTTGCATGCATGCTCTTCCACAACAGTTTTTACTTAGAATAGGATACTAAAAATAACATCTCTAGAAATTTGAATTTGGCCTGAATTTGGTCTGAAAGTATGAATTTAATTATGGTGGGGACTGATGTCTGAATTTATTCTGAATTTAAAAATAGCCTACTTCAAGCTTCTGGTGGTTTCCATGTTTTACTCCATTGAAGACTTTGCATTGCTCAGACCAAAGAATACCATCAGCTGCTGGAAATGTTTCTGTTTCTACCTTCCAGGCCGCCATCGGTTTCCGTTCATTCCAGTATAGTAATAACATCACTTTGCAGAGATTTGAAAACTTGCTTGGGAGGACTGCAGTTTTTTGGGGATCAAAGTTAAAATTAAGTAAGTGTTGTGTGGCAGAAGGAAATGAACTGAAAACTCTCTGTGCTGCATTCAAGGAAACTCAGAAATTCCATATCAATGATTGGCTGATGGCTGCACTGTTTTTCTAAGCTGTTTTTTAAAGACTAGAATACAAAAAACCTAACATGAATAGTAGTTAAATAAAACACTAACAGAGGACAGAAGGCTGTGCAAGCTTACACTCTTACTGGTCAGGCATGAAGTGACATTAATCACTACTTGAAAATTAAGAAATCACTCTAAAACGCAGCATGTTTTAAGAAATGGCTGCAGCGTTGTTACAAACAGAACATGCAAAAAGACCAAAATGGTCTTTTAAACATCTGTGAGAGGATGCGCTCCAATAACATGTCATCTAAACTGTCTAGGTCACAGGTCAGGCAGCCTTGTTTGAACATATAGGGATAGCTGCATTGGACTGCGCATGTCAAAACGTCCTATTAAGCAGATGCACAGAAAACTTTAGGGTATAAATCCATAGTTGTTTACCTGGTGGACACCCAGTGACCCTCTACGTTCGGAGGCATCTGCACAGTGATTCTGGCTCCATTGTGAAGGTGCTTTAGCATGTGTTGGCACGGTGAGTCTTTGGCCAACCGGCCAAAGGTTTTCTCCAGGGAGAGACGGCTGGACCGACTGTCTGAATAGTGAAGAGAGGACCCTTCAGCCCAGCCTGTGGGAACAATAAGAACAGTGAGGGTTTATCTCAGGGGAGATCTCGCCATTTTCTATTCATTTACTTGCTCTTTTAGGAGAAAAAGAAATATAAAAACAAGATTTTTGTCTTAAAAGGCAACATTTCAGGATTCAGCACTGTCATTATACTGAAATCCTGAACAGATACATGAAGAAAAAAAAAAGACAGACAAAAAGAATAGATTTAAAGACAAATGTGATGCCCTAAATGCCATTCATTGAGGGTGAAATGTCAAATAAACCACTAATGAATGGGTTTAGATTGGCAGAGCTTGTTTCTTTAGATCTTTACATCCTAACAAATGAGGCACAACTGCTTTTAAAAGGCAACTAATGAGACCATTAAATACACTTCTATCAAACAGAAAAGTTTTGCTCTCATGCATTCACTCTGCTTCTTCAGTCTGTCAGGCCTTTTTGAAGTCTGTACAAGGTTTTATTGAGTCATTTTAACTCATATCATCACCAGTGGATTACAGGGTTTGATCAGTGACCTGCAACACCTGGTTTGAGTCTGTATGGGTTAATATTAGCTGAACGTGATGACAAGGCAAAGCTTAGATGTCCAAGTTGAGGAACTGACGGTTGGCTCCTGGCTAAAACACAAAAACAAACTGTGAAATCAATCTGCAAACAAAGTGAAAGAAGGACGAGAGAAGCATTGACATTTGAAAACTCTCAGCTCCCACCCTGTCCAAGTACCCTCGATGCACCACATGAAATAACAATACTCTCAACAATGGGCTGGGCTTAAGGGGATAAAATATCGGAAATGAAAGCATTTCCAAAGCCTGCAGCCAAAGAAAAGCCTTCAAGCTCACATTCCAGTGAGGATTTATTCCATATAATACTCTAAATATCATCAGAATCTACCTTGAAATATGAAGACTTTGCCTTAAAATCTTTTTATTGGACCCGACTTGCCTGGCTATATCATTTAACGCCTTGGAATGCTGCTGCGGTTGCCTCTGTGCTTTTAATTTGAGACTAATAACACAGAGGCAGGAAAAAAAACCTCTGATTATAAGAAGCCAAAAGCTCCGTGAAGAACAAAGCTCCATCCAGTTGTTTTACACCCAGCAAGGCAGCAACTGTGCGCGTTAGCCGAGGCTTGTGTGTAAATCACCACATCACAGCGCTGCTCAGTGGAAACACTGGACAGTGGGGAGACTTGATCCCCCCACTCAGCTGGTGGCATTAGTAACGCTGCGCTGCTGGCTGGAGCTGTGTTAAAATCAAAGAAAAGCCTTCACAGTTTGCTGCATTTTATGTGAGTGTGTGTTTATGTGTGTGAGGCCCTCTTTTTTTGCACCTGCAGTCAGGCCTGAGCTGGGGAAAGACCCTGAGCGGCTGCAAACAGCTTGTTTTCACAGTGATCAGAGCAGAAACTAAAAGCAAGAGTGTGTGTGTGTGTGTGTGTGTGTGTGTGCGTGCGTGGGTGTGTGGATTTAAAAGGAAAACCTGGAGAGATGTGTAATGCAAACACACTTCAACCTCACTGAGGTTTCCGCTGGTCAAATCGTGCCTACAGTTTAGCAGCAGGTGAATTTCAGGGTTGGTCACGCACGCACGCACGCACACACGCACGCACGCACGCACGCACGCACGCACGCACGCACGCACGCACACAAATGCGCTATATTTTTATGCTCTGAAGACTAATATATGCATGTATGCAGCAATAAATACATAGAAACACAAGGAACAGTATTAAGAGCACAAACACACACAGCTAAGGTCTGGGCATTGAACAATATTCGCTGAATTACCAACATTATGAATCTCTTTCTGACATGAATTTGTTCATATAGCAGTTTTATAACCATAATGCCTATTTAATGGGAGTTTTGTTTTCTTGGTCTTTGTCATTAAAAACAGGGGGTTGCCCACTTATTAGCGTTGAGGTAAATTTGATATATGGCCGAATTAAGGTGCCATCAGCTTTACACACAACACCACAACAACTTAACCAATTTAAAAGAGTCAGTTAAAACAGTAAAAATGAGTCTTTTATATGATGTTGATAATGATTTTTGACTGGTGTTTTTAGTCTCCATCTCCAGCAACTGAAAATATATTTTTCATATACAGCCAAAATCCTGGAGAGCCCCCAAGAATCAGCTATGATGGATTAAAATACCTTGTGATATTTGTGACAGATATTATGGAAATGTCAGCTGATAATATGGTGAATTATCTCCTGACATCCTGCTGCAGCCTTCTAAGGATTCTGGGTAAAGCATGCCCTCTTATCTTGAGGAATACTTGAGATGCACATAAAGCATTTTTGGACATTTAGTCTGCAAATAAAGTAATCTGAAAACATTAAACTCAAGTTTAATATTTAGTTTCTTCCCCAGCTTCTACTGGGGAATTCCCATTTTCTCCTCACTTACAGAGGCCAGTAACGTTGAGAAAACGTCTTATTTGGCTGTTTCTGCTCACAGGTGTAAAGGAAGTGTCTCTGTATCTCATGTCAAACTGTGCAGCACCTGATCCAGAATCAGCTACATCAAACCAAATCTGCTTTAAGAGTCATTTGTGGCTTTGTGAAAATATAGTTAGAATGAAACGTGAGCTTTATTTAGAGTAATCTTAAAAACAGCGACAAATCTTTTTTGCTGAGAGTTGTATTACATCAAAGCCAAGCGAGGACAGACTGAAAAACACGCTTACAGGGGAATTAAGTGAGGAAATTATTAAAAAGAGGCTGTGTGTAGCCCGTTTGTAAAATTACTTTGTGAGAGGGTGCGTCATATGACTCCTTCTCCGCAAATTTAATGATTGCTGAAAGTGTGAGTGGTGGGAGTTTCCTCCAATAGTTTCCTTTAAAAAAAATACTCTCCCCTCATTACGGCAATAATCAGAGCGGCTGGACTCGAACCCTCTCCGGTCCCTGGCTGCCGCTGCCGCTTTCCCAAACTGCTGCTCTCTATCTAAATCAAAGCATCCACAAAACTCCCAGACCCCTAAACCACACAGAACATTTCCAGTTGGCCCAATCCCACCGGTGAGGTAACAGCACTGGGACCCCTGACAAGCGGAGAGACTCCACATCGTTTATGAGAGGAGAAAAGTCCACAAGTGCCAGAGCAGAGACCAGACAAAGGACTGTTCTTTGTGTTATCTTAGCGTTTGGCAGTGACCAGGACTTGAACCGGGTTGAGAGAATAACACTTAAGAAGGAATCGCCGCTTGAGCACTTTTTACTTCACTGGATCTCAGAGGGAAACACTGTACTTTTTGTAATCTAAAACACATTTATATGACAGCTGCAGTTATGAGTTAGTTTGTGCAGATTCAAATTTTACATTCAGCAGGAAGGTCATAAAATATTGTTTTCGTTGGGGAACAAGAGTCTACGGCCGTGTGAGCAGCTCAGTGAGGCTGGCTCAGCGGAGCTTTGACCTACATGCTAACATCAGCCTGCTAACATCCAACAGACAGTCAAAGAAAGGGCAGATATGAGCTTAAGAGGATGAGAAAAACACAAAAAATAAAAGTATGAGCTTAAGAGTCTACATGCCACAAGCTATTTGAGGCTGCAGCACATGTAGCATGCTGATGTTGGCTAAATGCTAGCATCAACGTGCTAACGTCCTCCAGCCATGCTACGAGTTCTGTGAGGCTGTAGCATGTATAGCTAATAGCTAATGCGCTCACAGGGACAATGCTAACAGGTGGATATCTAGAGGGTATAATGTTTGCCCCTTTATCACCTTAGTTTAGCGTGTTAGCATGCTAATATTTGCCTATTTGATGGGAATGTCATTAGTTTTGAAGGTCTGGTCATACAGACAAAGTACGCTATTGGACAAATGTTGGCACTTCACGTTAAGTCCCCATAGTTATTACAATACATCCTTAAGACGCTTTTGGGGTCTATCCTCTGGGCACCATGAACGTCTGTACCAAGTTTAATGGCAAGATATTTCAGTCTGGAGCAAAGTGGCGACTACAACTCTACGACCAATCGCACCAGTTGATGAAGACCATGTGATAGAAGTGAAACGTCCACTAAATGAACCTGGAGGAGAGACTGATGTGTTCTTTACCATCAGCGCTCTCCATGCAGGAATGAATATATTCTCTCAACTTGACGTCTTCCTCCACTGAATGAATCACCACTGAGACCCTGCTGATGCTGAGGTGGGACCTGCTGGGCTGCATGACAATTAGCATCATTTGTATGAGCTGCATCTGTCTTTCCTCCATCTTTCCCCTGTTGGCTTCCTCCAACTTGTGACCGTTCTCTCTTCCTGTTGCTGCAGTTTGCCTCCGTTTATCAAGTTTATGTTGACGTGACTTCTAAGAATTTTCCCCTTGATATTCAATTATTTTTCCAATTTTCTGACTGATGCCTCTGCAGCTACAACGCTCACGACTACGTCTTTGGATTTCTGTCAGTTGTCTCATGTTGCTTTGAAAACACGTCAGAGTATTGATCCCCAGAGAAGCGAAGCCTGGCAGTAAGCGGTGTTTGTGGCAGATCCCGAATGAAATATCAGCAGGCTGATCACATTCCTCACACTGACACTGAAGTTTGTTTTATTTCTGTTGTGGAGATTTCTTTATAGCCCATTGTTTGTTTTAAATCCCACCAGCACAATCCTGTTTTACATTTTGTTTTGTTTGCTAATTTATGCAGCATATATACATGTAGCATATACACCACTGCATACAGTATATATGCAAATATCTTAATCCTTTGGTGGCAACATATGCGCAAATACATACACTAAATAAAAATTGAGCACATAAATGTTTATTTATTTATTTCACTGTTGTTCTTTTGAATTCAAATAGGTTCCTGTATCTGTGTGACAGGTTTTAACATTTATGGATTAAGATTAATTCAATTTCCAGTGAAGTCTCCTTTTCAAAATTTACCGTGAGCTTACATTCGCTCTTACCTTTGATGGTAAAGTTTAATTATTTAACTGTCAAATATGCCTCAGTGCACGTCAAAGCTCCTTCGTAGCCACATTTGAGTGAGCATTGTTAAAAATGTTTCTTTAAGTTACGCATTTTCATTAATCCTTCATAATTTAGAGATCTTTTCTTTTCCAACTCTCAAATATCAATATCACTACCAGCCCCAGAGAATCATGATCAGTTTGTGATTTAAAGGCTTTTTTAAGTTAAGTTTTTGTATTATTTGTCAGTTTTGTCTAATTCCTGTACTGACAGTGACCAAAATGTGACACACACTCACATCTTCGCAATTCAACTTTGCAACCAGGAGAAGAGAAAAATTCAAACATCCAAATGGACATAAAAAAGTTGTAGCTATTACAAGAACAAACAGTTTAATCATCCTGTTGCATTGAATATTTACAGGTGAAACAAACCTTAAAGAGCCTCCTGAGGTCCAGCAGAAGTCTCATAGATTCACATCAGCGTGAAGGTGAAGTACGAGCAGCTCCGCGTTTCTTCCTGTCTTTTTCAGACTTTGCTGTTTAACTCTCCGAAGGCTCGCTGAGGTTTTCTCCCCCCAGTAAATTTACAGCACACTCTAATCTAGGCTGACAGTGCATTTTCATTGCCACTACGAAAGGCTGCAATAACACACCACTTAATTGAACGTTTGATTCACTTAAACACACTTAAGGATAAGTGCACTCCAAAATATCGTTTTATCTCAAACCGGTCATTTGAAGTTGCAGCCAAATGTTGCCTTCCACTGTCACTGGCAGCAGATGGATTGGGTCAACTGCAGTCCCATAATCCTCTGCTGCTCAGACAGGGTTTTCATCAGGAATGGATGTTTTAAGTGGCTCTTAACTCTCCCACTGCTTTCATGTGCCCTGCAGCCCCAGGGAAGCTTTTTATTGCCTTTTAGCCTTCAAACATGTTCATCACTGTGGCATAAGGGATAACTTAGCCAGAAAATATTATTATCATTATTATTATTCCTGTTGGACACACAGACACAGACACATAGCCATGATGGTCAACAGGTGTGCTGAGCTGAAGACAGGCATGTCAGCACATTTAAACTTCACTGAAATTTCGAAAAAATAAACAGAGAATTTAGAGGATCTCGTCCACTCTTATGTTAGGGCTAACTTTTGTACCACAAAGCGTCTTTTTAGGCTGTATAAGCACTTTGTTTTCCATGCACACCTGGAACAAAACATGTTTTTCGTTCATTTTGGAAAGTCCCTCAAGCCTCGGCACTTGTTGCACCGCATGGATCAAAACAAACTCAAATAAAAGTTTCTCACCTAAGAAAGCAACGAGAAGCAGAGCAGCAAAGGGCCCCATTCCGCACTTGAAGGGGACTGAAACGAGCTTCACTGGTCACTTTGGGGAGATCTCGGCTTCCTTTACGCAGCGTCCTGGTTTATTCCGACACACATCCTCACATTATGTATCCGAGGCGTGCAGGAAACACTCCTGTGATATCCGAGCATCATAGGAAACACACCTCCGCTTCGCTGGAGAGGATAAAACTCCGGCTGTACCTGAGCTTCGAAACAAAGACTGGCATCTAGAAAACGAAGCAAAGTCCAAACTTTGTAACGTGCCACGCTGAAACGCCGTCGCTCACTGCTGAAATGGAGCAGCTCCGTCGCTTTTACGCGCGTCTTCTGTGCGTCCTGCGCCCTGGGAGAGTGCTAATACGTGTGTTCAGAGACTGGACTCAACCCCTCAGCCTCGGTGGAGATTTTAGGGGCGTGGAGTGTGTGTTGAAGTTTTCTCCCTTTAGGTCCGCACTGCAAAAAAATATCGCCCATGCGTACAAGGCATACTGCAGACCCCTGGAGGTGTTCTGACTCTCAAAATATCTTAAAAATGAATTCAAATAACTTTGAATTTCATTGTTACCTAGTGCAAGGCTGGTGAGCAACATCAACATCATATCATCTTAACATCACAATGCTAAATATATATACATATTTTAATATTACTCCCTTAAAATGAGACTTTACAAGCAAAATCTCCAGATTGAAAACTGAATTAAGTCTAAATCCTCATGCACAACTTTTCTACTGGCTTTGAAGAAAAACAGATTTTAACTCCATGTGTGACATTTTTTTTTGCAGTGAAGACATTTTACCTATTCATGTTGTTCCCGGAGTAAAAAAAGTTGCTCAAACAGAAATGCCTTGCAAAATCATAATCCCATTCAAAAGAGCTATCTATGCAATAACAATAGTACTTTAAGTTAACCTTGAAATTAGATCAATTGCAATTATATTCCAACATATCCAGAGTACCTGTTTGTTTAAAAAAAACTCTTGTCTTATTTGGGATTAATGAGGGATAAAGTTGTTCGAGGACAACACCGGTCCATGACTGTTGAGACTTCATTCATTGCACATGTGTCCAACATCCTGCTCGTTCATTCATGATGAACGCTGCACATTTTTCTTGACTGTCGCTCTCAAATTATACACCGTCTCATCATAGCCTGCCTGCCTGCCTGCCTGCCTGCCTGGAGGGGGGACCAACAACACAACTCTTGAGTGTGTGTGTGTGTGTGTGTGTGTGTCAGAGAGAGAGAGAGAGAGAGAGAGAGAGAGAGAGAGAGAGAGAGAGACCTTGGCCTTGAGTTTCTGGCCTGTCTCTTTCAACTCATGGTTCTTTGCAGGCGTCTCTCTGATCTTTTGACCCTGAGGCGAGGGTCTCCAGCTCCTCTTCATTCATACACTCAGCCCCTCTGACACTGAGCCGAGTGTGTTATAACTGCCTTTAAACACTGGTCTGATCGTATCGGCGCAAAAGCATGAAGCCTAGTTTTTTCTCTTATGATACTATGCTTCAGTGTACAATTGCTGATTATCAGCTTTACAGCTGGCAGTGCATGCAAATGTTCGGGCACCTCTGGTTAAAGTGTATGTTACTGTGAATAGTTAAGTGAATAGGAGATGGACTGATGTCCAAAAGACATAACATGAAAGACGCAAGCAAAGGAGCACCAAGACACTTGAGCTCTCTGATAACGATCACGATCGATCGTGCTTTGGGCTTGTGTTGCAGCTGGTGGCACGGGGAACATTTCAGTGGTAGAGGGAAGAATGGATTCAATTAAATAGCAGCCAATTCTGGAAGAGAACATCCCAGCATCTGTAAAAAAGCTGAAGATGAAAAGAGGATGGCTTTTACAACAGGATAATGATCCTAAACACACCTCGGATGCTTCAGGAAGACCAAATTGAAGGTTTTGCAGTGTCCCATTACCCCCATCTGAACATCTGAACTCAGAAATATGTGGATAGACCTCAAAAGAGCAGTGCATGCAAGATGGACCAATAATCTCACAGAACTAGAAGCCTTTTGAAAAGAAAACTGGGTGAAAATCCCCCAAACGAGAGCTGAAAGACTCTTTGCTGGATACAAAAAGCCTTTACAAGCTGTGATAGTTGCCAAAGGGGGTGTTAGTAAGCACGGTCTGTGCAGGGCGCCCAAACTTTTGCTTCTGCCAAAGATAGAAATAAAGAAGTAATCTCACTTGAAATATTAAAGAAATGTGTCATCTTTAACTTTCTGCTGTTCGGAAATCAGATAAGATTTTACTCGCTTAGCTTTTCGCAGTGACCGACATTTTGACCAGGGGTGCCCAAACTTCTGCATCCCACTGTATGTGGGAGCAGGACCAGAGCAGTAGACGGTCTTAGATTATGTACAATACATTATCTTGTAGACAGGACGACTTTGTGCTATCATCAGAGCAACATCGGCACAACAGGCAAAGAATAATGTGCCGTACAGTCAGGACAAAAGGTTCACTTATTCAGCAGATAATGACAAACGTGCTGTCATGGTCAGCAGATTATGACGCACGCACACACCTAATCACATGACATAGTTATTCATTTGGCTTTAAGACAGTGAATGAGTGACAGAGAAGATGAACAATAAGAATTCCCATTGCAGTCTCACTCACTGATTCTTTCATGGGTACTTAAGGGGACAATTGGGTTAAAATGCATTTTTACTTCTGAGTTCTGTTTCAGTAAACTTAAAAAATTTTAGGGTACCAAGAAAGATTTTGTCTCAAAGTGCTACAACATTTTTTGCAGTGTAAAGTTTACGTGTATGCTTTCCCATATAGAGAGTGATAGTGATGATAGTGAAGGAGGCTCCGGTGTACACAAAAACAGTATTTCACGTGCTTATCCAATAATCCTCCAATCCTTAATCAGTGGAGCAATCCTCCACTGATGGAGCTCTAATTAATTTCTATTGTCTGCAGTCTTAACCCTCACGGCTGCCTCCCTGTATACGCTCCATGGTATTTGCTCTTTCTCCTCTAATCCTGGATCCACGCTCTGGGAGAGCGACTCCAGCCCTCCTCTCTCTCTCTCAATTCCTTCTTTTCTCTGGATCCGGAAAAGCCGCCAAGCGAGATCCGGACAAACACACTGATGGGATTTGCAAGAAGCCCGGAAGGGGTATTAATAAGAAGTCTGTATAGAGGAGAGGCTGGAGGCAGGGAGGTGAAACTGGGCGGCTTGTTCTGGTGTGTTGACCCCTGCGTTGTCCTGTGGCTAATCAAAGCATCGCTGCACCCTCTTTGTGTCGCTGCAGGAATGTGATCTATGAGAGGTGGAAATAAGACTGCTGTGATTGTCAAAAGGCTCACTGGGACAGTAAAACCAGTGAAAAACTTGTACCCACTATGTTTCCATCACATCTCCTACAGGGAGCGTTGATAGTGCAACCTGATTATGATTTTGCCTGTGGATGCTGAAACTTGTTATTCTCTTTTTCAACCATCAGGGATTTTTCGAACATGCTTTTTGCATTAAGCCTTTATCATCAGTGTCCCTAAACATGTCAGGGCAGATGAATGTGAGTGGGGACATTTCAAAGTTGCTGTCTCTCTGTTTCTCATTAAGGCCGTGTTGTGAAGAACTGGATGACTGTGCTGTTTTCTGTTTGCCTCTGTTTTCATGTCTCCCCGTAGACGTTTGTGTCATTTCTGGAGAGCGTTGTAAAAGGCGGAATGAGAAGGGAGTGGCACACACTGAGCATAAAACTCACACTGAGTTATGGGATGTTAATTGTTTAACTGTTTATTGTTTGTTACTGTATAGCAGCCCAGAGGAGTTGCTTAGAGTACTGACTGCAATAGCAATGTGTTTTCAGTGGTGTGTTAGCATCATCTTGAGTCTAACCTCTCTAACCTGCTGACTTACTGGTGGCTCAGTCAAACAAACTTTGGTCAAACACCACAAATTTTAATCTGAAATGCTGCTAGAGATCCTAAAGTTACTAAATATACCAAATATGTCAGACTTAGCTTCAGGAAAATGTGTATAAAATGATGCACAAGACCTCTAGAATAGCTCCATTTAGTGGCATTGTGCAGCCACATTAAACATGTGGTCTCAGGTCTGGGTGTTAAATTCAGTGTAAACATCTTATACTGTAGGTTCAATGAAGATCTGGAACAAGCTACTACGGGATATACAGTATAAGACAGATACATTCATTTTGAATCACGTTTCTGTTCACCTGATGAATATAAATCCAACATTTACTCTTTATTAGCTCTGTTTTTGGTCTCCACCAACTAATTGCTGGGGGTAATATTTGGCTATATAGGAGCTAACTTTGTCTGTCAGCTGTTAGGTGCCGGGCAGGCAGCTCACAGTGAGTTTTTGGAGCTTTATCAATGAAACCGGAAGAAACCAGTCAGTTAACTAGACTACAAGCATGTCTTCATGACATAAAGACCTGGATGACCTGTTATCTTTGACCAAGACATGTCCTTTCACTGCCATGTAAAACAAATTTCAAGGACTGCCTTTTTTCACCTACGTAATATCGCAAAAATCAGGCATATTTTGTCTCAAAATGATGCAGAAAAACTAGTCCATGCATTCGTAACTTCCAGGCTGGATTATTCTTTACTATCAGGCTGCCCAAATTCGTTGCTGAATATTCTCCAGTTGCTCCAGAACGCTGCAGCACGTGTTCTGACAAAAACCAGGAAGCGAGATCATATTTCTCCAATACTCGCCACTTTGCACTGGCTCCCTGTAAAGTTTAGAATAGAGTTTAAAATTCTCCTCCTTACTTACAAAGCCATAAATGGCCAGGCACCTTCTTATCTTAAAGAGCTCATAGTACCTTATTGCCCCACTCGAACACTGCGTTCCCAGAATGCAGGTCTACTTATGGTTCCTAAAGTCTCAAAAAGCAGAACAGGAGTCAGAGCATTTAGCTATCAAGCTCCTCTCCTGTGGAACCATCTTCCAGTCTTTGTCCGGGAGGCAGACACTGTCTCTACATTTAAGAGTAGGCTTAAAACTTTCCTTTTTGATAAAGCTTATAGTTAGGGCTGGCTCAGGCATGTCCTGGACCAGCCCCTAGTTATGCTGCTATAGGATTAGACTGTCGGGGGACATCCAAAGATACACCGAGCTCCTCCGTCCTTCTGTCCCTCTCCATCCGCACGCTCTCATGTCCTACCACGGCGTGTTACTAACTTAGCTCCTTCCCCGGAGTCTCTGTGCTTTGTCGTCTTGCAGGTTCCCATGGACAGTGGCTGAATCTGGATTGTGGATTTCAGCTGCATCTCCTGCCTTGGCCCTGCCTGACATCCACTGAAACTGCTACTGCTGTTATTACATCCACTGTCACTGTTACTGTGACTGCATGTCTGTCTCTCTGTCTCTGTCTGTCTCTCTCTCTCTCTCTCTCTCTCTCTCTCTGACTGCTTTTCTGTCTGTCTGTCTGTCTGTCTGTCTGTCTGTCTGTCTGTCTGTCTGTCTGTCTGTCTGTCTGTCTGTCTGTCTGTCTGTCTGTCTCACTCTCCCTCTCTTGCTCTTCCTCTCTCACCCAACCGGTCGAGGCAGATGGCCGCCCACCCAGAGTCTGGTTCTGCTCGAGGTTTCTGCCTGTTAAAAGGAAGTTTTTCCTCGCCACTGTCGCCAAGTGCTTGCTCATGGGGGAATTGTTGGTTTCTTTGTAGATAAAAGAGCTTGGTCTGTACCAGCTCTATATGGAAAGTGTCCTGAGACAACGTCTGTTGTGATTTGGCGCTATACAAATAAAATTGAATTGAATTGAATTGAAAAAGCTTCCTGTTGTGGCCTGATGAGAGCAGCGAGAGCAAACCAACAATACAGTCGTGATCTGTAAAATCAAAACAAAGCTGAACGACGCTAAAATGCTCCATAGAGCTGAGGGGAACTGCAGTGTCTGTGAGTTAAATCCCTTTCAAATCTGTAGGTTCCTGTTGTACCAATCTATTTACTTTCTTTGCACTGAATATTAGACGTGGTTCAAACAGTGGCTGCATATAATCTATTGCTTTAAGAGGGATTCAGCCTGCAAGAACTACTCAAGCAGCGTGAGATTTGCTGTCTGTCAAATAAAGAGTATATGCTTGTACTTGATTTTCTGGCTCTCTTGGCATATTTCTTTTGAACCATCTGCCATTCAGTTAAAGGAGTATCCAGCTGCTCCAGTGATGTAGTATTTCACTACCATAGTTTCCAAGTTGCTGGAAAATGAGACAGACTGAAAAAGCACAAATCTGAAGCCAAAAAATCTTAACTTTTCATGAGGAGTAAACTGATTTTTTTTAAGGTGATATAAAACAAATGAAAAGTATCTCCAAGTACTTCTGCACTTGACCCACGTTTGCACCGACTGCAGAAGGACGACTGTGAGAGGTAGCCCTGAGCCCAGTCGAGAAATCCTGGCTCCAAGTTCACGTTCAATATGGCCGACATCTGCTGCTGCTGCTGCTGCTGCAAAGACAACTGAAACAGTACAGTTAAATCAATCCAGACTGGGAGCGGGAAGCAGAGAGACAGAGAGAGGAAAAAAAAGCAGAGAGGAGGTGTAGGAGAGGAGGGGAGGGAGGTTATTTCATCTGTGTTGCGTTGGTAAATACTCCAGTGTGCAATGAGAGATCCCATTGTCTAGAACCCTGAAAAAAAATCCCAGAGACAAAGGAGAAAAGAAACAGACAATGTTCAAGGGAGAACATGGAGAGGTCAAAGAAACACAGTTCCTGCTGTCTTCATCTTATTTTCTTTTCCCTGAATCATTTAGCATTTTTTTTAATATCATTTTTAAACCCAGACTTTTCTGTCCAGCTTAGAGAAGCATGAAAAAAACCTGCTGTCCCACGGGAAGATCAGGATGTAACTTTTATAAGGCAACAAGCGTTTGAGTGATGTCTTCCTCCAGGAGGCGTCCTGGTCTTAATGCGGGTGCGTGGTGATTGACAGTGGGCAGAGCGTAACGTAACGCAGTGCTGATACGAAAACACGCCGCTCGGCACAGAGGGACGTTGATAAAACCGAAACACTGACAGAACCCATACTGCGAGCTGTCATGTTTTCTGTGATGGATTGTTTGCTATAGGCGACTTCCAGGACCGCTGAGGTTGTTTTCCATAGTGAACGAGAGTGAGCGGCACAAATTTGCTCTGTCTGAAGGAAGAAAAACAAAAAAATGATAAAAATGGAAAAGAGGGGAGAAGGGTAGTTACTGGCACAAGCAGATAAAAGATAAAATTTACAGAAATCCATGACGCAGCACGACCCTTTCTCCTTTTGTGAACCAACCTAAGAGACGCCTTAGCTGCTGCTCTGCTATGCCAGAGTCGGGATTCTTGTGGTTTCTGTGGCCTCTGGTCCATCCAGCGGCCTTTGGCCTCCTCTGACAGGCCCCTGTTTGTCCTCCATGGTGCCAGCTGCCTGGTGAACACACAGGCTGACCCGACACCGTCCGGCTCTGTATGAAGCAGGCCGAGGAAGCTGAGGACATCGGCCGGCTGAAGCGGGAGTGATTTATGCTCAGAGCGCAGCCATCGCCATAAATATACATGATGAATTCTTCTGGTGACCTGGAAAGCAGCGCTGTAGGTACTAAGCGTTTGGAAAGACGGGAGAGAAGACAGAAAGGAAAGCTGGTCGTATGCCTCTGAAGAAGTGCTTGTCAGAGAACTGTGGAAACCCCCTCCCTCCACATCTGCTACTTTCTCAAACCGACAATCAAACATTCGTTGAAAATTCGTTATTCTTACGTTATCATATCTCTTTTCTCTACGACTCTGCCTTTGAATGTGGCCGTTGGTAACATTTAGAAACACTTTAGTCTTCTTGTCGTACAAACTTACTTTCTAAGATAACACAAACCTGAAAAAGTTTGGGCTCCCCGCTTCAGTGAATTATAGCAATGTAATTAGTTTTTACTGCAGTGCCACCTGTTGGTGAAATGCCATGAAACTGCAGCGTTTTGGCAGTTTATGTCAATGGGCAGCCCTGTCAACACTTCGGTAACCAATCAGAGAAAAACATTAGCTGCTATCCAAAAACAAACGTGTCTGTGGTCCTGCAGACATGTCACGTATCGAGTTGAATTACGACTTGAGGAAATATGACGGATCAGAAGCAAACAATGTGTTTTTCAAATAGCTCAAAATGATGGAAAATCTAGTTCAGCTCATGACTCACGAGTATAAACTCAAAACTGTTGCTTTTTCTAGAACAGCCTGAGGAAAAAAACATATGGGAACCTGTGTTCATTGTTTTTAAGATTTTAGAAAAGGCCAGAAATCCACATTTTCTACCAACTCCTATAAAAAAAACTGAGCTTTTCATGATTTACGCAAAGACTGTATGCTGGATTGCTTCTCGTAGTCGTAGCACGCTGACCTTAATGAGGGTCGCTGAGTTAATGTGAGCTTTGTGTTCACAGATTTGATGAACTTGCACAAACTGTCCGCACTGTTAAAACGGCTTTGAGTCCACCAGCACATGTCCCAGCTTTCACTTTGGTGCCATAGGATAACATGTGTTAATAGCGTTTGTTCAGCGTAGTAATGTTTGCAGGCAGCGTCGCACAAGTTGGCAACTTGTAAACAAAACATGAAAAAGTAATAATAAATAACAGCTCTGTTGAAGGTCTACCGCGGAGTCGTATATAGAGATTTCATTTTATTTCTGTCCAAGCGGTTTTCCCCTGGGTGTGACAGGCAGCTGCATGCATCAAAGACTCTGGCAGCAGTCTGAGGATGAGGAGGAACAGAAATCTGCGAAACGCTTCCTGACCATCCAGCAGCTCGCAGGTGGCAGAAAGATGACCGGAGAGCGGCCTCGCAAATCAGACGTCTCACTGAGGACTCTGATGGCGCTGGTGGATGAAGAGCTGAGACGGCGCCAGAAACGCATTCATCATCCTCATTTCAAGTCCTGCCATCACTTTTGAATTACTGGAAATTTTTTTTTTTAGACCGTGTTTTTAACCAGACAAGTTGATGACAATATTATTTATGGCAGGGCTTTTGGGAGATGGGAGTTTAAAGTAATAAGAACTTTTCATTTAAATAAATTCCTGTTTTGATAGCTAATGCCAGTTAATAAAGGTTTTGTATTTGCATGCTGGGTCCCTCTTTGCTGGAGAACATCTCACGCTGCACATAAAAGACATTTTATGGTGCTGTTTGTAATATGAAGCAAACAGCAAACATTGTGTCTTTAAAGCGTAAGCATAAAAGTTTAAAGCTGTTCTGGAGCTTTTGATCACATCAAATCAATGGGTTGTAGATGTTCAAATAAACACTGGAAGGACTTCTTGTCCACGTTGGCTTGAAAGCCGAGACTTTACATCAGAAACAGAACTTAAACTCCTTCTTTTAAACATAATCCACAGTCAAGACTGAACTTCAAGGTAATAATCTTTCAAATCGTTGCTGAAGACAAACATGAATCTCAGCAATAATGAGGGTAAACTCACCAAAAGTGAGATTCTATATTCGAGTAAATCATCTCTTAAGATAATCAGACACTGAGGTACTTTGACATGAAGTATTTGTACTGTGTTGCCTTGTGGTGATCAGGTGATCACTGACTGGCAGTAAGAGATTATTGACAGTGCAGCCATGCTGGATGTCATACTAGTAGCTGAAATGTGATTGTAAATTGTCTCTCGTTCACTTTTCTTGCCTGTTTTCCCAAACAAGAGTCCAGTTGTTTTGCAGAATTGACATTTTTATGAATCTAAATTCAGGTGAGTAATTCACTCGCCTTCCTACATCAGCGACACAAATGGTTTTCAGGGATCCACATTTCTGCAGCACATTTAGAATAACCCGCCCACAGCTGTTTCTACCTTATGCTTTCTATGGGAATGCTGTTTGTTATTTATAGGACGGGTTTTTTTTTTTTTGAGAAGATTGTCAGGTTCCTCTCAGCTGCAGCTCCTCCTCTGTGGGCTGACAGGTGGGTTTGACCTCTGCACTCGGTTTCTCTTGCTGGCCCGGAGCCGGAGGGATTGTGACCCTTTATTGGATTTTCAGACAGATGAGGTCAACAGTGCTGGCTTGGCACTGATGCTGTGTGGCCAACGTATTTATTTCACGCCACAGCTCTGCAGCTGCAAGACATGCTTTGCTTTTTATCGTGGTGTGTTACTACGTTATAGGTCTTTAAAACTTTATGCACAAGTTCAGGTCTCTTCTCTGGAGGCCGTCAGAAGGCATTCAGGGTGGAAATCATGTGATTATAACAAACAACTAAAACTGCATCGCAACACAACAACCTGCAGCACTTAATGTGACAGTTTCATGATATGAAACGGTGTAACTGGGTGAGAAAAACATCTTCTGTGAAGTGATGAACACACACTTCAGTGTCTTAATGGTAAAATAAAAATGGAAGAGAAAAAAGTCACATTTCTACCATGTTTGCAAATTTGGTTCAGTATCACTTTGACTAATTCAGCTTTTGCTGTCAATTTTAATTTACCTGTCAGATTAAAGTTTAGTAAATAAAAGTAATACAACAAAATAAAAATACGCTGTTAAACTCCTGCACTGAAAATCAGACTTAAATAAAAGTATGTTAAGTACAAACCAAGAAAATGTACTTAAAGTATCAAAAGTACTCATGCAGAAATGTGACTTTTATGCTGTTAGGTATTATATCATTGGAATATCGTTACTGATGCATTCATGTAAAAGTAGCATTTAGTGTTGTGCAGGACTGTAATCTGGACTAATCTGATGATCATTAAAATGTTCTGTCAATCAATTAATCAGCTAATTGTTTTATCTGTACTTTCCGTAGTGCTGTAAGTATAAAAGTACCATATTTCCCTCTGAAATTCAGTGCAGTCAAAGTATAATATGTCATGAACACTCAAGTTAAGTACAAGTACCTCAAATTTGTCCTTAAGTACAGTACTTTTTACATTCCACCGCTTGCCATTTTATTGTGTCATTTTCGGGCTTGGACTCAAAGAGAGGAGTGCTTGATAAGGGGTTGAAACGCCCATTTATGTTGAGAAGTGGGAAATGTGTAGGTGTTCTTGCCTGGCAGCGCTGCTGGGATTGAACTGATAACCTTTCCACCACCAGCCAGCCGAGCTAACCGACGCTCCACCCTGCTGGCCCGCATTACTTTCATCTGTTACTAATTTAAACGCTTAAGCTCAGAGACAAAATGTAATTTAAAGGCAATTCATTACGTTCACATCACTTGTCAAAACGTGTCTGTGCAGAGAGAGAATTGTTCTGGGTTTTCAGCTGTCAAACACAAGAGCAGCAGGAAGCAGCAGGTACACTCATGTTTGTGTTTGGGCGCCTTTGAGTGACAGGAAAATTGCTAGAGGGTCACATTTCAAAACGTACCAGCACACCCCTCAACATTTGATCTTCTTTCTGTGTGTGTGTGTGTGTGTGTGTGTGTGTGTGTGTGTGTACGTGTCCTAGCCTGAAGGCAGGAAAGGCATTAAGAGGATTTTTGATCCCAGTGATCTTTTTCACGGTGTGGATTTGTTTGTTCAGGGAGCACCCACCGAAGACAGGGGTTGAGGTTAAGTCATGCCATTGCAGTTTCTCCGTCGTGACTGTAAAGAAATGATGTAACGCTAATACAATAGACACTGACAACAAAATTTAGAGCTTAAAACCGTCTTGCCAAAGTCTGTAGAGCAGTAAAAAGATGAGCGTGGGAGCCAAAGTCAGACTATCTGCGCGAGTGAAGCGGTCAGGGCACGGAGATTGATGGATTCTCAACGCAACACCACAGATGTGCGCTGCAATTTTTCCATGAGCAAAGACAGATTTGCGGTGTGTGTGTGAAACAGAATTTGTCCCAGATTTTCTCTCTTCTTCTTCCTCCCTCTTTGCTCTCCTCTCTTCTCCGCGGGATGGATGGAGGGAGCTTTGATGTGGCACTCTCTCAGTGTTGTGACCGCAGGCCCAAGAGGAACCAGATGCTCTTTGGACTGGCTTGTGGTGCAGAGGCATATATATAAATAAAAGAGAGAGAGAGAGAGAGAGAGAGAGAGAGAGAAGATGGGTGCAGGGCTACAGGGGGGCTGCCTCCATGCCAGCCGAGTTTACTGTAAAGTTTGCTGCATCAAAGCAGACAGAGGGGGGTGTCTTGGAGGGGTAACAGTCTACAGTAAACAGCAGAGATGAGCATGAATGCAAGACATGAACTAAGAATCTTGTCTCAGTTACGGCACGCGTCGGCAAACAACTACTATTTTAGGGTTTTATAGCAGGAAACATCCAGTCATCAGCATACAAGGGTATTTTATTTGGGCTCAAGCCCCCAAGAGCAGCACCAGGCTGAGAGCATAGTGGAGTTTAAATTGTATATGACATGATGTACTTAAGCCCAGAAAGGCTTTTCCCCATGCAGCCACCACATGAGAAATGAATGTTTTTTTGTTGTTTTTTTTTTCAAAAAGAAGAAGATGAAAATACAATCGATCACCGGGAGGGAAATCTAGCAGAGCACAGACGAAAGGCTACTGAGTATCGCAATCATGGAATTATTCTTTGTATTATTAAAAGTGAATAAGGCGTCTCATGTGTACGCTCAGAAATAACCCAAAACACATGAGAACTTGATGGAACTATTCATCCTACTCATGCAAGGGTTTTACAACAAGGTTTAAACTGATAATGCTTCGTGAAAGCTGATATTTTTATACTAACGCAGACAAAAGGCAATACTTCGTGATGTATTTAGTATTATCTATTCAACGTCACAAGACCTTTATTTTCAACAGGCTGAAAAAAGCCTCTGAAACAACATTTTGAACATCAGAAAACACAAAAACATCAACCATGGTTCATGGCTCATCCCTGGTGGCTTTCATCACTGCTAAAAATCTAAAAAAATGAATGAAGCAACTGCCGAAAATAGAACTGCAGTGTAGTATTATTTACTGGGGATGCGGCGGTACATGTTTTCATCCTGAGCTGTTCGTTATAGGACATTCAGTTCGGTATGCGACTTTCTTGGTTCAGCACGTTCTGTGACCTAAACTGTGACTTTCAAAATATATTTCTTTCTACGTATTCGCAAGTACGGAACAGAAAATCTAGAGTTTTATCCAGAAAGTTTCGGCATTGTACCAGCTGTTGTCTTTGAGCTGTGGCAGTCTAGTTGGCCCAGTTAATAAGAATTAGGGCCAACTGATTGGCTGGATATTGAGGCAGGATCTGACAATAATGAAAAACAGAATATGTAAGTCGTCTATTTAATATCTGGATTGTGACTTAATGAGGAGGGTGAAATCCTGGTCCTGACTAAAGGCCAGCCCAGCATCATAAGACAAAAGATGCATTTACACTGTCACTGAAACATTTTTGTTTGAGTGAATTGTTTTTATTAAACTTTTTCTCTTCTCTTTCCTGTTGTTCTGCTTCAGTTAGCAGTGTCCTACATTTCCCAGAATGACTTGAGACAACTCCCAAAGAATATGCCTAAACTTGCCCCTTTCAGCTGTGGGTTTTCTGTGTAGGTGGAGGGAGTGATGATCGCAATAAAAGCAAGACAGCAAGAGTTATTCTGGTCCCAAAATGGGTGAGAAATATACTTGTCGTATACTGGGATGACAGTCTGTGGAGTATCTAGAAAGAAGGAACCTTGAAGTTTTATATGTTTGTATTTAAGATCATTAAAATTATTCTAATTTTAGACTCGATCCTTTGCTGTTTTCTAGGAATGGGCAGTTACCAGATTAAAAATAAGCCATCCTTACCACAAAATGGCCAAATAGGTCATCTGTGCAAGCAGATTGTAATGGCCCACTTTATTTATGGTTATTGTTTGGTGGCGACCTCTAGTGGCTGTAGTAATCATGACGGAGCAAAGGAGGAAGTCAGGTGATGTAGTCTAAAAAGCAAAAAAGTCCTCAAATGAGTCAAACTAACACAGGACTTCCACCCAGCGTTCACTCATTTTAACTGATATTAATGCGCTAAGTTACGTAACCTACGTAAAAGGAACGATTTTAACCCAAACCAGGATCTTTTCCGAAACCTAACCAAGTAGCTTTGGCGCAAACTGTGATCGTTTCACAACGTTAACCACGTGATGACGATGGTCGCCTTTCACTGGTGCTCTCTAATGGTCACATTTGTCCTTTTGGAGGTCACTGGCAGTCAAGCTTTTCAGCTGTTTCGGTATGAGGACGTGTTGGGAAAAGTGATAAAACAGACTCTTAAAAATCTGCTGTACATCTCCAAGGGTTGTAAATTTTTTTTAGTTTTTCCAGGTTAACTTTTGTTGCTGACACAGCAGGTTTGCAGCCCGGTCCTGCGTTTGAAGGACGCTCTGTCTGACCACCAGGCCACCAACAACCACACCAGCATCAGCAGGATGACAGAACACAAGCTGAATCAAATCTGTCTCTCCCACGACTCTCCATAACCGCTCGTACTGTACCATTACACAAACCTCATAATAGTTTTGATTTATGACCCTCATGTGACACTGTAGAGTTTGGCAGGGAGCCCACGCAGCTCCATCTTTGGCTTTGACCGCAAAAAACATAAAGGCGTACATTAAGAATTTCCCTCGGGTCGCCGGTCACTGGGGACGTTAATGTAGCTGAGAAGACTTGAAAAGCAGTGAAAGCCACAGACAGTGAGATTAATCTGACCTCTCCGAAATGATGCTTACCCATCTCTGTCTGCTTAGAGAGGAAGGACGGATTATGGCGAACGTAAAGTCAGTCTTTCCACCATCTTTCTCTCGCCTCTTCATTCGCTTCCTCTGTTTCCTTCTCCGTCTCTCCGTGAGGCAGGCACGACATGAAGTGTTTACCTCTTATGTCAAATAACTGTTTATGCAGCACGGCAAAAGCAGGGCAACACAATGGCAGGGTAACGCACGCTGGATGCTAAGTACAACGGAAAGATCCGACTGTTTTGATTGGGGGGCAATCGAACCCGGCAGAGAGTAAACAGAAAAGGACTAAGAGCTGATTTTGTTTATTAAAGATGAAGACAAATACAGAGAGCAGTTCGGTGAGTGACAAGTGTTTTGAGCTGGCTGCTGGGGAATTTCAAGAGGTTTTAAATGAGCTGCAGGATCAGAATCACTTTAATCGTCAAGTCCAATAAACACAGCAGAGTTTGTCTTGTTGACATTGGTGCAGAGGCGTATTGACAAGTTAGAAATTTACAATACAACCTCACTTACTGGTACAAACACCACATGACCTCACATGGAGCCCAAATGGAAAACAGGGGGAGAGCGAGGGGGCGCCTGTCTCCTAGAAATCATATTTACACGCAACTAATTAGCGACAGCAAATACATTTCAAAGGAAACATAAAAGCTGAATGAATCACGTTTTGCATAAACATAAGGAGGAAATGTTAATTTACATACCTGGGAAGTTCAAAAGTGTTGATACTGAACGTATGTTTACTGACAGCGCATTTCATTTTTCACCAGAACAGGCAGCCATGCAATGCTCTGACCACTCACTGCACTTTGTTAATGCTAATGTCAAGGTCTATTTTAATACAGAAAGAGTCACGCTCTTTCCCAAACCTTTTCCAAAGCGCTTTTGTTGCCTAAAACTAACCACAGTCTGGACAGGAACGCCGGATTCTGGTGTCACAGTCCTGCACATTGTGCGGCCGCCATCCGCCTGACCACCTTCCTGCATTACATGAAACGTAGTGTTTCATGCAGTCAAACAAACGCTGACTCCAAACATTCTCCACGCAGCGATTTTGTTTGTCAGCACAACGAAATGGTGAATGCAAATTAGTCGTATATAAACTGAATCTCCAGGAGACAGAGTTGAGAGGAGAGGAACATGCGACAGATGTCTCCGACCAGAACCAAGCTGGCTGTGAAGTGTCTCTCATACTGAGAGCCAGTTTTTCCAGATATAATACTACTAGTTATTTCTCTATTAAAATTATGCACGAGCTTTAAGAGAAGTTAAACTTGACTGTGACGTTTACGCCAATATATTCAAGAGGACGTTACAAGAGTACATGGAAACTGAAGTTTCACTGCAGCCGCCAATCTAACAATGAATTTGTCTGATCCCCATGTGCCATGTTGTGTTATTACCAACAGTTATGGTGATGGAGAAAGGGAACGATGTCGGCTATAATAAAGACCATCTGTTTGGACTTGAGCTTGAATCCTCACACCCCCCACTCTTTATAATCTTTATTTTTGACGTAGGCAGGGGACGCTGAGTGGCATCATCACATGACACAAGAACAGATTTGACAAATCTCCTTCCGTTATGCATTTATTGCATTTTTTCTTTTTAAATGTGCAAACTTTTCCATTTGAGCCAAGCGCACAAAGTTTTAGCTTTATTCACTGAGGTTTTTTTTTATGTGCAAATTAAATGTGTGCCTAAAAACTGGTGGATGGAAACAACCGTATGTGTTTCTAATTGTAGAGTTCGAGACTACGAGAAGACTGCTTTGACATAATGTGAAGAGCATTTGTAAAAAGTGCAGTCTCGCCCAATGACGGCTGGAATTATGCTTCTACGAATGATGCATGTAAATACTCTGTGGAACTATGCAAAGAAGGGAATTGTGGGTAGCCGTAGAGCCTCACAGAGGAGCTGACGCGTATACCTCCCAAATGTCAACAATGTGCTGTGCAGACTTGTGCAAGTTGATTAGTTGATGTAACTCCCATTAAGAGCTGGGTTTGAAGTGGAGATGATAATTAAAAGACAGAATTATAAAAGAAGCAGCCAATCAAACGACTCCCTCGCACACCCACCTTTGTGTTTCAGCCCACCACCACCTACAGTATGTAAGTAAGCTTGCCTCGCTGACCTTTCATGGTCAAAGCAGCCACACGAATGCCATGTTCATGAGTGAATGAAAAATAAATTCCTATTATTATTGAGAGTTTGACCACAGTTCCCAGTGGCTCTTTAACTTTGCCAGTTAAGTAATGTGTCCCTATAAAGAGTGGCTCTCTGGCTCCACTCAGACAAATCGTTGTGTTACCAAACGTACAAGATGCCGGTTTAAGAGTTTTAAAATGCAGATTTTTTCCAGTGAGCATTGAGTCAGATGAAAGTCGCTGACAGAAAAACTCCAAAACTATGCCAGTGGTTTGTTTAATGTGGAAAAGTGGTGCCAATTTAAGGATCCTCTTTGGTTTCCTTCTTTAAGATCAAAGGATCTGGGCTAATCTATTTGACTGGGCCCTGCTGTCTCCACGACAACAAGATCACAGACAGGAAGCCTGTCCTTCCTTCATGGGTGCTTGTCATCAACAATGCAACCACTCAGCAGTGTCCGACTCTCCCATAAGTCACTGTGTGTGTGCGTGCATGCTTGTTGCATTTTTGGGTGCATGTGTGTGTAATTTAACTCCACAAAGCATGAAAAACCTTTCTCATTTTTCCCTCCGTGTGTGTTTGTGCGTGAGGGTATATTTGTAGAAATCTTTTAGATACACAATCTCTGCCAGCCCTCTTTTTATCCTCAGGTGTGTGTGTGTTTCTGTGTGTAAGTGAGAGACTGTTGAGTTCTGCTTCAGTAGCCCAGAAAACATCTTTAAATGCAGTGTTCTTAGGTCACAATGGAGCCCCTTGTGTTTGCCCAACACATGATTAGAAACTAAGACGAAGTTTTTTTCTTTGGCTCAGAGAAGGGAGAAAGCATTACCACATTACATTCACATACTCCTTCTTTTGGAAAAAATGTTCTTTCTATGATGGGATTCCTGCATTAAACTTTCTACCAACTACTTTTGGTACATACTCTGTTTGAGGTTATAGCTTTTAAGTCGTAAAACAAAAATCGCAGAGATCCAAAGAGCTTGATATGCTTCAGATGAACTAGTTTGTGTGAAGTGCGGTCCAAACACATTTAGAGGCAAGAGCGTTTATGTCACTTCTGAATGGTAACAGTCGAAGGCAGGACAAAAAGCTTAACATCATAGGAAGCCAAACTGAGGAAAAACCTCATCCAAAATCACATTGATATGTAAAAACACAAATAACTGTGCTATGATTTTGACTTTTGCATGAAGACCTGTGTTGTCCTTGGTTATTTTCCTCCCTCTTTGCATCTTTATGCTTTGTTTTTGTCTTTGATGAAGTAAAAAAAAGTAAAAGAATAACTGTAAATCTGCATGGTAACAAATCCTGTTAGCAAGGTTAGCACCAGCATAATTTGACCCTGTCTGCCATTGCACAATTTTTCCTCATGTAAATAAAGGAGATGTGCACTTTTTTGTCACAAGGCAAAACCTCAGTGTCAAACCTACACATCAACACTGCAAAAAGTTTCTGAATATCTTCATCCTTGAAGGAGTTTTCCAAAAGTTCTCAGTGACCTAAAACTGTGTTTGCGAGTGGACGAAAGGCCAAAACACAAAGAAAAAGCTTTGTTTTGACAAATACCTTTGAAAATGTGGATTAGGCATTCCTGTCCAGGAATCTGTTTTCATAAATGTTAAAAAAAGAAAGAAAAAAACAAGGGTGGCCATGGATTGTAGGCCAGCACACCCTTCAATTACCATCTCGGAAAAGTTTGAGGAGGGGGTCACAGCCTCCATTTGCTGATCTGACAAGTGGTTCGTTTGAAGCACGCTGACAACATGAAGGATAGGCTCCGATCTTTTCAAGTCTGCCTTAATACGATACTCACATGCCATTCGCTGAGAGAGTTCTTCGTCACTGTAATCACTCATCTTCTCCGCTGTGGTCGTGAAGAGAAGCCCTCGTGCTGTGACTCCACTGAAAGAAATGGAGACAAATTCACTGCTGCTGTGCAGAACTCAAGTTCAGGTTTAACCAAAGCTAATATGAGACTTCAGCAGTCTGAGTCAAATCAAGTGAATGTCTTTGTCCTGGTAGCTGTGTGTTTATTTCTGGTGTTTCATCTCAGCAGTGCAACTACCAGGACTTTGTAATGGGTTAGCAAGAGGACACAAATTGTGAACTTTGTACTAGAAAGACCGAAACGTTGGAGGATAATCGCTCCATCTGGTGAACACAGACAATCTCAGTTTCTGGAACTAGATTTGTCTGGTCATTAAATTCAGAATTAAATAGTGTATGAAAAGTTGTCATCTACTCAAAAGTTCCCAAAGATCTAACCTTGTTCTCTCTGGGTACACATCCAGCTAAAGATCACAACCAATTATCCTTCCTGTGCTTCTTAAGGTTCACAGTTTTGCATGGACCTGTGAGCACAATGTGCAGATCATCACCTTGCTCTCCTCGCAGCCATTGCCTGATGAAAACAGCGTGTGTGTCTCTGTGTGTGTGTCACAGACTTTTTTTTGTCATCTTCAGATTGTTTCAAGCTGAATGTGAACAATATGATTTGGATGCCCGTAGGCCTTTAAAGACTCAGGGAGCCTGCGTCCAATTAAGAATCTGTTATAATCTTATGATTGAAAGATGGAATGAGGCTGTGAAAGCTGGGGGGATCAGCTGCAGTACATTAGGACTTAAAGCCTGACAGATCTCGCTTTTCTGGGTTCAAGAAATAGATTCCACGGTGTCCAACTAACCGGATTTTTCCCCTCGCCACTCCATCTTGTTTGCATAACATCAAGGGCTGACTAAATTGAAAAGATAATCCCCATTCTTTTATGTGTTACTGTGGGGTATGTGGTGCTTTGTGCATCTGAATGTGAAGCAGAAGCAGTGGGTGTTGCGTAGAGGACATAAAATATGAGCCCCATTTGTGAGCTGGACACAAATGGGGCACAAATAGTTTTTACGGCTTGTTGTTTTTTTAAGTACGAGGTGGTTTTGATTTGCCCATAAGTACATAAACATTAAGCAGTACTACTTAGTCATACTTTATAAAAGGTTTATAAGTTGGTAGTAATGGCTTTAAAAATGGTTAATTGTGCTTTACAGATCACCAAAAGTCATTAATAAAAACAACATTTGGGTTGTAGGCTAATAAAATCCTTTTGGCTGGTGTATCCCACTTTAGCATAATTAGCACTATCTTTTTAGCTAACATTTTAAACTTGATGGCATATTAGAAATTGATTCATGGTCCTTCATTATTGACTTACTGACATTTATACCTAGAACTAAACTGCTTATAATGTGAGACACTCATGACCTCTGAATGATAAAACATGATTAAGCTAGCTAAAATGACTACGGAGTTAGCTAAAGCAGGCGATGCTACATGGAGAGTCTCAGCAGAAAAATTAGCATTAGCATGTTCAAACAAGTATGAATTACATGTACGTTTTTTTAAGCATCAAATATTTGAAATATTCTCCTTCATCACCTCAGCTGAAGCCTGTTTGATGGAAAAATTCAAGGATGAGATGAAATTTTCCAACTCTGACTTGCAAATTAGCGTGGTTAGCCAACAGTGATTACAAGAGACTAGACTGCAAACTGCAAGTTTTCATTTGTCATTTTTGATTGAGTCTTGAGAGTAGAGATATGATTGCATGAGAGTGGCATGCTGCTGACATCTGTGCCAGCTCCATTCACTGATGAGATGCAGCCAAAGGCCCAGAAAGGTAGTTAGTGGACATTTGAGCTTAGACTATTTCTTTACAAACCTATTTTGTGGTTTGGGTATGACGACTGGTTGCAATTCTATATAAAGTAATATCAAGTATGCTCCCACCGAGGGTGATGCCAGTTTTTCATAGGACTGTCAGATGAACTGATTGTCCAACTTTCGGGAAACCCTACCATTTGCTTTCTTTGGAAATGAAAACGTTTCTGTGACACTGGTGTTTTACCCTGGGTGGAAATGAGTTCTTCTGCACAACATCTTGGGATTAACTTTAGCAACCTAACATCGTCCGCCCATCAGAGTGTCCAGATGTGACTCCCTGACCGTCACCATCTAAAGTCAAATACTGAGTAAAGTCTCTTTAGAAGATACTGATTAAGACAAGTGTCTCAGAGCCGTGAACCTGAGTTTATTAACGGCCAGGCCAAAGTGTTGTGTGACTCTTTGAGCCATTAGAAACCTGCAGAGGATTTGTCACAGAGCCTGAGACTGTCTCAGTGCTCCCCTCCTCCTCTCCAACCCACACGATTTCAAACACTTCATTACTGATGAGTTGCGAGGCAATGGATTTTCAAACATTTCACCGACTCCGTCTCTTGGCACGGCTGCCTTGTCTGGTCCCTCCAGCAGGTTGGAAACAGATGGGAGGAGTGACCGAGCAAAATGTCGGACAATATCTAGACCATCTCAAACACTTGCCTCATAATCTGTCAGAGTGCCTGTGATCTTGGAACCAACAGTGCAGCTGCAGATTTTAGTCAATAGTTATACACCTATATACTAATTTTTGGAGGAAAACAGTGTATTCTGGTTTAAATTAAGATTATTCAGATTGATAATTGAGCTCTGTTAACCCACATAATTATTACTGTAAAGCAAAAATAATCCTCTCACTTTTTTCTATTTACCACTATTAATGGAGGGCAACAGCAGAAAGTCACATTTGGCTGCTTCAGATGGATGCAGTCATGCTTTCATCAGGTTTTATGGAGAACTGGTGTTATTTACATGTGGCATCGATCATCATCCCTCACTTTTTTACCCTTTAATTTACAGGGCCTATATGCAGAACCATGCAGATAAAGATGTAACTGCTTATTGTTTTGTATTGTTTTTTTTTTTTCTTTTTTGTGGCATGCAGTTTCTTGCACAGTGCAGGAAGAAGAAATGACATTCTGTGACACACATGCTTGCGGATTAAGCCAAGTAATTCATCATTTATGAACATTTGGTTCCCATTTTGTAAATGCATATCAGATTTATGTAAAGGACAAATGAGTCCCCAACATTTGTGAACAGTAACTGTTTCTTCAAGCCAAGCTCTTTTTTTTTTTCCATGCACGCTTTGTGAACAGCAAACCAAACCAAACAGTGGTCCTGAGTCTGTGTGTCTGCGTTCATTATACTGTCCTACTCTCACATTATTCACTAGTCACGCTTTCATCAAAAACTCTCCAATTCAGTGTGCATGTAGGCAATTTTGTGGATGTGAATAAAGAGAAAGTGATGCTTCTCTAGTTCGTTATCATTAAGGCAGTCTCTATTCTTTTCATTTCATAATAGGTGTATAGGTGTATTTACAAGCCTGTTTCTGTGACTTAAGAATCTTATTAAATTCAGCCTCCACATAGCTAAGCCGGATTTTATCCACAAAATGTTATACAGTGAGCTCCTTGACCATAAACAATGCTGCCGATGTCCGAATCACCATCTTTTCTGTACTAAAGGCCTGTCTGTCTTGCACAGGCAGCTGCCACTCAAGCCTGTGGAAACACACCTGGCACAAGTTCACATACTGACCAAACCGTCAGCATTCAACCTGTCATCATGCTGTATTTCAGGGGTGTTTGACATCAGCATATGTGGTGCTCTTCTCTTCCACCAAGGCCAAACAAGACTTGAAAAGTTTATATTTAAAGATGCATAGTAACATTGATTTCCACTTGACATTCCCATAAAAGTGGAAGCTTTCCAGGAGGTCCACAACAATGATGACACCATCACATAAATACGCAATACAAATAGAGATACTGTTGCCAATATTGTAGCGCAGCCCACATGTTGTAATGTTCTGAGCTGATTATTTGAATCATAATAATAAAATAACGAAAACCTGTGCTTTTGTGTGCCTGACTTTTTGCAAACAATACTGTTAGAGGATTGTAAAGTAAGGACAAGCTCCGGTTTATTTCCTCAATATTAAATATTGACTATTGACTGGTTAATAAACAGCTGCATCTCAGTACAGCTCGATGGAGAAACAGAGCAATCTGTATGAGCTCAAAGGCAAACTTTCAGCATTCCTCATTGTGGAGCAGACCACCCAAAAAGACCCCCACGCTGCCTCCCCCGCTCACTCCCAGCTCACCCAACCCTCCCCTCGGTCTCGAGTTACAAGGCATCGCTGGTCTCCAAAAGAAAATGTCACAAAAAAGGAACTTGAACTTCAAAAGGCGACTAATGTGAAGTAGCCTGCGTTAATCGTGTGCATCTGTTGCACAGCTCTGAGGCTTCTGACCCGCAGGAGTCTCGCTCTGCCGGCTGCTTCGCCATGCAGCAAGCACTGAACACCAACCCCAATACTGCTAGAATTATCACCACTCAGTGTTTGGATGCAGAAGCTGTCTGGAAAACTTTGTTGACAGGACCTCATGTAGAGATAGACTGTCATTTGGAGTTTGTGGAGGCTGATGTTCTTTATAGAAAGATGATTTTAGGAGACCGTAGAAGCACAGTGGAGCATTCAGCAGCTGAAGAGGGAGATATTTCCCTAACGGCCAAAATACATGGGGCACAGATACAATGCGTCAGGTTGTCGGGGTTTTTACCTGCTACACTTCATCTTTAGGGCATGTGCACAGTTGGTTATGCAGGGTTTAGAAGCATAGGCTATATTAACTAGAACCAAATTGATCAGTTTAACTGCAGGATCATGGATACATTTTGTTTTGATTAATTCATTTAATGTCAAATGTAAAAATAAGGTTGCTCTGCTCTGTTGCATTGCCTCTGATAAAATATTTGAATCATTTAAACAGATATTTTTGCACAGTTCTATGTTGTTTTTACCTGGTGGAAGGCTGTGAAGCCACATAAAGAGAAAAAAATAGACAAGCTGCATAAAAATAGAGATGAGCAGCTTGATGCCGCGGTCAGTGCAGCAGCCTCAGTTGATTATAATGGACACACTCTCCTGCAGCAGATGTCTCGTGCACCACGTGTTTCAGCCGTCAGGAGCTGGTGGAGACTGAACGAAGCTTAAAGGAAAGCAAATATAGGAGTTAAATTCTGCAGGTGGCCCAAAACACAACTCCAAATAAATGCTAATGTTGCTCCATGTCTTATGAATGTGTAGACAACTGCTGATATTTTCCTTATCAGTTTTTAAGGTGATAATATTTCAATGTTGTATTTACAGCTGGTTCCCCCCCAAAATCAAGTTCAGGCCTGAAATGCTTCAGTTCCTTATACCTTAATCCTGGCAGACATAATGGAGTCAAAGGTTTACATTAGGTCAGGCTGCACACAATCTTCTTGATTGCCAGATATTCCAGATCTGATGAGATCTGTCCCAAAACTGTTTTCTCTTCAGCAGAAGCTAAACAAGTGCACCCAGATGTTTCTTTCTACAAAGTATTTGGCAGGTAGGCAGCTTTTACAATATGGTGCTACACCAAAACACACAGACATATCTGTCAGTGGTCATGACCACTACCTCTTTGACCACCACTCGCTTTTTCAGGAGCTTTCAGTCGTTTCACAGGGTCTTTATCTGTGGATGAAGTGTGCTCAGCTGTCACAGAGATGGATCTGTCGACAGCTGTTATGATTTTGTCCGTCGTTGTTTAAGGACTTTTTCCATTTGCTAATGAAGACTGCATGGTATGGATGAAGGCTCCAAGAAAAAAACAAAACAAAAACAAAAAACGAAGAGAGAACTGGACCTGAACTTTCATAATGAAATCCTTAAGACAACACATACTCATTCTCAAAGATTCTCAAGATAGACTCACATTAAAGGTCCATTTAGTAGCTGTCCTGGAGCTTTCATTGCCAGATATTGCATGCAGAGTAAACTCCATCCAGGTGCTGAAAATCATGCATATGATTGTAAGCTCCGGACGCATCACTCCTGTCTCCATTTCCTTGTGCTGTGGTGCTTTTTTTTTTTTTTTAAATCTTACATCTATATTAAAGTGTGGAAATATTCCCTTCACTCAAAATCAAACAAGTGTGTCTTTAAAGACTCAATCAATCAACTGTAGAAGACAGACTTTCTTCACCGTAACACAGTGCAGCCACAAGTTTTTAGCTCCTCCAGCTTGACTTGATTGGAAAACCAAAACACCTGTAACCCACAGGTGATGCATTCTGGGGAATGTAGGATATTCATCAGCAAGAAATGGAGGTTTGGGAAGAGTGCATCCATCAGAAAGATAAAGGGGTGGATTCATCCTGGGTGCATTACTTTAAGATTAATGAAAATGTATTTTGTCATGTTAAATATAGACTCAAGTGTTTTCATTATATTTGCTCTTATAGTCCTTTGCTTTGAAGATAATTTTCCAAACTGCATGGTAATATTCTAATATTTTCTTACCCTGTCAATGGCATTACTGGCACAGGGGGTGAATTATGTATTTCATATTAGTCAGGGAACTTTTTATGAGTATGTAGTTTAACCTCTTGAACCCTGAAATTGCTTCAGAGTTGTGTTGTGTGGCCAAACATTGTTCAAACCCCAGATATGAAGCTTATATTCTTGTGGGCATCTCAAAGTTTCCAGAGATACCAAATATGTCAGACTAAATTATAGGATGTGTGCATAAAATGATGCACAAGACATCTGGTGCAGCCACAAAAACACTTCGATTAAGTGTTGGAACAAGCAGACATTACAGTGTGGACTTTTACTTTAAACTACTTGAAGACTACATTTGGACCGCAGGATCCTTTGCCTCGTATGTCATTAACAACACGGAAACATCCTTGCGTAGCCATATTCATGTGTCTCCACGCCTCTACCACCAGGATGAATTCTCTCCTATTTTCTTTCGATCTTATTCCGACTGGTCGCCTTTTGACGTTTAAAGGCTCAGAAAAGATGTGCGAGTCTTTTTAATGTGTCCAGATGTTCTCCTGCTCTGCACTGGATCGACCCGCGTGCCATCATACGATATGACGCACAGGAGCCAGACGTCACCGACATCAGTAAGGACAACATTAGATTTCGCTCTGCTTGGGAGTAATGACAGACCCCCCCCCCCAACCAAACTGCCTGCATTCCTCGCTGTGGGTCACAGGCAGAAAAAACAGCCCCTATCACATTTCATCCTCAGCACCACCTTTGCCAAGCAGATAGTAACTCCAGTAACATGTGGCCTGCCCTTGAAGACTACCCAAAACCACATGTGTGAATCCCCCCTCCCCTCGCATGCACACACACAGGGAACCTGCTGTCGTTGGAGTGGGGTGATTAGGGGGAGGCTAAAATCAAAGGAACAAATCTTGAAAATTAAAGGACTTGCAGCCCGGCCATCTTTTCCTCTCTCAGGCAGGAATGCTTCTCATTAGATGGCTGCCTCAATGTGAACCAGCAACCCACAAATGCAGAGTGGGGTGGGCGTTCGCCTCTCGAGGCAGAAAAATGAAGCAGACACAAAAAAAAAGGGCTCAAGTTTCCAGTGTGTCTGAATGGGTTTAGATCTGAATGTAACAGGATGTGTTACAGGATTTAAATCAAATTGATCGCTGTTCCAGATAAATGGACTAAATCGATTTCTCAAATAGCTGAAATTTTTTGAGAAATCGATGATACTTCTGCAGTCATCCAAATATGACAGAGGTGAATGGAAGTGGAAATAAGTGAAAAATTCAACAATAATGTGTCCTTGCAGAAACCATGTCAAAGTTAAGGCCCGACACACTGAGCACTGTTGAGCTGTGCCAGACAAAAGTTGACAAGCGTGAGAAAAATGTGAGGAAATCGTCAATCCAAGATAGAACTCCAAGATCTCACCATGAAAAATGTCCATTGAAGACCAATTTAGAGATTTGCTTCAAAGGCAGCTGCATGAAAATCCTGACAATGACATTTAGGACACTGTTTTCTTAATCTAAGTGTTGCTACAACCAACATCTACAAACCAGCCAACTGGAGTACAACAGAAAATGACAGAATGTTTTCCGCTGCTATTGGTGAGCGATAAAAAAGGTCGCCAAAGGCCAAAGCAATTTTTTCTACACTTTCAAAACACGAGAGCGCCGCAGATGGATGACACGACTTGATGACATGTCTCTGTTTGCGCCAGAAATTCATCACACAGTCTGACACACCTCAAAATTGATCTCATACAGGCTGACACAGACTGTGGCCAAGATTTGAGTAGACCCATCTTACAACGAGTGACATGCAATGAATTCGCAAAACAGTGCTCGCGGTTTTCTTAGGGACTAGTTCTTAGTAAAAAAGTAGGTCTTCCCACAAAAAAACAGCTAGATTATTAATTTATTTATTAAGTTTTGTACTGATTTCAGCTCTTGCCCTCACTATGCATGTGGGAGCTATGCTGCAACACATTTCCAATAAATGCTGGCTTTTAGACAGAATGCATTGTAAACATGAATTACCTGCAACACACTGCAACATCAAATCCTCTTTTTCATTCACTGTCTCAGCCGTGACGGTTAGCTATGGTGCTGTGCGCCCTCAGCGCATGCCTCATGGGACCAGAGCAGCCAAAACTCACCGCACCCACACTTCCCCAGCCAAGGATGAGCCGAATGTCTCCTCACACACAATAAACTATTTATTTTAATTCTAAACTTTGAATTGGTTCTTGTTTCATTCCTACAGTGATTGTCAATTATGCAGTTTACACACGGTGATGGACAACAGAAGTGTAGGTTGACTATGTACGTTATTGTTAACTGACCTTTAGCTTCATTGTTTTATTAAAAAAGTGCTGCTGCATGGATTACATAGTTATACTTAGATATGTTTGAATAGAGCCTTTATTCTTGATTTTGGGACATACACATGCACACATTGACAGTCATTCAACACCACAGTTTTTGAATGGAGTTTGGTGTGTAGCTCTCTTCAGTGGCTGTATGGGGAAGGTAGTTCCTTATCCTGACTCTTGGTATATTTTGTTAAACACAGTGTGACCGCATTAGCAGTGAGCTGAAAGAAATCGTTGTGAATGTGAATGTATTCAACCCGACTTGCTTCTTTACTGAAAAACTCTGACTTGGCAAACTTCAGGAAGCATTGAAGTACGAAATAATCTGTCACATGATCGTGACTATGACACATTAAACAATAAACATAACTCGTCATTTAAAAAAAAAAAATGTATGAATTGAATCCAAAACAGCTTTTCGGGTGCTACAGTATGATATATCCATGAGATTTTTCATGGTTGTGGTGAGCGCTGCATGTGCTGACACAGTTCGGTAAAACAGACTCATATGGTCTCAGTGTTATTTTCATAATGCACCACTTTCATACCGGCTTCACCTGACTTGAAATGCTAGCGCTAGTAACACCTTAGCTTCAGATGGCTAGCATAACGGCTAGTTTTGCTAGTACTAAACTAATAAAAAAAAAACTAAATTAACAAATTATTGATTACAATACAGCTAAAGAAAATCTACAATGAGAGTATTTGGGGAGAAGATAAAACTACTAAATATTAATATATGCCTGTCACTCATTTTATAAACTGGTCAGAACAATGGCAGGAAAACTCGTGTGGTTGCTACTAGCAACAGTAAGTTGAACTGAAACCAACTGCTGGTGTCAGAAAACAGCTAATGGACAGTAAGGGATCAGAGTAGGTTGATAAAAGACGTAATGACATTGAATGAAAGTGAATCATTGACTTGTCCAGCCTTTCCTTGTGACAGGAACAAATTTATCAGTGTCAGAGAGCAAAAGATAAGGCGTATTCATCTCTGGCGCAGCAGTGTCCTTTACCTTGGTTAACAAAACGCTCTCACATCTGAACAAGTGAAGGTGGGGAGTCATAAAGAGGCTTTCAATAAATCACATCCCTTCCCCCGACCTCTTCATCCCTCTGTGTGCAAGACATGATGGATAGGAAACACTTGAGATCACGTGTTTATGTTTAAAGTGCCTGCAATATTAGATCCGTTGCCCAACACCTATGCACATGTTTAACTTATGTGAGTGTTTGTCGGTCTTTGTCTGTGGAAGGTGGCGGGGATAAGTGAACAGGAAGTGTCTGCACAAAGTGTATCCAGTTTGGAGCCCTGAACTCGCATCAGCTTCAATGAGCTGGTGAATTATTCACCGCTGGAGCTATTTAATCATCCGGGTTTATTTAACCTCTCAGATGGCCTGCCCATCAGCCAGCGGGGCAGTGTGATAGGTGTGTGTACTCTACAGGGAAAGGCATGCACTAAGTGAGTGTGTGTATAGAATTAAAGTCAGTGTTGTATCCTGTTTACATTCACACGCTCCACTCCCATAAAAAGTTACTGGTTTGTAGATGAGCTAATGTGACCTTGCTTCGTTCATTTGCTGCTCTTAAGCAGCATTATCTCCAGCTTTAGTGTCTTGCAGATGTGCAGAGAAATAGGTCACCACACTTGAGCACATGGCACCCCATTTTAGCCCCCTGTAACGGTATCGTCATCGTCACTCCACCTGTTCCCTGCACAGTGCCTCCGTTTTGTGCCGAAACAGCAACTGTTGGGCTGGAGGGGGTTGAAATCCCTCTGAAAGCGGCCCGCCGACCTTCTCCCTACGAGGTGTTTATGGCAGCAGGTTGGATTTTAGGCACTTGAGCTATGTGACCCCCCCGATCCCACACCCGAATGTAAAAACAGTCCCTTCATTCCTCGGCCGGAGCCCCGACCATCGCTAAGCTACGGTTTGAAATCTTAGATTGTGGGAATATGGCAGAGAAATGTCCACCTTTCATCCTTGTTTGAATCTTTAAGTGTAAAGAACTCAAATGGACTTCTGGTCTGATGGTGATAAACAAGGCTTCAGATGATTTCCCAGAAAGTATGCGGCCCTAACAACTGCAAACTGCTGGTATCTTTCCTCTACTCTGTTCTTTTTCAGTCATTCAGAGGGCTGGCAGGCAAAATAAAGACATTTACTTTTCCACCTCTCTAAATCTCCACAAAGATTTCCACCTCTGCTGAACCACCACATTAGATGATGTTGGGTGGTTGTTGCCAGATAGCGAGTTCAAAACCTTTGGCTGCGGCGCTGTTGACCACTTGTGATGGTTTTGAGACAAGGCCTCCACTGTTCATGGAGCAGCTTTCTGTGGATGAGTGCCGACCGAGGACGCTACAGCTGCTGATAACACCGGCTCTGGACTGATCTGAGTCATGTGTGACAGGATGAAAGCAGAGGCATTGAGGTTGAAGTTCAGTGGTAATCTCCGGATTCGTGTTGCTTTGATTTTGGTGACATGTGTGGCGCTAAGCGGTCCTTGCCGTGGCGTTTTTTTCACCACACTTCCCAGCAATCACTTGTCAAACAGAGACTTTATTTCCTGTGAAGATTAAATCGCTTTCATGCTGAGAGGAAGCGTATGGCAATGTTTTAAAAGCTGTAATGTTCTTTAATCTTTTGGTTTTTATCTTCAGACTGATAGTAGATGAACAGTGTCACCTGCACGTTGCCTTTGAGCTACAGATGCAAAACCAGGTACATTGTTGACAAAGAAATCACCCTGTGAAGCTGAGCTACATCAATGTTTTTTATATGAACAAAGGATCAAATGACCATGTGTAATTTCGCCTCTTGAACTGTGTGCTAGACCTACCTGCCCAGCACCAAATGGCAGAAAGACACAGTAAGCAACTAACTGGTGAACGTAGTGGAGCATTTAGCAGCTAAAGAGGCAGATATCTCCCTCAGGAGATGGTGGAGAACAAAACAGAGCTACAAGAGGTGTGAATACTGCACTTAGATTCACTGAGGGGACAGAAAACCAACTCCAAATGAATGCTAACGTTGCTGCGCATCTGCTGGATGCTGAAATAGCTAACTATTTGCTAACATATTCACCATAACAAATTTGTAAGATGCTAGCATGACTCAGCTTGAGTTGGTTTCTACCTTTGAGACAAAGGCTTTGCTGTTAATTTGCCTTACATGAAAAAAAAGGTACGTTTCTACGTTTGCTTTTTGTCTCCTGCTTCCAGAGCTTTGTTTGTTGATTGTTAATTTTCCTCCTTCATTGTGTATTTCTTGACTTCTATTGTATTTCTAGTGAATTTTCCCAGAGAAAAGTTTCTTTAGAGGGCATGCTCTTATTTGTCTGTTCACGCTAACTATGCATTTTACACGTTCTTCCTTTTAGAAATTAGCCTTATTTGGTCTGGTGTGACCTGTAGCTTATGGTGGCTATAGTTAGCTCAACCCTGCAAGCTTTCGATAGATCCAGTTTTGCTGTGTGACTGGCATCACTAAGTCAGTTAAATGATTTTATTCTACTGATAGACCAGGTTTAAGCATCTGCCAGTATTCTTTAATCGTCTCTTATCACAGCGTCAGTGTCACAGTGTATGCAGTTCAGTAAAGTACAGGCTCATTTTAAGATATAAACACATCCTGGTTGAATAAAGGTCTCTTAGGTCAGCAGCTGCTGAGCACAGATAGTGAATAAAACTGGACTGAATGCAGATAAAGAAGTTTTGTTGTTGCATTTGTTGTAGACTTGATATAAAAACAGAGACGTATGCATGCAACACGTATTTTCATATCAGATTCCACAGAAGCGTGCCTCTAGTGATAGATCAATATTTTCAGGGACTCCCCCGGACCTTGTGTGCAGCCCAGTGAGGGTCCTGTGGTCTGAGTGTCTGGCAGATGAAAACAGAGCCCCCTCTGATGAACAGCAGACCCCGGCACAGCTGGCTGACATCAAAGTTCCCCTCCACCCTCAGACTCAGACGAGACAGGGAGAGGCCAAGTGCACAGAAATCGAAATGATACCTTTAATCACTTATTTTCCCTCAGCGGGGACATCCTCAGATTAAACACCAAAATAAAAAGCACTCCTGGAGGCGCAGACTGAAGAAACAATCGCTGATAATTGATATCTGAACACCTGCTGAGGCAAAGGGACCGCGAGGCCCTCGACTTCACCTACAGCAAAGTTTCAACACTCCTATTGTTCTCCATTTCTCAACCACAGAGGATTCACGTTGCTGAATGAGATGTTCACCTCCATCTCTGCTTTGACAGGCCTTTATGATAATGCTGTCTAGGCTGTCCGGATCGACGCACCCTTCCAAAACAACGAGACATGCATGTGAATCAGCAGTAAGAGGCTGACTCGTCTTTAAAAGCTGGTGCACTCTTCCCCACAGGGAGAAACCACAGAGTAACTGGTGATGGTGGAGTCATGATCTGGGGAGTTTTTGCCCCGAGTTACGTCTGGAGACGATTACAAAGCCAATTTGGAAACAGATCTGACTCTTCCAAGAGGCTTTTAAGTGAAATGCAATTTGTATCATTTCTTATGTCATGCAAGTAAATCAAGACTGTCTACACAAAGAACAAGAGTCTGTCAAAACTGACGACAGCGTGAGGTCGAAGGGGCAATCCCTCATGTCCCATCACTGGCTGTGTTTATGTGTGGGGTTATATGCTCTACTGGGGATTCATCATGGATTCTTTCTAAGTTTCAGCTGAAATACTTTTGACAGTTTTAGTGTATTTGAAAAAACCCTCAAAGCTAAATGAAATTAATTTTATGGTGCCTTTATTTTTAAGATGTGTGCCAGCTGCTCCAAGAGGTCTGATCAAACATGGAATCGTATGAAAACACCATTGTAAGGTCCAGCAGGACGTGGGTCAGATTCATTCAGATTTATATCAGGGTCTGGGTGAATACTCGATTCTGATTGGCTGCAGGGTGCACCTGCTAAGTAGTTCCAGTCGAACTGTCTGCTCACCGTTCCAAATTAATGCGCCGCCTGTATCTTAAAGTAGTAGTAACCATAGCAACAGGTACGTAGTCAAGTCTTTCCGCTTGCAATTAATGGCGACGTTTTAACAAGCTAACATTTAAGTAATTACCACAATAAGTGGCTTCAGCATTTCTTTTTAACCTATTTGTGGATATTCTGATGAGACCCTCATGCCGCTGTCAAGTCGAACAGGGCGGGGGGAGCACAGTGGTAAGGCGTTTAAAGCCAAACTTAAAGCTTACAGGTAAAGCTGTGAAGATAGCAGCCACCACCTGAGTCGGATCATGAAAAAAATATCTGATTATCTTATTTACAACAGTTACTGGCGGCGCCTCATCCTCTGAACACCACACGATGGCGACTGTAACGCACACGCTGCAGGAAGTACACGGCCCCTCTGAGCTCGCTGATGCTTTGAATCACATCAGCGGTCATCTCATATCACATTCACTGTTCAGCTCAGCACTTCAGGCAGTACACATGTCCAAAGATTTGTTTGGGAAAATCTTTATACTGATTTAGGGACAATGATGTGATTGGATAGTTAGATACTCTAGAACATGCTGTAAAATTATATTTACTGTTTGTCAACCGTATGTAGTGTCATTGATGTTGCTAGCATTATGTTAGCTTTGTAGGTCTTAACGGAGATAAATTGTTGTATCTACGGTTCGTTTCCATTGTATGAAATGCCAATGAGAAGCTAAGGATAGTTCCAGGTATTAGTCAACCCCTCAGACATTACCAGGGAAACTGAGCTTTGACTTGTGAAAAACTTTAGATTTTGATTGCAAAACGCATGAAAATATTAATTGATGCTTTAAATTTCTTTTCTTTGCTAAGTTACCATGGTATAGACGGGATAATACCCTTCAAGGTGACCTAATGGACTCCCCATCATCCATTAATTCCTGATAATGGACCTTATTCCTTCTACAATGACTTTAAATGCCCACTTTTCTGTTTGAAGTGAACTGAATTTGAACTGACACTAATTTTTATATAATATTGTGGTTGTGACACACTTTTAATACAGGAATCTACAGAGCCTGGCAACACAATCAGAGGACATCAGTCAAGACCTGCTGCTCAGGTGCATGATGGGAAATATACAGGCAGGTAAAACTGTTGAAAAATGCTCAATAAGACTTTAATCTGGTTAAATTAATGAGGAACTATTCATGTTCTGCCAGCCAAACAGCATTGTTTGTCTTTTTTTCCCCCCATTTTTGTTTAAATTTAGAAAAGTTGTTTTTGCATGGCCTGTTTTAGTGTCTTCATTATTACATGCAGTAAAAACCTAAACCACGTGGTACTGCTGCACCTTAAGACAACACTGAAAATTATTTAACCTGATATCTCAATCTAGAATATGTATTTCCTCTTTAAAACAGATTTTAGCAAAAATTACAGATGATTGACTTCCTGTTCAATCAGTGAACGTAATGCTGAACGTGGCGTTCAGCATTACGGAAAAGCCATTAAATGGCAATACGCTGAATAATTACAAATCTGTGATATAGCAGCATTTGATATGAGATTAAACACGCTATGATGGCCAAGATTTTAGAAATACTACGATCATAAATACAAACCCCCCTCTATCACATTTTCTATAAATAAAATGTTGTTTCAAAACCTTCTATATACAACCAGGATTAAAATCGGAAGAGGAAATACTGAAGCCTTTATCTTTTTATTTAATTTATTGGCTCAAATGTAGGCAGCATAAATGAATAAATATGAAAATAATGGAACTGCCCATATGTGCTATGTGTGATTTTAACTGTTGAACACCAGGTGATTACTAAAAGGGTCCTCTGTGTTAAAAATCACACCAATCAAACACAGTATATCACATTTTAAGTATATCTACACGGTCTTTTTAATCAAGTGTATTGTAATCTACTAAATGCGTTCGTCTGAGTAACAGATTCCAGATTGGGGCAGATTACAGGTAACATTTTTTACAATCAGATTACAGCTGCTTTTTCTTTTCGTGCCCTCAGCTACTCCCCAGATGTGGTCTCCAAACAAACGCTGCCTTTAGATCCGTCAGTGTGATCGCTGGGGGAATTTCATTAGAGTGAGACCTCCATGACTGAGGCTGATAACAGCAGAGGGGGGCAGGAGGATGGAGGGGAGGGAGGAGAACAGCATGCGCTGTGTTTGACCGAAGACAGCCTCAGTTGTTATCTGTGCTGGGTGGTGAGGCGCAGAGGAGGGGAGAGGAGGAGAGATGGAGGGAGACCAGGGAGGTCATATGAGAAAGATAGAGAGGAGGTGAGGGGAAAAGAGAAAAAGGAAGGAAAGGAGGAGAATAGCATAACAAGAGGAATAGAAAGGAAGAAAAAGGAGAGGAGGGGAAAGAAGAGGAGATGAGATGATAAAAGGAAAGGAAGGGAAAAAAGGAAGAAAGGGAGAGGAAAGGAAAGAAAGGAATTAAAAGGAAGGAAAGGAAAGTAAAGGAGAGGGGAGAAGGAAGAAAAGGGGAAAACTAGACAGAGGAGAAAGAGAGGGTAGCAGAAAACCAGATAGAGGAGGACAGAAGAAGGACAGGAGGTGAGTAGAGGACAAGGGAGGATGACAGAGAGGATAGATAAGAAAGAGGAAAAGGAGAAGGAGAGAGTGGTGGTGGGCAGGGGAGGGGAAATGATAAGGGATAATGATGGATAAAGGAGGAGAGGAATGGGGAAAGAACAGAGGAAGGCAGGAGAGAAAGGAGAGGAGTGAGGAGAGATGGACAAAAGGACAGGTGGGGAAAACAGGAGGAGGGGAGAACAGGGAATGGGGAGATGAGGGGGGGAAGGAAGAAGAGATGAGGAAGAAAGAAGCGAGAGAGGACAAGGATGTAGAGGAAACAGGGCAGGTGGGAAAGGAAAGGAGATCAGACGAGTGGAGCACCAGAGAGGTAAAAGAGACAAAAGAGGAGAGAGAGGGGGGAGACGGGCCTTGGACTCCCCACTGAGGAGTGACGCGATGGTAATCTCTCAGCTGGAACATCTGGTCCAGGCTCCTGCGGGCAGATCGCAGCGATCCGGCCGGCTCCCTCGGAGATGGCCTGATAACCCGCCGCCACGGGTGCGACCGCGCAGGTCAGCGCCATGCCGACGCACCACAAAGACGCACCTTGTCTGCGGACACACGGGTCACAGTTAATAAACCCGCCCCGACGTCCTCCAATGGGAACAGGAGGAAGGCGGGCAGATAGGAGCTCCTGCAATCAAGGTGATGAGCGAAACCCTCCCGGCCGGCGAACATTCCTCAGAGATCCTCCTCGCATTAATGTGACATCCACTCTGAAGATGAGCCGTTAATCGAGTGTTATTTTACAGTTGTGTCAGACTCTTAAGTGCTGCCCTACAAATCAGTTTAATGGCCTGAATACGTGTGTTTATACAGTAACAGCAGACACACAGTTGTAAGATGATTTATGCTTTTTCTTTTTTTGGTTGAAGATGCCTCGGAGAGCAGATCAAGGACATAAAATGTCTCATGAAAAGACACTGGAGGACAGGGAGACACCACGATGATGAAGTCCCTAAAACTCAAGGAATTCCAGATGGTGCTCAAGTGGAGGACGACATCACAGGAGACTGTAAGGCTCGTGAATGTCAGCAACTCTGATTAAAAGCCATCCGCCGGGGGAAAAAAACCCTGCTGGCTTTGCCTTTCATGCCCATTTATCATATGGGATTGTTTGTATACAGTTGTTTTATTCTCCCCGTGTGTGTGTGTGTGTGTGTGTGTGTGTGAGAGAGAGATGAGATGAATGTAATTAAAGTTTTTTAATTAGACGCTGTTCTTTTCTGGGAAGCCTGTGGCAGCGCTGGGTGGAGCCAGAGTGGAGACAGGAGGTTTGTGGTCTGGCTGAGGGAACCACGCCGGCCGGAGTAATGGAAACCGGGTGTTCACTGTACACATATACACATACATGCAAACGCACACTCACATACACATGCACTCGCGCCCACACACACACACACACACACACATAAACTGAAGCTGAAGAGAGAATAAACACACACAGAAAGCCACATAAAGTTATGCAGACATGAATCTGAATGCACAGCCCCCACAATACTAATGTATGCCACACACACACACACACGCACGCACACACACACACATTCAAATACATAAATCCATTCATGTGACTACCTGCATTATAGAATTCAGCCTGCTGACACGTAAAATTCCCTAAATAGTGATGATGCGTGCATTTGCATGCACATACACGCATGCAAGCTCATGCATACATAAAAACAAATAAGGACTGACACACACACACACACACACGCACACACACACTCACTCCTCCATACTGATGCACAATCCTCACGCACAGGCACGGATGAGTACACGCAGCGAGGCACATGCATGAATGCACACTCCCTCGCTGCCTGTCACTCACTCACGGATGTGCGTGCACACACAGGGCTCATTATAGATGCACACACCCTCCGAGGTGTGCACGTACACATGCATGAATGCGCACTCACGCTCTCCACCAATCTCCCCCCTCACCCCCACCTCAGTCATTACACATGCATACACACGCACACATGCGTGCACACACATATAAATGCGTTCGAGCACATGCTTGAGCACACACACACAAACACACAATAAGCCCTCATCGCTGAAATCCCTCGGCACGCACACACACCAATATAATTCATGCACACATTACATTTCAAACCTCTCTACAAATGCACACACACATGCAGGCAGTCACGGCACAAAGGCACGCACACACACACAGCCCCAATTAGTCCCACAATGCAATACAGAACCATACCCTGCATCGTTCGCTAGCTTTAATGCACACACTCACACACTCTTTACATACAGCCGGGCCGAGAAATGCAGAAAACAGATCTCGAGCATCTACTGACATCAGTGAGGCAAGGCCCGCCTTTTCCATTAGACGCTGACGTCAGTTTTCCACAAAACTGTTTCACCCCAAATTACAGGCGATCAAACCCTTCCTCTGTTGACAGTCAAGAATAGATCAATCTTAGAAACACGCGGCGAACAGGACCACTTCTGAGGACGCGCTCGCTCCAGACTGTGTGGTCAAACTGTCATAAACAGGTACAGAGTAACTCCATCTGACTGTCAGTGCAAACAGAGCCCAGACTGAAACCCTGATACTGCGCTGGCCTCCCTCCAACCACCAGTCAGATGTATGTAAATGTATGGAAACCACCGAGGTGTGAGAGCGCATACATTTCACACAGTGGCCATATGTTCTTTTCAGGGAGCTCGGCTCTCTGGGACTTTTATTCTACAGTGCCATCAGTGCCGTCAGCAGTCCTCCAGTCCTGGACAGTCAGCATGAGCAGGTCAAAGTGGGCAGCGACAGGTCAATCACTATGAACAGGGCACCATCTAGTGTTGCATGCAGAGTATGGGAGAGCTGCTGGGGAGGTTTTCTCGACAGAGACTCAGCCATGTTGTGTTCGCTGGCTTTGTGTCCCGGGCAAAGTGTTTCCACTGGCGTCACTGAGCGGCTGCTTTCACGTCAGGCTGAAGAGCCGAAAGGTGCAGTGGACTTCGGGGCTGGTGGCTGCGCAGCAGATGTGATTGTTCGCACAGTCCGAGCTTATAAACAAACCAAATCCTGAGGCTGGGCTGCATCTCTGGATGGAACAGCTTCTACTTGAGCTCCAGACATTTCATTCATTTCATTATTATCATTATTTATCATTTGATTCATATTGAGTGCTGGGAAATGCGGAGAGCTCCAGGTGAAGTTGCTCAATTCATCAGTCCAAAGTCTGAAGGTCTTCAATGCGCTGTCAGTGAAGACAGAGACAAGCAGCAAATCATCACGATGAGGAACTGGAGATTATCTGCTGTGTTTCTGGCTTCAAAAATGATTTAACATGTAATCAGTTATCAACAGTTGCTCAACTAATCAGTTAATCTTTAACTCTGAGCGTCCCCGCTCATTGTCAGCTCTCCTTAGCTTAACTGATTAGTCGACGGATAGAAAATTAATCTTTTCATATTTAAGTCAAGTGTCGGTTTCTCAAACATGAGGATTTGCTGCTTTTCTGAGCATCACAGCTTTTTAAACTGAGTATCTTTGTATCACATCACAGTCGCTGTTTTCTCACATTTTAAAGAGCAAACAATGAATGACAGTCTTAAGTTGCAGCCTTGGTTAATATATTGTCGTCTCGGCTGCACCTTTCTTGTCATTTTGTACACAAAACAACCAAATACAGAATGTTTACGAGCAGCATGTCTCTGAAAACACGTTGACATTTTGAGTCCGTTCGCCTGTTTTGGCAACACGGAGCTGCTGCACACACCTGCAGCCTGTTTGACCCTGAACGCATCGTTATGAACCTTTGAGGACAGTTTGATCTTTAAATGGATTTAAAACCCACAAAGTTTGAACTTTTTGCTCTGCGCTGACGGGACTGTTACGGTCTCACCAACATGTCACAGGCAGATATTTAAAGGTCGGAAATGAAACCTTTTAATCACAACCAACAACAAACCACAGACATCGACATTTGACCACCTGAACCGACGAGGCTGCTGCAGACGCTCTGATATCACATTTGTCTTTTATGAACTTCAGCTGTTGCTTGTATTGATCCAAGTTTTCCACATTGTAGTTTAATATTTGAGATGTGAAACCAACTGATCAGGTGCCTTCAGGTGTGTGGCACCGTTACCTATCTGTAGAAAATGGCGTTAATTGATTAGTTGTCAACTTTTTTCTTCATCGCCAGCTATTTAGATAAACGACTGATGGGTTTGAGTAACTTTTCAAGAAAAAAAGGTCAAAGTTTTCTGATTCCAGCTTTTTAAATGTGGATATTTTCTGGTTTCTTTACTCCTCTTTGACAGTAAACTGATGATCTTTAGGTTTATACCAAATAAGACATTGGAGGACGTCGTTCTGGTCTTCAGGAAACACTGATGGACAAACAACTGATCGATTAAAGGGGAAAGTAATCACCAACAATGAAATGCTACGTGTTGAACTCTCCACAACAAAAACCAAACTTTGCAAAAACAATAAAACACAGCAAATGGTGTTTATTGTCAAAGTGTAGGAGTAGGACAATGTTATATGTGCATAATTCATTATTGTGTACTCTAATTGTGCAACAAACTAAGCTACAGTATATACAGACATCTATCATTAACTGTTGATAGCTGGATGACAGTTATACTGTATAACAGTAAATCGAGCTGGCCGGTTGCTTGGGCAGGACAGCCTCTACAGACAATCCCTCACAGGCCCAAGACTTTGGTATCATCTGCATCAAATGCAAAATGGTGACTCTTACTCTTACAGTGTAATATCAATCAATACAACTAAACACATCCATTAAAAACATCCACATGAATATACTCAATGCAACAAATGTTATGCAGAAAAATCTCCCTCCCCCCCACGACTGTTTCTCATTTTACCTCCATAAAATCCAGTAAAGGTTAAACAAACATTTAAATGTTACATATCCCATAAAGTAAAAGAGAATAATGTTATGAGGACCCCCGTCTAGATAGCAACGATGCTTTGTGAAAAATATACGTATAGTAGAGTGAACTAAACATTTACATGTTTTACAGGTGGAAAGAAAACATCGTTTTGACATAACTCTTCAGAATAATAATAATAATACATCCCCACAGTCTTCTGAACATGCTCTGATCTCTGGTTACTCACTCCGATCATTGTCCGTGTCACGTCAGGCGGCGGCCTGTCACAGGGTTGTGGTTGCGTCAGTGTGTGTACATGTTTTTAGTGACTGCTGTGGATCTATGTGTCTGTATGTCAGTGTGTGGTTTGGTGTGTTTGCAGGCTCAACAGTCCCCTGAGTTGTGCGAATGTGGCCCGGTCTCCATTTTCCAGTCTCTCTGGTCGGCGGCCTCTGCCTGGCCGTGCTGGGAGGCGGCGGGGGACAGGGACATCTGTCTGCGGGGGTTGCCGCTGTGCATGGTGTTCCAGTGGCGCTTCAGATCCGACGCTTTGATGAAGGCTTTGTCGCAGGAGCCGCAGTTGAATGGCCGCTCGCCCCGGTGCTGCCGTTCGTGGTCTTTCAGGTGGGACTTGTGCTTGAAGGCCTTTTCGCACATTTGGCACGCGAAGGGCCTCTCGTTGCTGTGGACCCTCTCGTGCCTCTTCAGGTCGGGGCCCCTGATGAAGGCCTTACCACACACCACGCAGCGGTGAGGCTTGAAGCCAGAGTGGATCTTCAGGTGCTCCTTGAGGTGGGCGGCGGTGGTGAAGGCTTTGGGGCAGTGCTCGCAGCCGTAGGGGCGGTTGGCGGTCAGCAGCCGCTCCTTTTTGGCGTTGTGGTCCATGGGCTTGGCGCCCGCGCTCTGGCAGGAGCCGTGGTCGCGGTGGCCGTACAGCAGGTACTCCAGCTTCATGTCACTGGAGGAAGAGGAGCCCCAGCCGTGGCTGTGAGGATCTTTGCTCATGTTGGTGTTGTAGTTGTGCGGCTGAGACACGTGGGAGCCCCCGGGCCCCATGCTTTCCATCCCCTGATCGTAGAAGCTGTTCTTCCTCACCTCCTCCATGGCCAGCTCCTTCAGGATGGCGTCCTGAGCTCGCATCCCGTGGTCGCCGGGAGCCTGGTTCTCCCGGGTCTTCATGTTGGTCAGCTCGCGTTTCTGCGTGCACAGGTTATCCAGGAAGTTGATCCCCAGGATCTGGCCGGACGACATCATCATATTGATGTCCTTCTTCCTCACGGCGAGCCGGGCTGTGTACATGTAATTGAGCACCTCTTCGAAGATGTCCGAGCGGATGAAGTCCAGCTCCACGATGGAGTTGTCCTCATCGCTCTGCTTTTTGAAGAGCTTTTTGAAGTAGTTGCTGCAGGCTGCTAAGACACAGCGGTGAGCCCTGAACTCTATGTTCTCCACCACCACCACCACATCACAGTGCTCACCTTCCATCCTCTGCTGGTTCAGCATCTTTAGAAAGGTGGCTTTGTGGTCATAGTCGATATATCTCAGTAAATCAGACATGTTGCAGGTCAAAGTGGAACAACCTGCAGAGGAAACACAGCAAATGGTCAAATACTCTGATTTCCACAACAAAACGGGCATGTACAACCTGCACAGCTGAGGGGTGGAGCTCAGTCAGCACGCTTCTTATAGACATGGAAGAAGCTTTCACACATTATGAAAGGAGAGCATGCAACTAATATCGCATTTCTTTACAGACGACCGTGAGAAACGCAGGGAGCAAACAAAAGTGGGTAAACTAATCATGCAGAAAAACCTACTGAAAAAAATCCGACAGGCCCGCCAGCAGTAAAAGCCGCAGTAAAGCTAATAATAAATATCGCCGCTAACAGAAACAAACGGGCGCACTTTTCTAAACTTTAGTGGCGCGTTTTAGCCGCTGTGCTCGCGTGACAATCGCGTCGCGTGCAGGAAGGATAACCTTAGCAAGAATATTTCACATTTCACTGCGCCCAGCCATTTTGGTCAGCAAGCCTCCATTGGCATGTTTCTGGTGTCTTTAAAGCAGTTCACAAACAGCGGAGAACACGGCGGCGAACCGCCGGACAAAGCGGGGAGAAACGCCGCGGCGTTTTCTGCGCCGCTCGATGCGACAAAGAGAAAATTAAAAATGTTTAATACCCGAAGCCTGAACACGATCCCTGTGTTGTCACGCAAGGCAGTCGACGACGACCCAGAGCTGTCGTTTTTCCTCTTCCTCCTCTTGTTGTGACTGTTGGGCTCCACAGGAAATGTGGCGTCGCTCTGCTGCCCCCTACAGCACTGGAGCAGTTACTCCACCGAGATCGTCTATGCGCGGGAGGATGCCTCACTCCGCGGCTCCGTCCGTGCCGCCTCGTCTCTTCCTGAGCGTGTAAACGTGTCCGACGTGTAGTCCAGAAATAAAACCACAAGAGGGTTCGTCAGCGGGCTCTCCGTAAAATACATCGGTTCTCATTTAAATTAACTTTACATGGATCACGCACACATAACCACCTAATTAGATAACGTATCAGTGTAATCATTCATCATTAGCATGTGCGCGTTTTTTTTTGTCAATTTTCTAGCTTCACATTTTTACAAGTATTATAACCTTTACCTTTAAATTTTTACACATATACATATTTATTCATTTCTCTGCTTTATTTCTATATCCAATTAATAATTCGTTTATTATTAGCATAGAATATTAACTGTTTTCAGTCATTAATGCCTTACCATTACAATGGTTGAAGCTGATTGTTAATAATGTGTGGTACGTTAATATCACTATTTTACTTGTATATATATTTAAGTTGATCATCTTTGTCTTTATAGTTTTACTACAAGTACATTTGCGTGCATCTGTATACATACTTTGTGTATTATTCTTTTCCCCCTTTCTTTTAAATTGTATGTTGCTGTTCATGTATATTTATATATATATACGGTTTTTTTGTTTGTTTTGTTTTTGTTTTTTTTACTACTTGTATGTACATAATAGTTCAGTGTTCACATGTTCCTGTGTTTGTTCTGCTTTCTTGTCCTTGTTTTTTCACTGGATGTTTATTTCTATCTCAGAGTCTTTAAACACACTAACAACAACGATAAATCACTGTCAGATTCAAAGTATGTGAACACACGCTCGGCCAATAAACCTGATTCTGATTACACAAATATAAGAATCTGGCTTTGAGAAAAGCTCCTGTAAATCTTTTGAATCCTGAGTATTTCTCTACAATACTCTGCCGACCTTGTTCTGTCATTGACATGCATAAACAGGCTGTGTGCTGCAGTCACTCTAATGGGAAGTCTAACTGTAATTGTCACTTGTTAATCTAAACTATCAGCTTTTTTTTATCTCTTTGGTGAAATATTATCATATAATATCTCCAGGTTTAATGAGATATGTATAAATGTAAAATACCCTCTCTGAAGCAGTGGGACCACCACCACATTTCACTGCACTCTGTTGCCAGTTCAGTCACGTAATGACATTAACATAACATTTCAAATAGAATCCATTCAGCATTAAAACCAGCTCTCCGTCTTCCTGCTAAACCCTTTTCACCCACATGGATGACTGAGGGCTGTTCTGTATTTCAGCACAATGTGTAACTCTGTGACAAGTGTGTGACAATATGCAGAATAGTTATAATTAAAAATGCATAATAAGACTGAGAATGACATGAGGTGTACGTGTACCCTATTCATGCAGAGTGCAACACAGCAGAGGCAGATGAACACAAAGTTAATGAAAAATCAGCTTCAAAGAAAATGTGATGTGAATAATTATACATAGACCTTCCACTGATGTCAGACTATTGAATATTTAACTGTAATTGTGACAAGTGAGTATTAAAATGAGCTGATCTGATAGACTTCTTAGTATTTAGAGCCATCAAGACAAAATGAATAACCTCAAAGGCTCATGTACAAAATAGACAATCACTGTAAAATAAGTGTTTACAGCACAAAAAAAAAAAAAAAAAAAAAATCTGTGTTAAGTGGTGCCTTTGATCAGTATTTTTATTCACAGGCTGTAGACAGATTACAGCATAGTTATCACTCCAAATATAATAGATCTTGATTGAATCTCTTTAAGTAAACATGTCTCAGAAGGTAAAATAAACAGACATTGCTTGCGGATGAAGGATTTAAGGGATAAGCGCTCTGCAAACGTAAAAAACCTGCTCATCTTTTGTTGTGCACCCAGCAACAGCGACAGAGTGACACCTCTTACCTTTGACGTCTCTCTGCCACTCGTGCACGTACGCCGCGGGGCGGGGCTTCGCAAGCCTGCGTGCATTCAACATAATTACCTGAAGCCGCATAAATCCTACTTAAATTACCCCGAGGGCATTTCTTTTAACGGATGAACTGCGAGTTTAGAAACATTTGAGTGAACCAACAACAGATCGACACCAGTTTACAGAGTGAACACCCGCCATTTATGTTATCTGACCAGAATTTAAACATTTTAATTATTACAGGTTGTTCATCAGGTTATTTTAGTGCCTGAGGTTATGAAATCCATTTGGTCTCATTGCCTCCTGTTGCTGGAGCACATAGATTTTAGCATTATTGTTGATTGCTTTAAAAAAAAATAAAAAAAAATAAAACCTTTCAATTAAGTCTGAACAATCTTTATCTATATAGAACCATAAATAAAGATATCTAGATATAAACATAATTTAGAAATAAATTTGAAAATTAAAAGAAGTAATATTCCAACATGAGCCACAAGTTACTTTTATGATGAAATCTATTAAAGGGCTCAGTGTCACATATCAGCAGTTTAAACCATTCTTTGTAGGTTATTGTGATGAATCTTAATTAGCGTCCTTTAACACATTTTCTTTACAAACTGTATTTAACACCGACTCATGAGCAGTAAAAGGCATCAGCACTCAAATCAACGGCTCCAGCGGCGACACGGGTTTCAGTACTGTGGTCAACATTTTATTATTGGGGAAGAAAACAGCAAATTAAAACAAATGCATTTGCCACTTTTATTTCGTCATTTTGAGGAAAACATGGCTGTACACGAACAGGAAGGGGTTACTGTGATACAGCTGAACAGATGAGGGCGGCATACAGTGGACACGTTCAGGGGGGTTGACAGATCTCTCGGCTTTGCATCTAATTTGGGCAGAGCTCGGCAGTCTGAGCCCTTTGCCTCACAGTCACACAAACCTGGGACTTGTGCTGCAGCCGATCATCTACCCTGGGAAACATTCAAAGCCTGCGCAGGCACATAAAAATCTAGCTCTCGCACAGAAATCTTGATTCCTTGGCAAATTTGGCCAAAACAGACGTCTCGAAAGTGTCGAAGCGGTGGAATCAGTCGATGAGGGACAGTAAAATACTGAAATGATCATAAAAAGGAAAATGCAATTCAAGCAGACGCGACAGAAATCAACGGTGAAAGATAATTTGCTATTCTCCTAGGAAAGCTCCGATATGTACAGTACTGGGCCGTAGTGATGTCTGTAGTGGCACACCGGACTGAAAATCAGCGGCTTGTTGAAGTGGGGGAGGCGATGCTTGCTGGCAAATGAGGTTGGCACTTCTACAGCAAGGTTAAATAGTGTATGCTCCTTATCATATACAACCTACAGCGGTTTACGTTTCTGGAGTGATGGCTTTCTTTCATAAATAAAAAGGTTGCTACAATAATTATTCTCAGTAATCATAAAAATGCATCAAAGTCATAAGGCAGTGAAAGCAACAGGTCTGCTTGCTGCACACAGGGATTCGGCGTGCAGATGGGATCGAGAACCGTTTTTAAAATCGTACAGTTTTCAGCATGATCTTGCCGTTTGTTTGATAATGCAACGTTGCGTCCTTCTCATGCAGAATGCACTTATTTGTTTTGCAGGTGATGGTTGCGACTAGCAGCGAGCTGCGGCGTTCGGAGAGGAGGAGCCTTTCTAGTCTTCTGAGAGTCCTGGAGTAATGTGTGGAGGTCTGGATGTTGGATTCTGGGAGGTTGAACGGAAAACAGCCCTCAGCGTTACTCCTGGAGGAACAGAGGAAACAGCAGTTTGTACCATCATGCATATTTAAACGCACCTGAACCTTCGGTGCCGCGCTGCACCCTGCCAAAGACTAAAAACGAGCCCGATTAAAGGCTGTGGCAGTTTTAGCCCATGAATAGATGCAGCGAGGGACGACAGAGCTACCAAAATGCACATACACACACAGATACACACAGGCTTGTTAGGCGCTTTCTGGCTGCAACCAACTTCCTGAAAACGAACAGCAACTATTTTACTACCCACTTAGAGTGTGACCGCGAGCGGTGAGTCAGAAAGGCTGCCGTCACAACTGGAAAACAAACAGCAAACCCATCGTTCTCCATCTGTAAACATGCGGTTTGAATTTTAATTTTAGCCCATCAGAATTAAAACATGTCACACACACACGCACTGTGCTTTGTTTACCAAATCTGCAAGCTTCCTCCATCAAAGAGCGGGAGATTTGGAGAAAGTGCTCCTTAAGAGGGAGGATTTCTGGACTTCTAAATTGGGCACTCTAAGCCAAAAAGGGTTAAATGAGGAATGAGACCTGAAGCCATTTTAGTCTCCTGGATTATGTTTGTTCTCAAATAAAAGCAATTTGTTTTAGATAATTGGAAATGCAGTTCATGGGAGGAGGCGTGAAGATCAAACAGACTCAGTGCTGGAAGGCTTCAGGATACACTGAAAACTGCTTTACTCTGAAAAACTTTGCCATTAATGAGCCAAACGAGTATTTACTAAAGAATATTTAGAAAAGATGACCACTGTGATGGAGGCGGGATAGCCGAAGCGTTTGGCGAATAAAGTGCGGCGTGCTGCAGGAGAGCTGTGCAAGGTGCTTTAATTCTGAAGGACCTTTCATTTAAAGCCCACGCTGCTCTGCACCTCGCTGTCAAAGCCAGAATTAGTTGAGAACGCTGCAACAATCTGTGTGTATCTGCAGCAGAAAGAGACAAGCATCCAAAAGAGGCCAGAGAAAAACACAGCCAGTATCATGTTAATGGCGCTACTCGGAAACACAGCCGGTCTGACGCTCAGATATTAGACAGCACGCTCACAGGACTGAGGGCAAGGCCGCAGAAACAAAGCCAAGCATTCCCATCTGGTGAGTCACGCAAGCACACACATGCACGCTCGCTCATCCCAAACCCGGCGCCTTGGGATCGCTTCAGCCTAAAGCTCGTGAAACAACGAGCTTCACAGCCAAGAAAGGTGAATCAGAGTAACGTGGACGGCTTCTACAGACGTGACGCTCGGGAGGAAAGGCGGCGGGGTGATAACGACGTGCTCAGGTGCGATGGAATGAGAGGAATCCTCAAACAGCTCCACACCTGAAATAATCCCCACAGCACCGACAGCCGGGGACAAGTCGAGACATGAACGGCTGCTTTTGTGAAAGTTTGAGAAATGCTGCCACGAGGACCGCTGACCTAATTTTGCCCCCCCCCCAACAGAAAGGAAGAGCGCGACTGAAAGGAAGAGGGTGTCCAAGTGTTTCAAACATACGTGTCCCAGCTCAGGGATTCATGCACGAACATTTCTCCATACGAAGAAATGAATAAATGAGCTTTTTTTTTTAAGCATTAATGCGTAAACAATGATGCTAACGCTAACAGAGTATTGACCTGCAGAGCACTGTTGATGATTAATCTGATATCAGTCTTCATGGTATAAAATTCAGGTAGTTAAGTGGCATAAAAGTGATGCTACGTGTATTTTAGCATCGTGCTTTTTATGCAGAACAAACCAGCATGAATTCATGCTTAGCTGCTATTCATTCTTGTGCATAATATTCGTATAACCGATCATATGAGGAGCTGCCCAGTTCAGGTTTATGATGTTTCTCGTAAGAACGGAGTTGTAAATAGACTGAAGCAGGTCTGTGTTCCCTGCAGATCAGATATCAGTCGATGCAGACTGAAGCAGAAGCCGGTTCAGCTGGTATTTAATCGCTCATCCCTGCCAGTGCTCTCTGTGAGGCGGCACAATGTAGACACAACAGTGCAGGTACGACTTCTTCACCTGTTCTCCGCTGCAGCTCCTTCTTTAGGAATCAACATATTTTGGAAATTGATTTTTTAAAATGACAAATTGCCTTTAAAAAGGAGGAGAGCTTCGTGCTTCATGGCTGCTCTGATCTCTCTAATAAAACGGGCTTGAGTTCCTTTCCAGCAGGGGGGAGTGTTGCAGTCAAATTACAAGAGGTTGCATGAGACAGCCAGGAGCATTACAGTAAAGGTTTTTAAGCCGTGTCATTATGAGCTGAGACTATAATATCCGGTCTGTGTGCACGCAGGCATCAGCCGACCTTTTCCCCGTGGGGGGGGGGGGGGGGGGGGGGCGGAGCTGGGATGACAATGGCGTGATGCATTAGCTGTAAGTGCTGCAGAAGCAGGGCAGCCTGTGCCAGCGAGGAGAAGTGCTGATGGGAAAGCAGCATGCCCGAGACGGGAGACCAGCTCGAAAAAGCCCAGCCCGACCAAATCAAAACCAGACCAGACTACGACGGACAGAGCCGGGACCAGGACTGGGACCTCATTGTCTTACCTGGGTCAGTCCTCCCCCTCCTCTGGCGTGATCTCTGTCTCTTTATGTACCACTACTTTGGTCACTGACATGTCAGGGTGCTGCTCTTTAGCCTCCTTTATGGCCTGAGCCAGAGCCTGTACACGGGGGGGTGCAGTGCCAGGAGGGGTCACCAGGGGGAGACAGAAAACGGGGAAGGCAGGGAGGGAGCGGGGATGTTGGATTGTGAGTGAATAAGCCAACAGGGAAGCCACTTTTAGTTACATTATCACACGTCCAGTATTTGTTAAAGCCACATCACGAGTTAATAATGTTTCATTTAAAATGTCACATGCTAATTCACTTTACATCCTGAGCTTTAAGGTCCCGAGGGGCCACAAAGGTCACTAGCATTTCACTTCTTTCCTAACAACTGCCCCAAATCCACTGAGTGACTTTACAGGCAAAGAAAAATGATGGCCAATAAACAGACACGGCATGAAAAGAGAAAAGCTCTGAAACCTGATCGTGATCGATGTCGGCATCTCCCGTGATGACGATCCGTTTCTCGATTCTCGTCTCTGATATTCCTCCTTTCACCGTCTGACCGGCAGAGCGCAGAGAGACGACTTAAAGTCAGCGCACACACAAAAATGTGGCAACAGCTGAAAGCTTCGTCAGACATAAGTTATAACGTGCTTGACTTTTGTCCAGATGGACCCTTTTCTTAGGAGTTTAATCCTGAAATGAGGCCACAGGTGACAGGAAGGTCGTGTGAACGTAAACAGAAAATCAAACAGCTCTTCACCCTCAACGATGAATCTGTCTGTTGATTGAACTGTTTCATTATTTAAACACATTTTAAAGAAAAACTCACTTGTTCCAGCTTCTAAAATGTCAGAGATTTCTTCTTGTACACTAAAACACTTTAAAACTTCAAACTAAAGATGAATAAATATTAGAGACATAAAACTAAATTGACGATCCAAATAAAAACTAGACAAAAACATTTGGATATAACATTTTGTCTAATATTTCTGGGTTTGTTGAACAAAGCTTTTTAAGATTGTCGTAGACTTGAGAACTTTTGATTTTTCTATGAACAAATCCAGAAAATAACCAGACTTTCAGACTCTTTTCCCTCTCTTTGCTGTAGCTGTAACCTGTGGTGGTCGTGTTTAAAGAGATTCAGAGGGACGACGGGTGAACTCTGACCTTTGTGATGTGTGTGGTTGTCGTGGTGCTGGTGGTTTCTGAGGTGATGGTCTGAGCACTCAGCAGCACCCCGGGGTCTACGTCACCATTAGTGTCGACCTGTTCAGAAGCACAGCATTTTAAAATCAGGTCTTACGTTTGCACTTGAGATGAAGTAAAGCTCCTGCTGCATCAGATTCACTGAGCTCTGATATCAGCCTTACAGCTGCATCAACTGATGTTTTTTGGCCACTTGTGGGAGATGAAATCCTCGAGAAGCTGCAAACAAACACAACTCCAAATGAACGTTAACGCTGCTCCACATCTGCTATATGTGTAAACTACTGCCAACATGCTCGACATCTCAACTTGAAGGGAGATAATGTGTCAGCGTTGTGTTCAGTGTGTCTCTGCTGCCCCCAAGTGGCCAAAAAAATATCAGTTAATGCAGCTTTAAGGTGTTTTTAAAGCAGATTACAGACATTATTCTTTGATCACAATCATCTCTCACATCTTTCAAAGTGTAAACTGGATTTAACACCAAGCTGGGTTCTTATGTACCTCTGCAGACTCATAGGTGATAGTTTTCGTCTCTGTGTGGATCACAGGCGTCTCTTTGGTGGCCACCTCGACGGCATCCAGGCTCTAATGGATGAAAAGACAAAATAAGAGCGTGCAGAGGGAGAGCGGCTGCACCACAACCATCTGTGCTCCAGCTCAATTATCTGCCGTGTCTGAAACAAACTGCTGTCTGTGTTTACTGTAAACTGTGCATCTTTGTTCAACTCTGGCGCCAAACTAATCAAATTGACACAAATAAATGCTGCATGCTAACAAACTGAACCAAAGGCTGTCATTGAAGGGCTTCAATCTCTAAACCAGCATGCAGTCATGCATTAGGGTCCCTGATCCAGTGAAGGAGAAGATACTGGAGAATGCAAATCACAAGGTTTCGATCAAGTGTGTGCACCACATCACATTAAAAAGGTCCCCTGATCTGCTCAGCGACTAACAAGTTAGCAAGTTGTGACGCAGATCCATGCTTTTGGTCGGGTTTAGCCCTTGATTATTAGTGGCAGATTGTGTCGGCAGGAGTGGAGGGTGGAGGTGAGGTTACAGGGCCGGGGCCGCTGGAGCTGATGCAGGGTTACCTCCGAGTGGGACACGGCTGGAGGTGGGTGGGTAAGGTTCAGGGGTTCAGCCTGGGTCACATTGTGTGGGCTGGACTTCTGGTCTTGTTCCTCTATTTCTTCTTCTTCCAACACTTGAGTTTGGACCATTTCTTCTTCTGATGCCACATCATCTTCTCTCGCAGCTGAAGCCTTTTCGTCAACACCGTCTTCTGCCAGCTCTTCCTCACGATACTCCTCCTCCTCCAGTTCTTCCTTCTTTCCATCTTCCTCCTCGGCTCTCTCCATTTCATCTTCTAAGCTGTCCGTCTGCACATAGTAGTACTTTTCTTTTTCAAAGGGCAAAGGTTTCAAGATGTCTGCAAACGCCTTTTTTCCTTCATCCTCCGCCGGTGAACACTCATCCATCTCTTCATCCACCTCCTCAATAAAATCCTCTAACTCTGAGCGAAACTTCTGTCCCTCGAAATACTGCACTTGGTTGGAGAACTGGACTCTCTTGTCGTGTACTTCTGTGCTCCCTCTCTTCTCTCCTGCGTCTTTAAAACCTGCCAATTCCTCCCCCGAAGCCTCCAAACGACCCTCTGCTGCCTCCCCTTCGCCGTCTTCCTCCTCTGCTGACGGCTGCCACTCTTCCTTTTCACCATCGCTGATGTAAGCAGGAGCAACGGTGAACCTGAACCCACCATGTTCATCTTCTAACACCTCCCGCTCCACGCCCGCCTCCTCTCCCTCCTCGTCGATTACTTCCTCACACTCCTTTTCTGCTGCTAAGGTCAGAGCGGCAGACTCCGGAAAACCACCAGACATGCTCTCATCTGACCCTGAATGTGTTTCTAGTGGCTGTTTTCCTGCTGCCAGCTGCACAGATGCACACTGCTGAAGCCGCTCTGAAGATTTCTCTGTTGGATTCACTGAACTACGGCCAATGATTTCCTCCTGTAACACAACTACATGATCTAGCCCCCCCTCTGCTCTGTGCACTGGCTCGGCCTCTGCAGCCTCTGCGGTCGGGATATTCACCGTTGGTCCCGTCGACTCGGCTGGCGCTGCCTCCGTCTCCTTGACAACCACAGCTTTCTCCTCTGGCTCGGCTGATGTCTGTGAATGTAAATTGTGCCATTAGATGATGTTTTTGCTTCATCTTGACAAATGCACGCACTGAATACTGGACAGTTTCACATCACAGCTGATAGAAAAAGACGGTTATGTTGGTTATACATTTTCAGGCTTTCGACAGAATTAACAGGTTGACATATTTAAATACAATTAAGGTTTCAGTTACGCCAAAACTACTGCGAGGACCAGAGAGGAGTGGTCACCTTTTGAGCGGAGGAAACCCATCCCAGCGTAGACTGATGGGACAGAAGGATGGATGGACACGGAGACAGAGAGAGAGAGGACAGTCAAAGTCACAGTGAACACCAGACAAAGAGCAAAGGGAGGTGGAAGGATGAAAGGTCTGAAACGTAAGTATTGTATGGATTGTATGGAATACCATTATGTAGCTCATTAAATCTGCTGAACCTAAAGCCAAGTTGAACAAATCCTAAAACCTCAAACGAAAATCCGGTTTTAGCATCGCTGAATCCACCAGCAGCAAATTTCCACTAATCTGCTTTTGAAACACCGTTCCTTGAGAACGGCGAAATCTCTTTTTAGGTAGACCCATACAATTGTTTTCCTGACTGGTTACGGAGGCAGAGGGGGGATTTTGGAGGATGAGGTGGGGAAAGCTGCAGCGGTGGCACAGAGCCAGCGCTGTGAAGTCACCGCTTTCAGGGAACTGATAACGGAGCTGAAATAAAGGAATGGTGCAGCTGAGCAAAACGCCAGAAAACAAACACGAGCCAGCCAGAGCCCCCATTTCTCTCCTTATCAGCTGTGGGAGGCCAGCTGCTAAGGCAAGGCGAGCTGCTTTAGCTGTCAACAAACTCAAAACGGTAGTTTTATCAAAAAAAAAAAGAAAGAAAAAAAAAGAAGCTTGATTGCAACAGAAACCGGCGGTTTGGCAAGTGAGAGTAAACGGTGGGTGTTAGGGGACCGTTAGCCATGCACAGCGCTCGATTACACTGCTGTTAGACTGGTTTGGCTGCTGCCGGAGGGAAGGCAATGGAGGGCAGGCTGAGGGTGGTGGAGATATGGAGGGAGGCAGCCAAACCGGGGTTGTTGCTTTTAGTATTCATACAGTACCACTGCTAAGGCTGTAGTAGATTCAGAGACCGCGATCTGAGTCGGGCCAGACTTTGACTGCTCCTCTTCTTTCAGCTGCGGAGCGTCACAAGTCTTCGTCTCGTTTGCTTCATTTGTCGGCACCTCCTCAGAAATCCACGAGGCCATGGCCTTTTTAGGCGAGTCAAAACCTTTAATCTGAGTCACGTCATCAGTTTTTATCTCCACCTTCGGACTCAGCGTCTTGACCGCTCCTACAACAGCAGAGGGGTCTTCTTTGGTGGTTTCTTCCTCTTGAGGAGCAGACTTTTCATTCTCCTCAGCTTTGGCCTCATCGGGGACTGCAGGCTCCTCTTTTTCACTCCCCTCTTTGTCCTCTTCTTTCTCCTCTGCCTCCTTCAAGATAATGAGCGTCCCTTTCTTGTCACTGATGGCCTGGGACACTTCCTGTCTGACAGCTCCGGGGCTGACCTTCAACATTGACCGCTCCGACACGTCCTCCTGGGAGTCGGGGGTTTTCTCTTCCACCTCCCTGAGGGTCCCATCCATGAAGACATCGTCGTCCATAGTGGTTGACAGACTAATCCCGTGTGGCCCTGAGGAGGTGGCCAAATCGGTTCCCATACTATCCACCACGTATTTCACCAGATATCCCGCCGCCTGGGGAGACACTTGGCTTATTGGAAATGGACTGTTCAGGTTAATAGAGGGCATCACAAAGCCAAGACGGTGAGAATAAGCTCAAGAGACCGTTTATCTAGAAATGACACATACACAGACTGAGCTCCATCAGTATCTGGACTAAGACGCATGGCTTGGACGCACTTTGGGACCTCGTTTCTCTGCACAGACATGGCAGTATTATCTCTGACTGAGCTATGAGAGAGAAGAGCACTGCTTGAATTTCTATCGACATTATGGGCTGACCTCATCGTTTCACCTCATGTATTTTCTGTCCTGTCTTGAGGACTATTAAGTTGAATTTGACAAGACTAGATTCATATTCAAAAATTACTATTATCTTTCTTAAAATCTGGACACTGAAGGACATTTCAGGCTTCAATTCAAAGACAAGAAAAAAGGCAGATAAAGGAAAGGAAGAGAAGAAACTACATGGAAAGCAGGAAGAGCCAAAATACCAAAAACCATGCTGGTGTCCAGAAACATCTGGAGCAAGAAACAGAGGGACAAAACACAACACTCCCAAAACACAAGAGGTTTTATGTGTGAAAGGAACAGCGGAAGCAGTTCACCTCAGTGGCTTTCGGCTCCTCTTTCGTCCTTTCTCCAGCAGGCGGCTCATGTTCAGCCTAAAAGAGAGAGAAAACACAAATAAAAGATCACACAGATTGAGACGGCCACAAGAACAGACATGTCCAGAGCGAGCACTCGAAGGGACACGATCCAGATCCCAAAGCTCTTCCAGAGAAATCAGCATCTCTTCACCGCAGACACGCTTGGTGTCAGTGATTAGTCTGCAGAGACTCCAATTAGTGCCGCTCGTTTGTCCTGCGCGGGTTCATCAGATTATGTTACACAAGTGAAGGAGAAACGCAGATAAAACTGCTCCTAACTCACACGCGTAATGTCACAGCACAACAATCATATTACTGATTAATAAAGGCACCCACCATCCATTACCGAGACTAATTAATATGTTAATCAGCTGCTGACTGGATGTCGTGAAAACGCAGGGTGATACACTTCTTTGCACACTAACTCTGAATGACTTCGCAGATTAATTGAAAGCGCCCACATTCTCCTCTAATATGCACATGAGCCATTTGGAATATAAAACGCATCGCGCCGGACTCATTTCGAAGTAGAAAATATGGCTCTGGCCCCGTTACGAATACTGAATTTACTGCACTGTGACTCATAACGCAAACACTCTTCAGATTGATGTCTTTGTTTATGCAAAAATCTCCTCGGTGATGTCATGCTTCACACACACATGCCGTCATTCAGTCAGCTGTGGACTGCAGCTTACGTCCTGCGGCTCCAGCGGCTCTATCATTGGCGCCTCATCCGCTCTGGGCGAGCGCGCAGGGGACGAGGAGAGCCTCTTCTCCCATTCGGTCAGGCCCGGCGTGCTGTCGCCCGTCTCCAGGAAGGAGCGCTTCAGTTCGCTGATGTTTGTCTGGTGCTTGACCATCTCTGCCGGAGGCGAGGTGTCCTACAGTAGCCGGTCAACCATGATACAAGGAGATGAGGCCAGGAGCGGCACGGAGGGACGACGGCCATGCTTTAAGTGCGCAACGGTAGCTTGCATATCCAATGAATTACCAAAAACCACATAAAATGCACTGAACTAATTCAACTGCATTATGCGCTTCACTCCTTACGTTTACTGTTCACAGGCCTGTTTTGGAGGCTGTGCAGGCTACCTCACACAAACAGCAACACAATGGCAAAAAAAGTCCATCCACATGGCAGCTGTAACCAAAAGGAGTAGCAGCTCGTACTTAAATGCAAAAGGAGCATTTAGGACCAGCTCAATTCAACCAAAATAAATGACTTCATGCAAATGTTCACAGATTTAGTTTTACAGGTTTAGTCAAGCACAACACTCCCAAATCTCATTAGAAGTTAAGATCCTCTACGAACACTGACTCTGCTGCTTCATTTCTCACAAAAAATAATTTGGATGCAAGAAACAAGCAAGAAATCTGTTAAATAAAAATGTAATAACAGTCTGTAATGCTGGCAGAGCTACTGGTAGGCTGAAGTTATTTGATATCAGTTAGGATTCTTCATACAAAAAGCACCTGCATGCATATTTCAGTCATGCATTGTTTTCTTACCAACCTCTAGCATCAGATTACTATGCTTGATAAAAACGTTTTCCCCTTTTACTCGTCTTATGAAACTATACTGTAAAGACAAAAAAGGGGAAAAGATTTGTGGTTAAAGGTGCTATTAAATTTAGACTCTTCAGGAGAAATTGGGAGCTTTGTCTTCTACAGCATGGCCATAAATAGCATGGCAGCACAAGTCAACTCATCGAAGAGTCACAGTAAAAGCCATGAGATATAAAAACCTTGAAAACTGTGAAATCTGGCTCTTTGGTGCAGCAACAGGAAGAGAAATATAAACACGACTCCACCATTTACAAACACAAGCACTTGAGAAATGAGCTGGAATTGCGAGTTGAGAGGCAGCGAGAGCTTTGCAGCAGCAGTCTGTGAAGTGGAAGAGTGAATGGTCAGTCTGGAGTGTGGTGCGATAGTGAGCGTGTCAACAGAAGCAGGAGGAGGCAAGCCAAGGCGGAGAGGCGGCCAAGAGTGACTGATGGCGGATGTTTGAGCGGGCTCAGTGCATTAGGTGGTGGTGGTGTGATGCACTGAGCAGGGCCATGAAGCGAGCCCAGTGTACCTGAGTCCGCATCTCAGAGTCCTCATCTGCTTCCGACTGACAGCGAGTAGAGTAGGAGGAGGAGGAGGAGGAGGAGAAGAGAATGTGAGACCAGGAGGTGAGGGGTCATCAGAAAGACACAGTGCAGTCAGGTGAAGGGAAAGAGAGAGTGAGCAACAGGTAGCAGCAAGCACAGAGATAAGAGGAGGTAAAGATGGCCTAATTTAACAAGTAAAGAGTATTATGACAGAAACTGAGCATTCGCTAAGCCCCTCCCCCTAACAGCATCTGTCCAATCATTTGCTTGATAGTAGAAGTGATTCTCGGCTTACAAAGTTCGTCTTATTTCCTTCCAAAAGCAAAAGTTTAAGAAATAGATTCAACAATGTGTTTGTCTGTATATAATGTACACTGCAGCCGTTAGCGTGTACAGCTAATCGACCAAATGTGGTCCACTATTACTTCCAAAGTCAAGCAGCCCAGGATTAACTAACTACATTAGCTTAAAGAGCAGAAAATCCACAGTAACATTTCTGCACCGTGTGGAAGTCAGTTCAGTCCTGGGTGACATCAGAGTTTAGGCTAATGTTAGCAGCTCTGTCTCATTCTTTATTGTGACCCTTGAAGGGCTAAAAATCCTTATGTTGGAATGAAAATACAGTGTAATCTTAAATATTTCTTTTTAACACTTAATGACACATAGACAGGGAGGTGCAGCTTCAGTCTTAGTCAGCCATCAACTGTATATTTAAGACCCCTTTCATAAGCAAATTGAAGGTTTCCAGCTAGAAATGAGAAGCCCGATTTTTTTCTATTTTTGTCTGAAATCAAGGAGTCATTGTGTGGTACAGTGCATTTGCCACCATTATCATTACAAACTGATGTGCTGTGCGAGGAAAGAAAGCGCAGCAGTGTGAGGGGGCGAGGTTCAGCGAACGTTCGCAGAGAGCTGAAGTGAAACCTGAACTTTCAGGTTCTGTTCTGCAAGCAAGAAAAGCTCGTTCAAAATCCTGCTGACATTTGTAGGAATGCTAATAACTAAACATCCAACCTTGGAGCAACAGTAGGCTGTGTTTCATATGGTTAGAGGGCATAAAACATGTATATTTTTGTTTATGTTATATGTATGTTTGTCAGTGGCCTTTAATGAACTCCATTTCCTATAAGGCCAAGTAGGTTTTATACATATGGATGAAACCATGTCACAGTGATGTAAGTATCATCAGCGCCTGCAGTGTTTTTTCATGGGAGCTATAGTTTTGTCTGTGCTCACAAAGTATTTGTTGTTAAATGTTGTTAAAATCCAGAGGTTTCAATTTCTTGCTGATTTGTCTTAGGATATAAAAAGTAAAACCCAGGAACAAGCTCTGAATGAGCGACAGCACTGAGTTACAGATGCAGGTGGAACAGAAGCCAGCACAGCTGTGACGTAAGGACTTCAGCTCTCCAGTGGAAAACACAGAAATACGTACAAGTATGTTTAGTGCAGACAAATAGAAAGACAAGAACTAAATGGGCATATTAAGATGTAACATACGCCTCACATGCAGAACTTCAAGTGCGAAAATTCTCCTAAATGTTATTTTTACGCCAGCATCACTTTATTTCTCTGCTCCAACTCTACTTTTCATGCCGCAAATACGATCTTTCCTTGTTGTACAAACCTCTGTGGCGGTCATCTCTCCATCAAAGGCAAAGTCAGTTTGTTCGCTGTCAGTCTGCTTTCACAAACAGACCAGAACCGTTCCGAGAGGCAAGCAAGAAAACGACAAGAACCCAACTTGTAAACCCTTGAAAATGCATTTATCGTCAACAGAGATTCTTCATAACCACAGATGGAACGAATGGAAATGCACTGCTTGTTTCCGTGAGCTACGCATCATCAGACACTACAGATAAGGTCAGGAAACGAACAACAAAAAGAGAGAAAAAAGCAAATGAAAAGTAAGCAAGCAAAACAGACTCAGAGGAAGTTCAAACCTTCGGTCAGTCACTTTGATACTTGAGTGTAAATTTGCTTTGGATTTGGCTAAATCCTGGAGTACAATGACTTTCATTAATTACAGGTCAGTAAAACATTTGGTGTGTTGCTGCTGTTCAAACAGCATTTGAAAATTCGATTTGACGTGTTTGTTGCCTAACAGTAACCTGACTTTCAGGCCCCCCCTCCTCTCCATGCATGTTGACACTACTGGTTGATCTGGATGCATTTATCATCCCAGTCTCTCTGCATCACACCATGCATTACATTACACCGTTCATTTGTGATTCAAAGGGTGTTGCTTGAAGAAAAAAAATCAGTCTTTGGCATTCGACACTAAGCTGCTTTTAGCCCTTTTCAGCAGATTTCAATTTAAATAATTCATTTTGATTTGTGCTGCTTTGCTTGACTCAGACAGCAATGCAGAGAGACTGAGTGCAATGATAAATATGGAAGTGTTTCCATGCAGCTACTGTTGAGCTTGCAGCAGTCACGTTCTACACTGTGAAGCCATGAATGTGGATGAGAACAATGAGATGGGTTAGGCACAAAGCTGTTTATATTTGGTTTGGTGAAGGATTAGTGACTAAATGATGATAGGTGACCTCTTCTTCTAAACACACTCAGTCAAACATTATTTATATGATGGGCTGTACACTGTAGCATGACAGTGATACTATTTAATGGTAATTTATTAGTGATGCTGCATAAAGCTTATGCAAAAAATGCAGTAAATTTGTCAAAAAGCAGTCAAATTTCAGGCTGATGTGAGTAAAAAGTCCCAAACAATGCTCAATATTTGTGTCTAACCCTCTCATTAAGGTGGAGTAAGTACGAGCCAATCAAATATGAAATGGTGAGACTTGCAGGTTCATCTCTGTGTACTTGTGATGTGGATGAGGATGTGGTCTACAGGATGACAGAGTGACCGGGCAGAGATGAGGTTCTGAAAGTAGGAGAACTGACAGACACTGGGACAGACACAGTCTCCAGGTCGGCTCTGAACTGGTGGAACAGCAGAGCGAGATACAGGACAGGATATCAGGTGTTAACCGTTATAATGAACCGTTACGCTAAGCCAGAGGCGGGTACTGGAACATACAGGCGTACGCGCACACACACCTCCTCTTCCTCTGAACTGTCATGGTCATGGTAGCCCTGGGCTATGGAGGCGGTCAGGGAGGCTGCCTTGGGCTCCAGGTAGCAGAGGCACAGCGCCAGGGGGAAGGAGAGGGTGAGGGCGTAGGGGACGGAGAAGGAGGTGGAGAGCAGGAAGAAGAAGATGAAGAGGAAGCAGGGGATGAGTGACGGTGACTTAATGGGCAGGAAGTTCTGCGCGCACTCGGGGAGGAAGCGCATCTCGGACAGATCGGGGAAGGTGATGTAGCCGTCCTCGTCCAGGAAGGAGGACAGGTCGGGCAGGTGCAGGGAGAAGGAGAAGAGCGTGCCGCCGCGGCTCCGGCCCTGCTCCAGCCTCTGCTTGCGTGCGGAGAGCAGCAGCGCCTGCTCGTCCAGCAGGGCGGCTTTGCGTTCGGCGAGGGCTTGCCGGCGGCGGCACCCGGCGCTGCTCTTGGCCGGACTGACTGACGAGGCCCGTTTACGCGCGTTCTCCCTGCGCCGCCGCCGTACTTTGGTCGATGAAACGGGGGATGAGGGGAGGGAGAGCTCAGAGCGGAGGGGGTCGGTTGAGTATACAGGAGGGGAGCACTGATGGAGGGAAATGTCAAAGTAAAAGATGTCGTGTGTGTGAATGGAGAGGAGCGAAGGGGAAGAGGGCGAGTACGCATGAGCACACACACACACGAGTACAGTGTGGGGTCAAAGGAAGGACAAGAAAAGAAAAGCTAATTAGTAAAGCGCACACAAGATGAGAAGCACTTAGGCCTAGTCTACTGCAGTGGGTTAAGCTGAAAGCAACTGGGAGATTCTCATCAGCCATTAAGACGGCTGCTAAGAAAAAAACTAAAAAAACTAAAATCTCAAGAAGGACTTAAAGACAAAGTTGCAGCAGCTTCTAAGAAACGTCACCTGGTGGCGTATTTGAAGATAATAACTAATGCAAAAACAATTCAAGTCTCTAGAAAGTTACACTGAATGCAGCTCTGACTGCGCTGCATCTGTCAGATGGCGGCTTACCTTTGTGTCGTGTCTGAGCGGCGTTGAGACGGCAGGCTCTGGCGTCGCTGCAGCATCCATCTGAGCGTCCTCCTGCTCCGCCTTCTCTTCCTCTGCTTTCTTCTCTGTCGTTACCGTGGTGATAATGTCTCCCTTGGCGATGACTTTGGCTGCTCCGTCGGCGGCGCTGTCTTTCATGAGAGTCTCGTGGTTCTCCATGATGGGTGCTGGAGGACAGGGCAGAGAAAGAGGGATGTGACGGCCTGGGATCAGTTTTATGGACACTGGCAGGCTGATGTGAAGTGGAATAAAGGGTTTGGTCTGCTCCTGCACATTGTCGTGATATCCATTGTGGCTCTGTCACAGTACTGAAGGTGTGCCAGACACTTTAGCTGTGCAGGCTTTCAGGTGGAAATCATTTTCTTCTATTTCAAGGAAATAAAAAGAGGAGCAAAACACTCATTCACACTTTTAACAAAAGGTTTCCGTCTTCATTCCTGTCACATAAAGTAGCCGCACCGTCTTTCAGAGAGCAACGTTTTCCTCAGAAGATAAGAAAAGACTAAATAACCACATCTAAAATTAGCAATGTGACACACAGGACCTTCCACATAATTAAAATTAACTGGATAAATGAGCACGAGAATTTGGTTGATGACATTTCAACTTGTGGCACACGCGGCCGGTCATTAATCAAAACCCTCGACTGCTCCTCACCTCCATCTAAGCTGCGGGACATGTTGTAGCGTTTGCTGGAGGAGCGCTCGAAGAATGGAGCCGGTCTGATGATCTGGGAGCTGGCCCTGCGGGTCTGAGCCTGCGTCCTGCCGCTGTAGCGAAACTTGGAGCCGAGGCTCAGGAACTTCTTCGGGGGTGCCTCGGGGGATACGAGCCTGTCGCATGTTACAAACCCTCACATTAATCACACCAGAAGTAAAAACACAGATTTAAGCCGTGTACTGTAAAACATTGAGAGTCCTACTCATATGAATAGTCTCCAGAGAGCCTTCAGGCTTGGCTCGCTACTCCAAAGAACCCAAGAGAGCGTTTTTTGCTAAAAGCAGCACAACGCTGCTTTGTATGTTGTCTAAATGGCAACAACTACCAACAGCCTGAACACTGTTTCTAAATCACTACAAAGAAATCATCGACGGTGATTATCAGTAAACTCATATGTGAGGAAATAAGGAGGCTCCTGCTGGTGAGTCCAACTCCTATAGTAGCTTGAAAAGCTGTTCCCCATCACAGTCGAAGGTCCTCAATGTCTTACCTGAAGAAGGTGTGGTGCTCGACGCAGACCTTCCAGAGCCTTTTGGCAGCGCGGTGATTGGGAAGCTTGAAGCCAATCGTGCTTTCAAACTGCTCGAACTGCAACAGGGACAAAACACGGAGGTCAGATTCACTGTACAGGCAACTCTGAGGCTGTTTCTTCCATATTTATTTCTAACATTTTACTGGTTTTTTACATCCAGTTAATCACATTTCAATATGAGTAATTCAACAACCTCCCAGTAGCTAGATTTTCCTCCATACATTAGTTGTGCAGTGCCCCTTAACAAAGTTTATATAATATATGCAGCATTACAGTGATTCCCATTCTAAAATATCAATAAGGAGAAGGATGTCATTGTGGATCTGCTGCGTCAGGATGTTTTAGACAGGAGTAGGATGCTGTCTCTTCATCTCCAGCAAATTCAGGATTTCAGAAGCCATTTTTAACCAGCAGCAGCACGTCAGAGGTGCAGTGCACCTGTGAAATGTTACTGAAATAGAAGCTAATTTGACAGCAGCTGTACTGGGAGCCCAACTGATTACACCAAACAGAGAACTTTCCAGCAGATACTGTTCAAAACAACTGATCCGATACTGATGCAGCAGATCAGCTCTGGACATCCCTATGGTAAATGTTGTTTTCAATATCTAAAACAATGTTTCCACTATCCAGAAAATGTACTGAAGTCCAACATATTTAAGTATTTTCTGTCACAATGTCTGATGAGAATAATTCATGCGTTAGATAAAAGTGAAAATATTCCATCTACACACTGTTTTCCCTGCAGCTTCTCTGACATCCGCCCTCTCTCGCAGTGAAAAGATGAATCGTTTCTGTCGAGTTCGTATTAACTGTGTTAAAATGATAAAACTACTGTTTCTGTAAATGGAATCTGGTGGCTACGAGGAGGAGAGCGGTGTGACAGCTGTTACTGGTTAAACAAAAAGGATCTTACTCTCCATAATGTTGTCACACTCAGAAAAACAATCTGAGCCTGTCAGTGGGAAAAACAAACACTTTCAATGGATGTACACAGAGTGGGCAAACACCTGGAGGGCGTACACTGCAGCGTGTTGTGCCGGCTGCAGCGCTCTCGCTCAGTGCTGATTTCAAAATGGATGTACCCATTAGTCACTGACATGCAAAAACAGAGACAAACAGGGTCCATAACCAGATAATACGTAATGATCTCGTTTGAGATCTTATACGACCGGCAGCAGCTGGTTCTGACAAAGACTCTGATCTCAGAGCGGTTGTTGTCCTCACCTCGCCGGGCCGGATTTTGATGTAGAAGTTGTTCCTCTTGTAGGAGATCTTGAGGATTTTGGGCCAAGCGAACCTGTTGATTCGCAACCTGTCTCTGTAGATGAGCAGGCCGCTTGCACAAACTCCCAACATGATCTCCACGCCCTCAGAGTCCTGGGAACAACACACACCCAGAAACGACAAGAAAGACGGCAAAAGTATAAGAAGTTAATAAAATTAAATGAAAAGGTTTAATGAAAGTCCTTCACAATGTGTCACTTGGGTAACACAGGATCCCTGGCTATCAAAGAAGAAGCCACTGGCCACCAAAGCTGCTCTTCTTCTTGCGTTCTGCACAACATTACAGGATAAACAGGAGGTTCAGGAGCCAGTGCACAGCGGGGTAAAGTAGGATTTAACGGAGACAAGTTTGTGATAATAACAGGGTGAAGCAGGCAGGTGGAGAGTGGAATCAGGCATATGATACTCTTATCTTCTCTATGCAGGCTGTGGTGAAGTCTTGGGAAATGTGGATGAAGCACAAAATGATGCTCTTCACTGCACAAAGCGTGAGATGAGCAGGTGAAACCAATGGTGACGTTTTGAGAGGGAAGCACTGGTCCAAAGCAGGAACAATCAGTCTTAACAGTGGAAATGGCAACTTTTCTAAGTAACCATGCACGAGTAGAAACCACACACACGCACACACACGCGCGCGCAGGTAAGCACATGAGATGTAGCCTCTTACCTCTCCCTCAGCTGGAGCCAAGCATTCATAGAGACTCCCTACCAACTTTGCATTTAATGAGAGAGGAGAGAAGACATATATTTTTCTTGTGTATCAAAACTGACTCACATGTCCAACACTGAGCAATGATCTCTGCTCGGCTCGATCAAGGCCGCTTCCTCATCTCTGTCATCTCCTCCATTCTGATCTAAATCTGTGGAGGCAATATCCCTTCCATCGCTCCCATTTTGACTTTCAAAGCGCCTTTGATGACTGATTCATATCAAGACTGATGACTGTAATTTTCTTTTACGATGACAGCGGTCCTGCCGCCGTAATCCAGCTCTCTCTATTCTGCCTGTGTTCTGACGGCGTGTTTGATCCCGTCTGGCCGAGGGATTAGAAACAGAAAGGAAAATCATTCAAGCCAAGCTGGGCTCCAGACCCCAACCACCCCGCTATCCCTCAACCCTCCAGCCCCAAAACCCACACAGGCAGCGGTGACATAATGTCAGTCAGTCAATCAGCGGTGGCATGTTAGACTGAGGCGTTACTGTGGCAGCCGTGATGTTTTTGAAGCAGCGGCGTTGTGGTGGCAAGCGTCAATACTGACTGCGTGAGTGGAATGTGTGTCTCATCTTGCATAAAAGGACAAAACTTTACATTAAACATCCTGGAGACACTGATGGAGTCATGAGTGACGTTCTAGTACAGTGATTCAGTGAACTATTTAAAGGAAAAGTTCAACATTTTGGATAAGATTCACCTTCTTGCTGACAATTAAATGCGAGGAACGATACCAATCTTCATGTCTGTACATTAAATAAGAAGCTACAGCCAACAGCCAGTTTAGCTTAGCTTAGCATAAAGACTGGAAACAAGGGGAAACAGCTAGCCTAGCTGTGTCCAAAGATACAAAAATCCGACAGTAACACCTCTAAAGCTCACTAATTAACATACTATGTCTCATTTGTGCGAGGGTAAAACAATGGCTGCCGGGCATGTTTCCACCCCAAGTACCCAGAACTTCTGGTCTCATGAACAACTTTTCAAGCAACTAAAAGCCTATTGTTGCATATGCTTTCACATTTCCACAGTCTTAAGGCCTGTGAAGGTTACAATAATAATGATAATAATACTGATACAAACTGCTTCACACAAAGCAACAACTTCCTATCAAGCTGGTCATAATCTAGCCAATAAACCAATAAAACAAATAAAACTACAGTGAATAAAAATCAAGTAAAATCAGGAAAAGCTCTGCGCTGAAAGTACGTTTTAAGAGGTGACTTAAAAGAGGTCACTGACTCTGCTGATCTGACTTCCTCAGGCAGCTCATTCCATTAGTCTGCTGCTGATGTATGAAAAAGCGACGGATGCTTTTATATTTTAGTGTATGACTATAAAACAACTTTGTTGTCCGTCTGTCTGTGTGTGCTTTCTTCTGTGACTTCGTACTGACACATCAAAGCACAATGAACAACGAACAAACTGATTTGTGGCTGCAGATTTTTCAGAAAAGTTCAGCGCTGTAAGCCCCAGCCCCTGAGCTCCTGCACATTTTGAAGATACAACCTCCTGCTCAGGGACTTTTTGGGGGGTAAATTAACGTCTCCAGAACTTAATTTAGACCCTGATCACTGCACCGAGCTCCTCTGAAGGTTTCGAGTCCCTGGGCAAAGTTCCTGCTGTAGAAACCCGGCTGTTGTTACCCTTTGGACAGAGCCAGGCTAGCTGTTCCCCCATGTTTCCAGTATTTGCGCTAAGATAAGATAAGCTAAGCTAAGCTAACAACTTCCTACTGTAGCTTCGTACTTAGCATACAGACACAAGAGTGGTATCGATCCTCTCCTCTACCTCTCGACAAGAAAGTGAATAAGAATAATTCCCCAAATGTTGAATTATCCCTTTAAAGAGAAGACAAAAAAATCTATTTAACATTTCAACTGTAGATATTTCTCAATGCATCAAGAGGATATGCACCATTACCGAAGACATCAGGGACAGCCTTAAATATTCCCCAACGCTTATTTGTGAAAGCAGGTAGCAGAAACTTAACATCAGCTCTCTTCAAATTTTCATCATTTCTTAGATGCTGTATAGAGATAAACAATCCTCAGATGTGAGGGACAGTAAGCGTGGGTTTAAATTCTACATGAGGAGCTTGAGCTGACTTGTTACCTTAGCGTGGTGCAGGTCCACACCGTACATGGACAGCTTCTTGGCATTTTCCAGGAAGTGAATCTCTGCTTCGGCTGGCGTCATTCCCCTGACGGTACAGAACATAATCAATCAGACGAGGTCACCAGAAACACGCACAGCAAAGAGATTTAAAGCTTTCTGACCAACATGAATAAACAACACTTGAGACGCAGAGTCCAATGAGATCAAGAACAGGTGTAATTCACCATTTTAATGCATGAAAGCCTTTAGTAAATAGTCTCTTTATGGACGCTTTTAACCAAGTACCAAGAGAGCATCCATTTTTAGCATAGATTGTCTTTGGAAAGACCCTAACCCTTGCGCTGTCATTGCCTCGCTCCATCCACTGGACTGAAATGACCACATCATATTACACAGGAATCATTGTAATACAGGCAGAATGGAGGCTCAGACAAAAGGACAGCCAGCTACATCCACTGACAGGAAAACGCAAATCCAATGTCTGCAGACACGCTGTCGCTCACAGCGGATTATTATGGCTTCAAGTTGTCAGATTCAGGGCCTCTGGAAACTTACAGTAAGATTATGAGCAACAATCTTATGTGAACTCAAAATTTTCAGTCGATGTTGAACCCTTTTGTTTTTTTCATGACTGATTTCATTTTTTTTTTAATTGAACAACATTAAACAAATCTGATAGTGGTTCTGTTTTTTTTCTTTCTTATCAGGCCACTGATGAAGCAGGATAGCTTCGGCTTTGCTGCGTTTAACTCTTTTTTTTTTTAATCTTTTACATTTGATGTTGCTTATTTCTAAAGGCTTTAACGCAAGTGTTGTATATCATTAAAAACTGTGCCTGCAAAGATAAAACTTGGCCAAAAAAACACACTTAACACTGTCAAACTTTTATCATTCTGTGAATCAGAGGAACCCATTTAACAGTACTTACTGCCTGTGTGCAGTATTTCTGTCACTTTCAGCTTGTTGCTTTCATATTTCTTCATTCAAACTGAGCACACTGTAAACATTTAACACTTTTAAATCTCCAATCTCTTATCCCTGGATTGATAATTCAATTCTGTCTATTATTGATTCCTTTCTCAGGGGCAGCTGTGTGTATAACTGAACTGTGCACTGCTTTAAAAGTTGTGCTCGACGGTTGAAAGAGTTTAGAGAACGACGCGGAGACGAACTTGTAGGTCTTGTGGAGTTCCATGACCTTCTCTTCTAGCTCTTTGGTCTGGTTGGGTGCGAAGCGCAGTTCGCTGATGTAGTCGCTGCCTAATTCATCGGGGTCGTAGTCTCCCAGTTCAGACTGCACAGTGTAGGAGCCCAGCACCGTGTGGGTGGCGAAGGAGCAGGGCAGACGGCCTGAAACCACGTCATCTCTCAGCTGCAGACACAGGTAGTACCTGAGAGAGGACGAAGAGATTTATCAAATCCAACATTTCAATTATCGCCGTAAGATTCTTTAATACAATTTACCTGCATAATCTGTGATTTTTAGCCATCTAAATCAATAAAAATTAAACTCAGCGCCCATTCACAAGAAGAATCGATCAACAGTGACAAGCAAACGTCCAGCAAATCTCACATAGTGGCTCTAAATTAGCTGCTTACACACCTTGTGATGTCCTCGGTCAGCTGGGAGGGGTCCGGGGGGTAAAACTTCACGTTGAAAGCGAAGTTCCAGGGACCAGCTGAGGCGTAGAGAGAACATTCGATTATCAAAAAGGAGCATTTTACAATTGCAGACACCTCAGCGGCTTTACAGGACTATTAGACTCACTCCTGATCTGCTTCTTCATCTCCTTGGTGGGGTCCAGCCAATTCTGCAACACAAAACAAGCATTGATCGTGAATTTATAAGCAAATGACTGAGAACCAAAGATCCATGTGGGACACAGCCCCTCTCTCTTGCCTCTACATCTAGAAATGAATGCATAACTCTGCTTTCAGTACACAAGTGCTTACTGTCAATTAACGACTCCTTAAAAACGGATTAGTACAGAATCTCCTTTACCTTCTGATTCTCTACATCTCTGTATGTGATGCCAAAGTAGTCCCTCTCCAGCAGGTTGAGGTGTTCACACACTTTGTCAAAGAGCACTTGGCCCCTGGCTCGTTTCTGTGAGGAAAAAAACAAAACATATTCAATCAATGAAATTGAATCAATGAAGCTGACGAGGTCAAACATTAGGCATGTGGTCTTTCTGCTGCTCTCAGTTGAGTATTATGTCAGAAAGGATTTGTAAGTCATCTAATTCTGTTTTATGTTATACACAGCGTCCCATTTTGTTTTTAATTGTTTTGTTTTTTCTTTAAAATCCCATCTAGATCAAACTGGATTGCCTGATGACTGATGAAAGAACGTTATGAGCAGTCACATTTGCGAACCTACGCCGTATTCAACAATTCTAAACAGCAACAAGAAAATGAAAGCAAACAATAAACGACACGTAATAAAATAAAAACAAGAAAAGATAACGGTGCATATAAAATCTCCAGCTGTTTAATGATTCCACTGATCTACACTTCCCTTCTTGCTCTTCGTATCTTGAGATAATTGAACAAACAAAAAACAAATTTTCACAGAACAGCAACATGAGTTGTTCCTGCAGGGGCAGAGCCTGAAGTGAACCACCTGGGCCCCTCTGGATCGATTCCTTCTATAAAAAGCAGGATACAGTAGTATAAATACGCCTTCACGTTCGTGAGCTCAAGGTGAACATCAGCTATGCGAACGCTTGACACCAAATCGATTGCACATCTCTAGCTGAGTGCCAGATGACACCAGCTGGAGGACCGCCGTCTCTCCCCCGCTGCAGGAGGCTGGACTTCAGACTCATCTGACCAGCTCACATGAGATCGCTTAAGTCCCGAGGAGCCTCAACACAGAAGCCTCCTTCCTGCACAGAGCCAGATCCTCATGTCAGGATTCATTGACAACCACTGCCACAGCTTATTCCAGCAGCAGCAGTCATTACACGTCTGTGCATCTGTCACATTCACACGCAGGCAGAGCCGTGCACACACCCTCCACGAAACCATAAACACATAAACCCGGCGGGCAGGTAGGCGTCAGAATACTCGACACATATGGCGCATTTATACCAGCATCCATCCACAGCCTTTAAATCACTCGAAGCCTCCGTTTTATGATGAGAACTCCGGGCGTGATTTTCAACAGAGCTGCAAAGTCGCTGGTGGCAGAGAGATAATCCCGCCAGAACATCTCAGAGGGAATTAGCAGAGTCATGTCAGCTGCCTTGCTGTCATGCTGGCTTCTCAGAGGAACATCTAACCCAGATTTTACTGCAAAAACTCCACTGTGGGTGGGCGATATGGCGCTAAAATAATATCCCAATATTTCAGGCATAGCAATATTCTTGACGATATGACAGAAGCGTGAGAAATGCTTTTGGTTCAGAGCTCATAATAGCTGCTCAGCTCTCCTTGTCCTCAAGTGGGTGCTGCTGCTGCTGCTGCTGCTGCTGCTGCTGCTGCTGGAGGTGGTGAAAGACGGTTTGTTGTATCGCTGCTTTTGCTGGTTCAGTCTTCTTGCATTTGTACATCAGGGCCAATATTCACAGGCATTCAGAGAACACTCTCATAGAGCTAACTTTAGCAAGGAGTCCTATCTTAGGAATGATTGAGGACTAATAACTCACTGTTAGCGATAATGGGTGCAGAATGTGGAGTGACGTCAACAGACCTAATGATAGAACTTAGTCTCTATTAAGACATGTGGTAACTGTGAATACTTTGTGATGGACATCTCTGTTGAATAAACGGTGAGCCATACTTTAATCTTTGGAAACACAGGCTTACTATGCTGATAGCGCTTTTATTTATTTGCTTACATGCTAGTAATTCTAGTACATAATCTCTTCGATAGGCCAATTAATGGAGGAAAAATGGACCTGCTTTCACTGATGTCTGTGATTACTGGACCAGCTCATCTGTGCTGTTTCATTACCTCACTGTCATTCCGTGTTTGGAGACTACTTCTCCTCCCTCTTTGTTTTTCCAACACTTTCTCATCTGCTTAAGAAACTCGTACAGCCTCCTTTCCTAGCAGCTCTCTTAAGGGTTAAGATGTTTGTCAATAAACTTTATCTGGACCAGGATCTAGTCTGAACAGTAAAGGTAAATTCTTAGAAAATGTCTTAATTCTGCAAGTTTTCTTAGAGTTTTGTCTTTAGGAACAAGCGTTTGAATGAGGAAGCTTCATGATTATGGCTGCAGATCTTTTGTAACCAAACCACTTCCACATCACTGCAGTCGCTCCTCTTTTTGAAGCAAACTCCTCAACCGTGAAACCAGAAACCAGTGATATCGCCTTCATTTTCAGTCATGCTTTCTGTTGCTGTGCGAGATATGATTGTTTTTTCCTATTAAAAATCATACCTATGTTATTGTGAATGATATGATATGATATGGCAGGCCTCTAACCTCCACACACACCGACAGAAAAGGTGATCTGTAAACTGTTTAGACAGAGACAGGACATGTTAACAGATGACTGATCTGGCTTCTATCCCGTCTTCCCTGAGGTTGTTTAAGAGAGAGAAAACAGAAGGAAATTGGACAGAAAATTGGTCTCAGATTAGAAAAGAAACATTCATCTTGATCAATTTCAAGATATTATCCTGTAATTTTAGGAAGCAAACAACAGCGGCAGGGGCTGCAGTGAGTTTGGAGATACGACCAAACCACCGAAATATGTATTAAAAGCAGGACTGCAACTAATGATTATATTCCATTATCCTTAAATCTGCAGACCACTTCCTCAATCAATCAATTGGTCTATAAAATGTCAGAAAGCAGAGAAAAATGTCCTTCATATCGGATGTTCCAAAATCCAGAGAAAAACAGCAAGTCCTCGCTGTGAAGAAGCAGAAACCAGAGAGTTTTTGGCTCCTTGCTAAAAAAAAAAAAAAAATTCCTTTAACAACCGACTGTTCTCATTAAAAGACAACATTTAGCCTGCGCTGTCACGTCCTTCAGAGGCAAAATAAAGACGTGCATCTAAACTAGAGGGAATTTCAAAAATAGGCCTGTGATTTATAACTTCAACACAGTGAGATGTGGGATTTTCGTCCCCCTCCGCTGAGACATAACACCCTCTGCAGTGAAGCGGAGGAGGTTCAGCAGTTCTGTGTCAAAGAAAATGATAGGAAGCGATTAGCGCAGGCAGTTTTCCCACAGGAGGAAATTGAGTTGAGCTGGAAAACTACAAGGTCAGGGGGATAAAAATGTCAAATCTTGACATTCTGGGCCGGTTTCAGATGGGATTGGGAGGGGGACGAGGACTCCCTGGCAGTTATCCGAACATCCCCTGACCTCAATTGTATCACTGTGTCAGACACCATAATCTGACCTGGTGTGAGTCTGCTGTGCTTCATCCACATCCATCTGACTGGTCGTGATTGTGCCTCACTGGTTGCTATGACAACTCCTCTGGTAAGCAAGCGACAAATTGGCATCTTTTTGTCGCCTCTTGCTGTTCGCTGTGATGCTTTTTTAAAAGAAACCTCTTCAGTCTGGGTGTTTGTGTAACCACTGTGTAAAATACATGCGAAGACAAATACCAGCGTCAGCCAGGTGTGACTCACACCTGCTGCAACAATTAGCACAGCTTGATTTTGCATCGCTGCTCTTAATAAAAAAGGTACCTGGTTCTGTGACCTTGTGCAGAGCAGATGAGAGACTGCTGCTCAGACAGCGCTGTGCAGTGAGTAGGCCTGCACTTAATCTCATGTTCTGTTCTGAAATCACATTCACGTAACAGGATATCCTTGTGACATTAATATAAATGGACTGAGGAAGACCTGTCGCAGGATGAAACGTTTGCTAATAAAGTTAAAGGGAGCTGTGATTCCAGTGCGCGGGTGCTCTTCGAATTACCGCAGTGTTCCCCAAAACTCAACATGACGCCAAAGGTCTTGTTTTGTCCACAACCCAAAGACATTTATCTTTGTCATAGAGGAGTGAAGACCCCACAAAATATTCATATTTAAGAAGCTGGAATCAGAGAATTTAGACTTTTTTTCTTAAGAAATTACTCAAACCGAATCTCAAAACTGTTGCAGATTAATTCAAATAGTTGACAACTAATCGATTAATCGTTCCAGCTCTATTTCATTTTAGAAAATGTCAGAAAACAGTAAAAAAAAAAAAAATGCCCATCACTGCCCAAGGTTTTGACTTCCAAATGCTTGTTTTGGCTGAGCAATGAATTCACTATGATATAGACCAGAAAAAAGGGTTAATCTTCTTATTTAAGAAACAGCTGGAACTAGTGACTGTCAATTTTGACACTTTTTGGATGATAACTGACTTAAAAGGTGATTGTTGTCCACTCATTTTCTGTTGGTGTCGCATAGCTGATGAGCTTCCTGCAGCAGCTTAACAGTCCAACAGCAAAATGAGTGTGAGATGCTCCATGCACAGATGCAGAGGAAACACATCTCAGGTTTTCTGGACTGCTTCCTTCTGCTCACACCCCCTCTAATGCACTCTAATCCCACATCAACCCAAAGCATTCCTCCTCTGTTTGGTGCCTGGTCAACATGAGGAGGGGCCAGACTTGTGCCAGGGCAGTCTAAGTCCAGGCTGTCCCAGCAGGAGGGGGCAGGATCGGGCAGGCAGGCAACAGATGGGAGACGGTTTACTCAATACTCCACGCAGATATAAATACACACTGTAAACAGCGATGTTTACGTTTCTTCAGTGTGTTTATTTACGAGTTACTCACCACCAGAGATTACTCAGATTTGTACCATTTATTATATCAGGATAAACCTACTGAGGTTCCCAATAGAATGAAAGATAATTAGGAAAAGAGAACATGTGCTTCCTGGTGCTCAAAGGCAAATTATATATTTTCTGCTCATATGAATCTAGTCGAGTACAGTCACGGTAATCTAGTATAGTCTCTTGGATGAAAAATGAGCATTTGTGTGTTTTTCAGCTGATCATACTTGCTTAGTTACTATCTGGTGCTGTCTGATCTATTAAAAGGGCAGCCCACCAATTGTCCCCATTAGAATCAGTTTACCTGTCATATGGAGCACCACTCTGCCTGTTCTGGAGGGACTTTAAGTTAGAAACAAAGCGCTGATGATGATACAGGTCCTGGGCTTTTAAAAATTATTGCATAGAGTTTAAAAGACATCAACATTCACCAGGTAATGGGAGATGGAGTGTCCAGTTTTTGGGAGCATAATTCACATTAGGGACTAAATGTCAGGTTGCAGGGAGTGCAGCACATCTGTAAACTGACTGCGTGCCCCTTTAAAATACCTGTCGACTGGGTGAAAGCAGGTTTCAGTCCAGCGCCTTGATTTTTCTGGTTGGGACCATCCTTTTATTTTACATCCAGACAAAGGACCTTTAAGCATTTTATATGCAAGTGGAGTTAAAATTCTGTGCAGCTATTTCACTTCTTTCAGAGCATTAGTGCATCTAAATCACCAGCCGTGCAGAAACCCTTTCTGTGTCCGTCTCAAGGGCGAGAAGTCCAGACTGATCCACATTTCCAGATCACCGTCCTTAAGAATCCGTCCTCGACCACAGCGGGACAGCCAGTAATCATGCCAACACACAGAGTCAATGACACTTATTCCCTCCAACAAATGCCCCATTTCACGGTCACAAGCCTTCACCTCACCGCCACCACCAAAACAGTCGGCTAATCCCTCTGTCTAACCCCCTGGTGGGGAGGAATCTGCTCAGAGGAGATCTGAGGAGGGGGGGTCTGGTACTCTGCTCAGCCTGCCCATACATTATGGAAACGTACAAAGTTGAAAGACTTGAAAGAAGGCTCAACTTTCTACTGTGAAGAGTGAAATGTCAAACAAGTTCTCTATTCAGATTGACTGCTGAATTCGTGATGTTCTGAGAAGAAGAACGACTGTTGATGTCAGAAAGAAGCCATTATGTGCTGCAGCTCAGACTCACATTTTCCTTGACTGATTGCGGGCTTTGGTTGCATGAGTGGGGTTATTTCTGAATACTGGGTACTTACGAACTATAGATAATCAGAGTAATTGTTCCACTTGAGGCTACAGAGGACAGCTTTAGGGGAAAAACTAACCTTTCAAAGCAACTTAAGGCGATAATAAAGCAAACGTGCAGTGAAATCCACCAAAACCTTACGGGACTTACAAGACACGACAGCTTTATTCTGACTGTAGCTCCATGGTGATACAACTCTATCATGGTCAATTAAACTCAAAACACTGAATTTTTTATATTCTTTTGCTACATTGTCCGGACCAGAAAATAATGACTCCATCCAACACCTCGCCCTCCTTCTCTCTCTTTCTAACCCATTATGATTAACAACCAACTCATGCTCTATTTCTTCTCTGCACAAAAAAATCCCATTTCCATATTTAATTTTTCCACATTATGATAAAAGCCAGAGTGCTGGGTTAGCGGTACTGCGAGCTTCACATTTACAACACAAAGACACGTGTTTTTCACTGATTGTTGGCTCTCCTTTCCTCATAGGGTTTATTTCTAGAGTGGGGAGGATCTTTGAAGAACTAAACATTTAAGAACCGTCGCATGAAGGCTATTTTTTTCTCTGAAAACTACACAGAGAAGCTTTGGAGGGAAAACGAATCCCACAAAGCAATTTGACACGATGCAAATGTGCAGTGAAATCCATGAAATCCCTGCCTCTAAGAGGGGCTGTCAAAGCAGATGAGTTAATTTCTGTTCCAATACAACAGGCCAAGTGTCCAAAGACTAATACATGGAGACATCCAGGGTACAGCAGGAGGCAAATGGCGTTAGTTACTCAGCTCCTTATTACAATGACACACTTTGGTTTTACTTAATGCAGCGATCAACGTTTCTGTCGTCTGTCGGATCCATTGGAATCGTTTACCTGCGAGCTTATCAATGCCTTTTATCTCTGTCAGCATGTTTGTCTGACAGTTGCAAATAAAATGATGTCAAACTCCTGCTGCTACGCTGCTGGAAATCTGCAACGTGGACAAAAAATATTCTCTCATTTCATCCATTTTTGATGATGACAGAGAGTTATTACAATTAGCTCTCAGGCTACAGCCAGGGCGGCTAAAGCTGATAAGGAATCAATGAGGGAATCTATAAAGAATCATACCTATAAGCTGAATCGACAGTGGCACTGGTACCAATTAAATTGTATTAATTCCTGTTAATGATATGGAGACGAGGCTTAAACAGCATCTTATGTTGCATTATTTGTTTATCGAAATGAAGTGAATTTTTCTAAAAAACCCTGTAAAGTAAAACCATAATCTGAGTAAAACAGCTGCAGACTAACGTGCCTCCACACTGCGTTAACATTAAATTAGTCTAATCAGGGACATGAGCTGTAAATTGTACTTCAGCCAGATGTCCTATATACACAATAATCCTGTGGTTAACGGACAACTCACTCTTTAGCCTGTAAACAAACCAACAAATACAACATCTAAATAAAGGTACACTATGATGTCATTAAGACAGAAAAATCATGAAAACATCTTCACTCATAATCAGTAAATTAACTGAAGAATATTTGCTCTAAAGTCCTGGTCTAATTACAGTCATTACATACTGATGCTAATATCATTAGTGCTGCTGCACTGCTGAAAGGCCGCGTGATCGAGCCGCAGCGTCGTTTCAAACAGCCAAAGTGAAAACACTTACACGTCGCTTTAGACTGAAACTAACACTGCTTTCATCCTTTTAAATACACCCTGAGATCTTTTCCTTTCTACGTGCCTTTGGTCTTAAGCTGCTGCCATACGGGTCACATCTTCAGGTTAATGAGCCAAGCAGTGGAGAAGCTGCTGGAAGCTTATATGATCTCAAAACGAGTGACTGATGTTCAGATGTTACGTGCTACAACTGCACCACCTGCAGTCTCTCACCTCCACGCTCACTGTGTAGTCGGAGCCGTCCAGCAGGGTGACTTTGCACTGCATGATCTTCACCTTCTTCACTCCTCTCAAAGGAGACCTGGACAGACGGCTGGTGGACGACCTGTGGGACACCTGGTCCTCCTCCTGCTGCTCCTGAGAGGAGGAAAACAAATTCATTTAGATGTTTTATCGCAGTTTTCCACATGCTTCTTGCCCTGGACTACGAACGGCTTTGGGTTGAAAAAGTTCACAGGCCGGGAACAAAAAATACCTCCTGCTCCTCATCTTCCTCCCTAAATGTCAGTTTCTTCATGGAGTCATCTTTGACAGAAGCAAAACCTAAAAATAGAGACCGGGACCCTGAGTGAATGTAATCAGGTCCCACTGAGAAGAGCTGGAGGTGTACTGCCATTTTGTCTTAAACAGAGAAAATCCAATTTTCCACTTGGCTGAAAACAAAGCCCTTTCTGACTGACTTCATGCTGAAAAAGAGGCCTTTGGCTTCCAGACATTTTTTCCTTCCTACTCACACACAAAGTGAATTTAATGCCTCTTTTTATTTTCATATTGAAAATTTCTTATCTTGCTCCTCAGGCTATATCCATTGCATTGTACCCATCTAATGGAGCTCATGCGGACCAGTTCTCCCTGTGGACCCCTGGAGATGTAGTGAGTAACAAGACAAGGAAATTACTTTCACCTTTGGAGAGCACGAGAATTAAAGCGACAGCCAAATTTAGATTTGATTTACTTGAGTTTCAAGACATTATGGATGGATTTCAAACATTCATGGATGACTTGTGGCTGACAGAAATAGGCACCACAGACCGCTTCATTCATACGTTCACCCTGCTGGACCAGAGAAACGTCCCAGCCTGAGCATGTGTCTCACAGGGAGGACTGACAGCGTTGTGTCAGAGTGCTGTGATTTCTCTCGGTCTTGTTCCTGCCAATTCACACAGCTCCGACAATGGCAGAGCATCATCCATCATCCTCAGCGTGACACGATGAGGGCCGTTTAATCTAGTCAAGATTTAAAGCCACGGATCCACTTAATGGGCAACACATTCAGTGCTGCAAGGAGATGACACATTTTTGAAATCACTGTTAGCCATGTTAGAGGCTAAACACTGTTCGTTGGTCCGCTACTTTGGTACAGATTGAAATACCTCAATAACTACTGCATGGACTGTCCTTACATTTTGCACAGATATTCATGGTCCCCAGTGGATGAGCTGTAATAACTCTGATCTTGTTAACCAACAATATTCTCACCAGCCTCAGCTGTACTTTGAGTTCAGTGCTAACAAGCTAAACTAAGGTGGTGAAAAAATTAAGATAAACATCCACGTTAGCATTGTAACTGGGAACATATTAGCATGCAGATGTTAGCATTTAGCACAGCCTCACAGAGCTAGTCCTGCTTTTGTTTTTGGGAGCACAACATAATGTGAATAAAGGAGAAATGTGAGTTCTTTAGCTGCCATTCGATCATCACGCATACGAGTATGCAAAAATACTAATTTCCCATTACATGCGAACATGAATAACTTGATATAGACGTAATATGGAAAACATAAAAAAAGGGTAAAAGTTATCTAGAAATAAAGCAACTTCACTTCACTCCTGTGAATCAAATATTGTGATAAGGCAGTGATGGCCTGTTACAACCAGAACCAATAATCAGTACAGTACAGTACAGATAGTTACTTCAGTATACACCGTATGGCAAAATCTCTCATGTTTATACATTTCTCTAAATGCACGTATCATCATTTGTTAGCTAATATTAAAATAATACATTTCACTATGATTTTTCGCAACATCGCCCAGGACATAATGAATCTATCCATCGCCTCGCCCTGCTTCTCCCTCATTACAGCCCATTACGATTCATGTGTAAACTCATGCTCTATTTCTTCTCCTCATCAAGCGCTCCATTTCCGTAAGTCACACTATTGGGCGAGTGGAGATGTGAGCGTGCTCACACTGCAGTGAAAAGCTCTGACGGCTGAGCTGTTTCTGCAGGTCCACATCTGGCTGTGGTGACTCTGACCTTCTGACTTCTTAATACTGGCAGCTCGTAAATGACAAATCTACAAATTTGAAGTTAATCCAGTGTGGATCTGTTTCTCAAGTCTCAGAGAAGACCATCAGCTATATGCCTAAAATGTCACGTCAATGTAAAAATGATAAGACAGGGCGGCTCAGACCTAATCCTCAACCTCAACGGACCGAACATCAGTCAAATCTCTAACGTTTTTCATTTGGATCATGAAATTATTTCCTGCCCTCTCGGTTACAGCCATGGACAGACTAATGGTCATGTGGTTTCAAGCTAGTGCAGATAATTCAAATGCACCTCGAGCTATATCTGCAACAAACGTGTGACTGCCATAGATTTGGTGTTCTGCCACACACTGAAGGCCAGGTCTGTTCGCATGTGCAGCTCGTCGCACTGTTTTTCTTTCAGCTAGTAAATCAGAGAAAAAGCCAGCCTGTGCTTTTAGCCTGAGACAGTCCCCCTGCAGTTTGGAAGCACTGGAAATTCAATCTGTAGATCGATTAGATAGTGAGCCCAGAAGGTTGCCTGGACCAAAATCTGCAGACGAGCACTTAGCTTTCAGATAACATTAGAAGCTACTTGTGCTGCCTTTGACATAAAATCTACAGGCTGCGCTCTGCTTCTGCTCAGAGACTGCTGGTTTTAAAACACTGAACTGGAGGTTTTTCACTCTTCTGTACAAGAATACTAACACACCTACTTAGACCACAAGCCTGCAGCTGGATCGTGACTTCTGCTTGACTAAAATTAACAGGAAATAAACATCAGATGTTGCTTTACAAACAAGGCGAACCATACAGATGAATTTGGAGATGATCGCATTAAAGGTTATAAAAGAAAGTCTTCATCACTGGAAGCGTGTCAATGGACCATTCCAGGCTTTCCCAGAACAGTACTGACACTTGGTTATTTATAGGGCTGCAGATTTCATGCATCTTCCTGAACCAATCGTTGAATATGTCAACAATCAATAATCGATTAATCATTAATAAGATAGAAAATGCACGTCTGCTAGTCTTGGTCGATGTAGTGGCATGAAATTATGATGCAACTCTCTCTAGTTAGTGCAGTCCATCAGTCGGTCATCAGAGCCACCTTATTGGCTGAAAGTAACTGCCTTAACTTCGTCTTTCTCATCTGCACCTCTGCAGGTGACTCAACAGCCTGGTTCAACGTGGTTCAGTGGGTCATAAAATCCCTCATAGTTAATCAAACTTATAGGTATCATGTCTTAGGTTGGGCGATATGACAGTATTTACTGTGTGATGTTAGAAATGTGCCCATTGGTGGAGATTTGCTAATACTTTCCATTCTACTGTGGGCGCAACTTTAAGCTGCATTTACACACAGTCATTCACAGTGTATACACTGCTGCCCCGCTACACAGCGAGTGGGCGTTCTGATGACATCACGGAGTGCTTCAGACTCTTCTCTGCTTGCATGTAAACTGCTTTCCGCTCTTCTGTTGACATTGTGAATGCATCCAAATACACGCAGCATCAAGGTAAAAACTCTTCGCCCTCCTCCTGCACGCTCTGCCCAGAAGCCACCCCTCACTCAAACCAGACCGAGTGTTTCCAGACCTGATTCTGTGGACACTGTCCTGAGTTCATATGAGAAAATAGCTTTAATGTCACAATCAAATGTCAAGTTTGGTATAAAATCATAAACACCCTGATAGAAGCTTTTGGCCTTATCGCCCGTCCTGTTCCAACACAAAGCAAAGCCTCTGTTATTGCCTCTGCATGCACATTATTACAGCCTCTTCTAGCTAACGTCGACATATTATAATAGCTTGCTGGGAGGACGGTGCTCCACTTTGGACTTGCTCTGGAAACGTCTCGCAGTCGCAGCCCAAAGTGACGCCATCAAATAATTGAATTTGTCCAACTGACAGTCCAACAATGACATAAAACAAAGAAAAGCAAAGCTTGCTTTTTCTTGATAGACTGCTTTAATGATTATCTGATGATCAAAATTGTTGACGATGAATTTTCTGTCGCCAGACTAATCAAATGGCTGCAGGCCAGTTTACTAGTGTTCACCTCATCACCCTAAACTACAGATCTCTGCTCACTCTTCCCACAGCTGTGTGAAGTTATGCTAATTAGCTCAATCAGCTGACGGAATGACGGCATGAAAACTTCCACACCGTGTCAGGCTTTCTCAAACTGTGTCTCACCACATTTCCAAAATAAAAGCACGGAGCGCTGACTGAAAGACATGTTTACAGGACTGTATCCACCATTGAGAACACTGAGGTCACGTCGTCAGTATTTTTTTTTTTCTTGTTCATTTCCATTTTTCCACACAAAGGCACAATTCATTCAGGAGTGGGATGAATGGTGTGTAATGTTTTCTCAAATTCAGGCCTGATCTACAGAGATATGTACGCTGTTTACACCATAAAAACCATCCTGGAGTTATTAAAGTGCTCTGTGCGAGTGTGGTAAAATACAGAGAAGTATGTCAAAAGGAAAATGATTTTAATTGAGCCCAAACTTTCAATGACATCTGGCTGGATCCTCCTTTTGCGTCTGTGGTTACGAAGAGGCTGACCTGTTCTTTCCTGGCCGGGGTGCTGTGTCCGGCGGCGGCGGGAAGCTGCTCCGGTTGGTTCTGAGGAGAGGTGGGTTCGGCGGCTTTAGCTTTCCCCTTCTGCGTCTCCTTGTTCTCCTGCGGCTGCTTGGCCTCCGAGTCTGCGCCTGATTCGGTCGTCATGGTAAATCACGCTGGAGGAAAAGAGGAGGGGAAAAGGAGACGAGTCAGCTGACTTGTTATGAATTGATCTAGTGTCGCTTTTCAGCCGTGGGTAATGATGAGCTCCTGCTCTGATGCAAATGCAGAGATGTGGACGTTGTTTGACAGCAGAATAAAAAGAGAAATTAATGTAAGTGGCTGAGGTGCACTTAGGGCCCGTTCTCAGTAATCTCAGGAGTGTCAGTAGCTGATAATGGAAAGTGCTTCGACTGCTGGTGCCCTGACATCCACAATATATTATACAATATACTGTAATGCCTTTTCACATAAACTAGCACACAACACCCTCATATAGGGCTGCAGCTCAGGATTATTTTCATTATCTGAAAATGTCTGTAAAATTCAGAAAATAGTTAAAGAATTTGTCTAAAACCCAAATATATTCAATTTACACTTGTATGAAATAGAGAAAAGCAGCAAATCTTCACATCAGAGAAGCAGGACTCAACAAATGTTCTGTATATTTGTGAGAAAAATTACCAAAAAACAGCTTCAGTTATATAGTTGCAGATCCATTTTCTGACGATTGACTGATCGAGTGCTTCACTAACTGTTGCAGCTCGACTCTCGTTCTCTGGTCAAAGCATCGTCATATCTGGAGGAATTCAGATGACTATTTACTTTGATTGAATTGACTCTGGGAACGTACAAAAGATATTTATGACTTTAAATTTCATGTTGCAATTAACTGATAAACCATTTAGTCTCTAAAATAAATACAGAGTAATGAAAAATGTCCATTACTGTTTCCTAAAGTCCAAAGTGACATCTATGGATGTCTTCCTTTGTCTGACCAACAGTCCAAAATCCAAATATGTTCAGTTTACTGAGACAAAATCAGAGAAAAGCAGAAAGTCCTCACAGTGAAGAAGCTGCAACCAAACAATATTCAGCATTTGTGTTTAAAAAAATGAATGAATAGTTGTTACAAATATTTTTAGAAAACAATTAAGATGAAAAAAGTTTAATCATTCATGAAAAATAACAAGCATTTTCTTTCATGCCCCCCCCCCCAAGTTTTTCTGCAGAATATTTACACACAACCATCCCAAGTATCTGAAGTGCACCAGCACACGTCTTTCAAAGCGTGACCTTCTCCCTCTGTGAATAGCAGCATACCAGCGACAGAAGGGGTCCCAAGGGGCTGAAACTGGGTAATGAGAGGAAACATCTAATGGTCAGCTCTGCAAAACAGAGATGACAGATAGGACGGATCGCACTGGGGGCCCCTGCGCTAAGCGGACCCACAGGCTTTGACATTGGGATGAGGGGTTTGGAGGGCGTGTGTGCGGGCGGGACGGCAACACTGGGCCTCGCTGCAGCGAGTGTGGGGTTTGTCATACGGATGCCTGTCATTCTGCTGTTGGCCTGCTTCTCCCGGAGCTCTATTTATAGGGCCGTGTTTACTCTGGGGTGGGAGGATCTCTGACTTCCAGCCGTGGTCGGGGTCGGCAGCCTCTGGATCGACAAAAGCAACACTGTGGGCTGAGGCGATCCCCAAAACTTTTGACATGATGAATGAAAAACTGCAGCAACTACAATGGCAAGCCAAGCCCTGTGAAAGCGCTACAAAACAAAAATAAAACTACTGATTATTTTGAAACGCCACAAGCAAGAGTTTACTTTTTTGGGGGGGGGGGTCAAGATATCTTACAATTTCTAACAATAAACCCGCCTCAGTTAGAAAACTTCAATCCATGAAGGCTTTTTCGAGGACTGAATTTGGCCCATACACCAAACTCCACATGTCCTGCTGTGAACAGGACTGGCAGGCACACAGCTGGATTATTAACAGCTGGCGTCCATGCCCACATCATGCCTCCATGTTGTTTTGTTCATTTTCCACTCTTTGACAGACGAATTACTTCAAAACACTGAACTGAAATCAATGTTTATTACCTCTGATAAAGCCTCACAGCTGTAATTCTCAGCGCGTAGACTCCTTAAACGAAAACAATGTCTTGATTCGATATCATTCGGTATTACTGCTTACTATAATGCAGAATGATGCAGTTCTTAAGTAACGCCAAAGGGTAATTCATCTTTGCTAATGAGCTGTGGGTTTAAATCCCAATGGAATTACTTAAAATAGGATTACAATATAAAGCCAAATCAAGCTTTGCCAAGTTACAAAAATCACTTCAGAACAGAGTTGTTGGTGTTTAAATGGATCAGAATGATGTTCACTCAAAACAGCAGTAAATCAAGTAAACGCTTGAGTCTGTTGTTTCTGCCTTTCTGCCTTCATAGAAGTCAGGAGTATCAAGGGTCACTGAATGCAACATGCTGATCGAACTCTTTCTAATGTTCCAACTTCAATAATTTCAGCTGACGGCCAAAGTCCTTCAAAGGGCATGTGGTCGACGGGAGGATGACGAACCCCAAAAAGACCACCGAGGCAAACGCAGCCAGAATCCTGTCAAAACCTCCCTGCCGCTTTGTTGTGTGATGTGTTGAGGAGCGGCCCAGTAATCAGCTGACAGATGATGGCTGCACAGCTAACCTTTGCTTCCCTTAACCCTGCTATGAAACAGGAACTATGGTAGGAGGGGAGGAAAGGAACATCTTTGCACCATAGAAATGGAGGAAGAATACGTTCAGTCACTGGTGACAGGCACTCTTCACAGGGCCACACAACAGCCTACACAGTGGCCTTGTGTGTGGCCCTCACCATGGACTGGCACATACATTATGCATTCAGAAAGCTGTATTCACAACTCATTTAGTGCCCTGGATTACTGCTAGTATAAAGGACTGCACCAATATAGCCTAATCATATTGAGTATACGACTCATGTTCAGACAGTCTTTTAAATCTAATCATCTGCAACACGTGCTTTGCTGCTGTATTGCTTATTCATCTTTGCACAAGACAGAGTCAACCTCTCAGGTCATGAAAGCTTCTACATTTGCTGTCAGAACAGCTGGTGTTTGTAAGGTTTTACCAGGACAGTCCTCAGGCTCACATGAAGCACGGATGAGGTTCAAAAGCATTTTACTGAATCCTTTTATCAAATACAAAATCCGTCCAAACCCGTATGAGGTCTACATTTAAAATATTTGCAGGTAACTGAAGACTAAAAAATAAAAACAACTCAATGATGTCTGATCACCTTTTGCTGGCTGAGAAGGCAGACACACTACAGTTCTTACAGGCAGCCTAAATGATGTACACAACCTGAACCTACAGCCGGAAAATGAGACCACGCTACATGCAGTGGCTTCTCATTTTTCCATTGCTCTTTGCCATTTCCACACCCTGTTTTAGCCAATTAGCATGAACACAAACACACACCTTCAAACACACACACAGACTTGAGCCAAATGTTAACCTCCTTGAGTGAAAACTGCAGGGAAAAGATTGGCTAAGCTTTTGTGGACTGACCGACAGAGCGTAAGAGCGTAATGAATTCCAGTATTTAGCCAGGTACAAAATGGAGCCCTAACAGGAAGCCGTGCATGCTGAAAAGACTAAAGACTAAACAGAGAAAAGAAACTCAAACTTCAGCTACTGAAAATGCAAAACAACCATGAGCACTGTCAAAGAAGTCATCAAATTTATCTAAAAAATTAGTACATTAAAAACAGCTTTTCACTCAGCTCTCACCGGATGGAAAGCATACGGTTTTTCCTTGCAGATAAAAAACAGATTTCCTCAGTGATCTGTCTTCTATAGAGGACAAAACCGAAACCATCGATCTACATGTCTCCACAAACAAACAAACTTTTCTCAGAAGAACAATCACATCATTAATACTGCATGGATATTTCTTCTTTCCAGCATAAATCAAACCAGCCCACAGTTAATCAAACCTGCCGTCTGCCATCAAACAAACCAATTTAATCAGATATCAAATGCGACTGATGAGGCCACCCGCTGCAGAGGATATTCATGTCCACGCTAGAAGCTAAGCAGAGGTTTATCAGGATGCATCTACATTACATAATTGATCACTGACACTAAAGGCTGTGCTGCCGGCCCCTGCATGCAGACTCCCATTTTAAGGTCCATTTGTGATTGTAATATACACTGTTGGAAAGTGGCCTGTGCGCACACATAGTCACACACTCACTCAGTGGAGGATGAGGGACTGCCATCTGTGCTGAGTGCCATTAGCCGGAGTACACCACAGCTGGGCCCATCCCTGCAACCCCTGCCCCCACACCCATAACCCCCCTGGGGGCTTATGGAGGCTACATGGATGGAAATGGTCTGCGTTTTTTGACACGTCAGGGCCCATCCCGAGCAGGCCGGCTGTATATGATGCGACCCCTGTACTTGGCTGCGGGGCTGACAGCTGTCACACACAAACCCAGCTACTGTAACATGATCCCACGTAGCTGGTCCGGCCACTCAAATGAGACACCTCTGCTGAGGGGTTACAGATCAAACAAACAAAATTATTGATACGTTTTGTCATAAATGTGACCTTCTATTGGAGGCAAAGCATGTCCACTCTCAATATTCGTTTAGCATTTCCATTAGATTTGAGGGATTCAGTGAATACTTTAACCTCTGTGACTTATAATAGATGCAACATTAGATTCAGCTCTGCATGCACAGAGTGCCACAGTTAATGGCATCCACTGGTGAGAAGGCACACCACACTAACAGAAGTCTGTATTACTTCTTTTTTTAGATGAAAAAAAAAGATGTTTTGCAGAGCTGCAATGATTAATAGTTCAGTTGATTAATCAACAACAGCTTTGATGATCAAATAATCCTTTAAGTCATTTTTCAAGGTTCCATCTTCTCCAATATGAACGCTTGCTGCTCTTCCTTGTCTTACACTTGAGAAGATTTAATCTCTTTGGATTTTGGACAGCTGATTGAAGAAGACATTTGAAGATGTCACTTTGGACTTTAGGAAAGTGCGATGGACATGTTTTATGACATTTATGGGCCAAATGATCACTTGATTAAGCAAGAAAATACAGCACTCATTAGCTGGGGTAAGAGACTTATGTAAACCTTTAAGACTTTTGCTTGACGTGTCCTCCTGACGTGTCCCCCCCCCCCCCCCCCCCCCAAGAGCTCAATAAATAAACAAACAATAAAGCCAGAAAGTAACACTTTATGATGAGGTGCACACAGTCACCATTGACCAGTTGCTTATTAGCACGCATTAGCAGAATACTTGCTCCTTCTCAGTCATTATAAAGCACTTAATAAGGTCTTATTCTGGGTGTTAGGATTATGTTTTTAAGATCAGAATTAATGCACAATAACTTCCTTCCCTGCTATCAATAAGCAGTAATTAGGAGGTTATTGAGTGAAAACTCTTAGCGATGTCCAACTAGCTGGAGAATATGATCACCCAGGACAGAGAGGCAATATACTACTCATATGCATGCTTATAAACAGCTAGTTACAGGTGAATGTGTGTATCTGAGTATAAAGTGAAAGACTGGAATGAGCAGAGCTAAGATGTGACTTGGCAGCAGAAGAGGTGGTAACAGCATGACACTGACACTTTTATCTGATCATGAGTCCACCTAAACTGGTGTAACAAACAACACGAGGAACCAGCTGTTGATCTGACGCTCCAGTGTAAACAATAAGTGCCTGACTGAGCTAACAAGCTACAAGCTAATGACAGAAATCTTAAGAGGATGACCTGAGCGCAAGACATGTACAAAATGTTCCTCAATAACATCTCAAAGCTTCGCACAGTTCAGCCCTGCCGTCAACAATTCATGAAATTTAAACAACCCTGATCTGTTTTCTACCTCAGTGGGTTAAGCCAGAACATTCTCCAGCTCCGGTGCAGCACAAACACAACACACAGAGACCGTTCTGACGATTTCATTTAGAGAGCCAACAACCAATCCATTAAACAACACAGCGAAAGTTCCTACTGAGCCATAAAACGACAAAAACATGACGAGTGACTCAGCAAAACACCTGAAGACTTGTGCTTTCAGAGCACTTTTTAGAAGTGTTGGGATAAAGGAGTACTTTGCACTTACATATAGTTGCCAGTTTATTAGGTACACCAGCTAAGGTGATGCAGCCTGTATCACAGTCTTGCAATAAACCCTGCTGATGTTCAGTTTTGGTCCACACTGTTTTAGAGAGGTGCTGATTCAACTTCATGGTCATTCTGCAGGCTGTGGTGCTGCTGAACTGATCAATATGACCGGGGTGGACAAAATAATGTCTGTACAAAGTAACATGAGTCATTCATGTCATTCATTGCTAAAATAATGGAGTTTTTTCTGAAATGAAAAGAACATTAATTTAGCAGCTGTTTCAGAAGCTTCGTTCGTCGATTTTCAGAAATCTTTTGGTTGACCTCTCATAGAGACACTCGACACCTCAACGGCAGAACTTGGAGAAGACAGACTCGTAACATGAAGGTGACTCCAAACTGAGAGCATTTTTTGCTGAGGAGGCCATAAATCCTGTCAGCTTGCTGCGTTTACATTCTTGGCATTACTGTCTCTAGCAGTAAGACGTTCAAGGACACAACAGACAGACCAGTTAACTTACTGTTGTCTACACCTGACTGAGGACTAAAGAGACACAATTGGTGTTGTCTTTGATGGCGTCCCGGTTTGGTATCCTTGAAAGCCGGACAGAAACATCACCACTGCTGTCTGACAGGGAAACAACTCAGGAGTTACATTTACTCTGCAGTTAGTAGACCTCAATCCAGTTGCACAGCTCAGTTTGACAAAGGGAAAATCCCCAGTTAATGTAAAAGATTAGAACTAAACCTCAGTAGCATGATGAAGAGTTAATAACTTCTTATACAGCGGCTGAGACAGGCCAATAGGGATTAGGCATTCTATGAGATTAGCTATAGGTAATCAGTAAATCAGCTATGAGTTGACTTCCAATAATGTCCGCAGGAGAGCGTCATGTTAAAATGGAGCCACTGGGTTGTTGACATCAGCTGGGAGAAGTCTACATTACACTACTGTTTTGGACAGCGTGTGCTCATTGGGAAATACTCCAGCCCAGCCACAGGGATAAATACTACAGAAATAAGGCGGCAACTAATTAGCACGATTTCCCAAATTTAAACTGTCCAAAATGCAAATATATTGAGTTTTATAACAGAGAAGACAAAGAAAACTAGTAAATGTTCACATTTAAGAAGCAGGAACTGGGATACTTTTAACCATTTTTACTTAATTCTATATCAAAATACCTTAAACAAACTGTTCTGTTGATGGACTAATAAATGAATCATCTTAAACTTTTCACCTCTATATTGTATTCTTTGTGGCCTTTACAGACATACAAAAAGCAGTCACAGCTTGAGCACATGGTACAATACTTAATGCAATTTATAGATTAAATAAAGAAGTTAGTCCACAAGCCAAAAATACTCCGTTTACAAGGATACGAAACACCAAAAAGCAAAACCGAAAAATCTATTGTTTTCTGCTGGAGCCTCTTGGACCGTCCAAAGAGCAATTTCAGCTACAAGGAAATACCATGAAATCGAATCATCCTTGCTGACCTTTGACAAAGATAGCTGTTGCTGTTTACCTTTGCATGTCCCCATTGTGTCACTGTGGTGCCTTGTCAAGGGGAAAGGACAGCGAGACGAAGGATAGATGGTGTCATATGTTGTGAAAACCTTAAAGCTTCTTGAGACAAATTTGTGATTCTGGGATCTAAAAATAAAGCTGATTTGGTGATTTATCCCAGTAAAGCAACCCTATTCGTGCAGAAGTGGGGTTCTGCAGTCAGATCTGGCTCTTCATCATGAATATTAAACAATGTCAGCAGTTTCTCTGCAAACGTGGGACAGAAAGATCTCAATATCCCAGCACACTGTTAACAGGTCAAAGTAGATTTAGGATCAGAGCTGGACTCTCCATGAATTAACTATGAAACGAGGCCTGGGATGCTGCTGCCTTTCCATGCTACTGCAACAACAGCTTACTGTGCATCTTAATTAAATTGTCAAGTCAGACTCCGGCCATTGCATTCCGAGCCTTCAAGGATGTGAGGATGCTAAAAGAGGATCCGGACCGTGTCACCCTGCCCCTAACCACGCCTACCGCACTGCAGATCAAAAACACCCAAGTATGTCGTCTTAACCCCCGGTAATATGGCAGTTTTAATCCGTTAACTGTCCTCAAATGTTACTGTGTGTGCCAGTGACTCAGCGCCGTCCTTCTTTGGTGTAAAACACGGCGGGTTACAGCCTGGAAAAAAGCATCTCTATCGTCTTGCTTTCACCCATTTTCCACTTTCCTGCCTCGACACCGGAGCACGTTAGCCGACCGTACCTGAAGCGGTTTGTTCCGTCCAAACATCCCGTCCGCTCGCTGACTTTACGGCCACAAAATAACGGCCGCTGCGGACTGCCCATTCAGCAAAAAACACACAACATGTCGCTACAACGCTCCGCGCCGAGAGGCTAACACGTAACAGCGGGATAAAGAGGTTAGGACCGATGTTTCTGACACGGTTAGCCACGTCCGCTCGACTTTTCCGCCCGAGTGAATCCAGCAGGAGCGGATTTTAATGTTAATCATCTGTCATCGGCCGGGGCTGTTTGGGGTCAGACGGACTGAATATGGCAAGAGAGGAAATAACACGAAGAATTGTACGAACCGGGAATCTCCTATAAGTCAGCCCGAGTGTGAATCAGAGGAGAAAAGCAGCAAAAGAGAGGTTCATTACCAGGTAAACGGTCCTCGTTCAGCGGGGAAAACGAGTTGCATTCGTAGCGGGCTTCAGTTTCCTGACAGCGGTGCTACTCTGCTGCAGTTCCCCCTCTCCGCCAGCCTATCACACTCCGCTGTGCAGCTGAGAGCAGAATTGTGGGATATCAGGACAGCCGGGGCATTATTTCAGCAGCGCGCACACACACACACACACACACACACACACACACACACACACACACACACACACACACACACACACACACACACACACACACACACACACACACACGCACGCCCGCGCGCAAACACACGCACACACAGTCGTGTGTACATAATTTATGGGGACACTACATAGACTTGCATTCATTTCCTGGAGACTCACCCTAACCATAACCAAAACCATTACTTGCTTAACCCTAACTCTTAAGCTAACCTTTACCAAGACCCCCTTCATTGATTTACATTATTGGGGTCTACATTTAGCATCTATAAGGAAAGTGCATCCCCACAATGTGACCGTATAATCAGATTTATGTCCCCATAATATAAGGAATATATAGTACACACATACTAACAGGGTAAAGCAATAACTGACACGAGGTTTGCTTTGCTGGGAAGAGGCAGTGCAAGTGACCCATGCTCACAAGAAATGTCATTAAATGAAAGTGAATCAGCGGTGGAATCTAACAAGGTACATTTACTCTGTACAATACAGTTCTGATGTACTTTTACTTGAGTAGTTTGACTTTCTGCTACTCCATGAGAATGAATTCTTCTCATGCTTACAAGAAGACACCAGAACAGCTGGAACGAGTCAGTTAATCATTAGTTGATTAACAAAAAACAAACAAACAAAACTGTTTTAATAATCGTTGAAATGTTTAAGTTGTTTTTCCAAGTAGAAATACTAACTTTTCTAAACTTAAACTGCATATCATAGTGAAAATAACTGTTGGCTGCAGCAACACCACCACAAAGCCATGTAGAGCGGATCCAGAATGCTGCATTTACAATCCAACACTTCAAACACCACTACAAAGAAGTGTAATTGAAATAATCACACATTAACACCAACACTGTCTACAACAAACGAATAATAATAATAAAAACACACAAAGATTAACATACAAAGGCTTAAATGAGCTACTAAAATATAATATATTAGTCTACCTAACAGAGTAAAAAGCAGTCAAAATAAGGTCAATCACAATGTAAAGATGCTGTTTATGTGTTCAGGTATCAGCAACAATAATCCAGAAATATAATGTAACACTGACAGGAGCCATCCTGCTGCACAATGCTCACTGGCTGGTAAGAATAGTATTTTCACATTATGATATTGGTGTTTTTACTCAAGTAAGGAAACTGAATATCTTCCATTATTGAACTGAATACAGCACAAAACACTTGAGACTTGCTCACAGATTCACAGACTGTTTGCACTGAGTCTGGAGCAGCAGAAAAACACAATCCAAGACATATTAAAACAAGCCAATAGTGACCATGTGAATACACACACACACACTCACATCTGCTGCCCTCCTCTACTATCGCTACACACATGTGGGTGTGCGTGCACAAACACAGACATAAAAGCAAGTTTTTAATTAGTGTCTGGGCTGTTCCTACTGGGGATTTGTGGGTTTTGCCTCCCAGTGGGAACTTGACCCGACTCCGTCACCCGTTTGACTTTTATTCCATCTAATTGCATTCATGCTAAAGTAGTATACCACATGCCAACACTTACTGTACACTCTGCGAATATAAACACACAGTCCTGCACAGAGCGGCTTGAGAGAATCTTCTGCTGCAGCCGTACGTGAATTCCCTAAATAGCAGCAGACACATAGCAGGCGTGCTTTGCAGATAATGGAGGGTAAATGTAATGACACACACAGTGCAACTCTTCTGTACAGCGGCCAGACAGCTGGCTGCTCATTCAGCTTCTTGCTAATTGCAGCGCAGCTCGTAAAACAAGCTCAGTGACAACACTGATGAATGTTTTGCATTGAAGACATATAATTCACATTACAATCTGAGGTGATTTGGCTTCAGCGTGGATTCCTGAAAGACCAACTTCACCAGCAGCCACCAGCGAGGAGGGTGAGGTTTACAGCTGCAGTGGTTTAACAAAAGATGTAACAGAATATTCCTGCAACCCTCGATGCAGGGAGGAGAAATAATAGCTGAGGAGGGCTGGAAGAAGGATAGTTTTCTCACAGTGACGCTGTAATAACTCACGGCAGCGTCTAAAAATGGCTTTTTATTCAGGTGCTAAAATGACTAGAGGCAGCCTCGCAGGTCAGATGATCGTTATGGTAAAAGTGGTGGATTGTTGTGACCATTTCATGCTAATTTCACACTCCGTGATTCTCCAAAAGTTTCACTTCCTCGCTTCATTTCTTGTTTTTAAAGCACGGACATTGTTGTAAATGATAAACCTTGCATAAGAGTCCCAAAATAAACGGATATGTGCATCACCATAACGTGTCTCTCTGTGAATATATTCTGCACAATAAGCAGTAGGACGTCTACTCTGTGCACAGCCAGACAATAGTTATCCACATTTAGAGCAGGTGGAGTCTGGCACAGCATTGTCATGACCCGACTGTTCGTCTGAGACATTGCTCATCGTGGCCCGTCTGGCCGGTGGGTGGTGACTGTGCTCCCGTGATGCAGTAAACAATCTTAGATACTAGTTTGTCTGCAAAGGAAATATTAATGAGCTGGCACAGTTTAACACTGCAGCTGTAATTTATGATCATTTGGTTAGTCAGACGCATTTTTGTGACTTCTGCAGATACAAAGTGAGGACAATTTCAACTCGAAAGCATGTTTCAAAACAAACCCACTGTATCCAAGTCTAGCTAATGAGGAGCCAATGCGGTAATGTACAGCGGTGCCGACGAAAGGAAAGAAAACAGACGACAAAAGGCAGCTTGTTCTGTCCGAAAGCTTCAAACCAGCCCAGCAGAGTTGAGTGCACTCACTCCAACATTTGTCCCCCTTTGGTGATATGAACTAAATCCCCAGAGCAGCAGAATTAGAAGTTAATGGACTCAACCACAATAGAACTGAGGTCGCTTTTTGCTTTAAAGCTGCTTCGAAGGATTTAAAAGCGAACTCTGAGCAAATAATTGGCCATTTTTACAGCAGACAGTGTGACCGTCAAAGCAGGTGAATCACAAGTAGCTATAGCTGAGAAAATCGATGATGGGTTGGTCCAGTTTGTCTGCCACTAACAGCGTTTAGGTTGAGTTTTTCATGCCTGGTCCAGGATCCCTTCTTTGCCCACCTTTAAGTCTAATATTGAGTGTCACTTGTTTACTTCAGCTCCAGTCCGTTTTGCTGGCATGCGGTCGGCTTGTTTGGCCTCTTGTGCCGGGAATCTGCTGCTCACTCTTTTATATTCAATGGTATTGTTTTAGTTTTGTCAGTCTGGAGCACAAAAACAATGAGCTAATAGAGGAGGCTTCAAAGTGTTGATTTTCAGTGGCATCAGCAGTACGAGCGAAGCTTTCCCGAAGCCGAACAATTTAATGTTAATAAAATGACCGGTTTTATGAAGCAAGGTCTTCCAAAAAAAAAACACAACAAATTCCAAGAAAAGTCATCACTTAGATTGGAAAAACACACGGACAGAAAACCACTTAGCCTCTGTGAGAAGAGAACCATTAAAGCATACTTCATTTCTATTTTCATGTCTTTTGATCCTCGCGTAATAGAAAACAGGCAGCACGCTCAGGCCTTCATCAGCGAAAGTGAATAGCTGCTCACCAGTTTTGTCATTTCCTGTCTGATGCAGGCGAAAAAGGCTCTCGACTTTGCCGTCACATGCTTCGAGTAAGAATCTCCGTTTTTCTTTTAAGTGAACGCAAGAAGATGATTGACACATGATCGATGGGAAGTTTGGGCTCAGTGGAAAGGCCTTAAAGATAAATAACGCTTTCAGGAACAGTAGCAGATGACAGAAAAACGCACCTCTGTACAGATATCTGCCACTCTGAGCTTCTACTGTCTGTGACTCCTCGCTCTCTGTATGTATAGTGAGTCGCAGATAAGTGTGAGTGCAAATCTATGACTCCTCAGGGGCTCCAGAGCAGCCCTTGGTCAGCAGAATGATTAATACCACACAAGACAGACAACATGTGATCTCTGGACTCTACCAAGCTTATGTGGCTGCTTAACTCCTCACTTTTTTCTGCTGCGCACAGACACTTAGTTCCTGTGCGGCTCATCTGCTCCGAAGCCTAACCTTGAACTGCATTAGCCTTGAATCAAGTCCAGGATTTTCCTGGCAATTTTAACCAGTATTAGCCTAATTGGGGGACATGCTTACGCAGCAATTTTGGCAGTTAGTAATTTAAGTTTAATTAAACGTAAGAATGTAAAAATAAATAATTTCAGATTGTTCTGATCACTCTGCAAGGCCAAGTTTAGGGGGAAAACACATTTTAATCTGCAGTATGATGGTGCATAAATGTGTATAAACTCACCCTCTAGAATCAGTAACCTTATGAACCTCATTACAGCAATCCAATTTCCAGTGCTGCGGTCACAACAAGCAAGCTGGCACTTCATCAATACATAATTATATTGAGGCATGGCCCTTACAATACATGGCAAATCAGCCATGTGATCCAATTAAAAACAACAAGTCCAGGCCAGCGTTCCCTGCCATCCCCGGGGTCTGGGGGAAAATAATTGCTGGGCTTAAAAGCATCTCTGCCCAAACACAGAACAACATTTCTGTTTGGTCTTCAGGTTTTCACACAGAGAAACACCAGTGGCTTTACTGGGCTACACTGGATGATGCTTTTAAGTGTAATTGGAGCTCTTGGGCTGATATTTCTAAACACTTTATGGCTATCATGTTGACTTCTGCTTAAATTTTCACTTTGAACTGGATGAACTCAAAGGGAACTGGCTCCAGTTCTGCTTTCTTCTTCACCCCCTCGCCGACTAAAGCCACCATCTCCTGCTGTCCGGCTCTACTCAGCTGTAAACTCCTTCACTCCCAAAGGGCTGCAGGTCAGCAAGCATACATGACAAATCACGCTCTGATTCTGACACTCCGAACTGGGCCAAAGCTCCCACATCAACCCCCTATCTTGAACACACCCTCATCACAGCACACCTCCTCCTCCTCGATTTCTTCAACTTCGTCTCCCTTTCATGTACAGCCAAGGCTAAATACCGCAGATTAACGTGCAAAGGGATTATGGCCGAGATGGCGAGGAGCGCTCACGTCTTGTTTTTTTGCATGTAGGAAGCACATCTTATCTTGAGAAATCGTAAATGTATCTGTAACCTTTGGAAAGCCAGAGGCCAATGATTGCATCTGCCGAGTGATTGCAGACGAGGCATTTTTAGAGAAAGGGAGGGGCAGCACATGTGAGGCGTGTGGTTGTGAAAAAAAAAAAAAATCTGCAGCAGTGTTCAGAATCACTCTTCTCCTTTAGAGCTTTCGATGGAAATCAGTATTTCAGCTCAGAATAACCATCAGTTTCTCTTTCCTTCTAAACCAAAAGGACACAATTTGTTCAATCAGGGTTTTTATGTCTCTTGATTTTGTTAAAGGGAATTTTCATCTCCAGTTTTAATTTGATTTCGTAACATAAAACCTAAAAATATACCATTTCAGTCTCTACTGTCAGTTAAAACTCTGGAGTCTTCAGCCATGCTGGCAGCTGTGTGAGGCTGTACTTAGGAACTGCGGTGCTTCGAGTAAAATCAGCATGCTATCACCTGCACCTGCATCAACCAGCGGCTCCGAGTGCAGGTGTGACAGCAGCCGAGATGCATGGAGGATGCACTGAGATCCAACTGTTCAGACCACATTCAGAGGTGGTCTGCACTGAATATGGCCACTTTCTTTTGGTAGTGTGTAGTAGTGTTCCAGACACGAAGACGCTCTGATTTGAATTTCCAACATATTCCAGCATTTTCCAACGGCTGGCCGGCCATCGGTCCCGTTCTCTGTGTCAGTTGTCTGTTGTTAATGCTAACCTACTGCAGCTGCATCTTCTAAATAACACTGCGAGTGGGAACTAATGCGACCTGATGCAGCCCCTGAAGTGAGACACAGGAAACAGAACTACTGCAAAATAATAATTACAACACGACCAAACGAGACAAAATAACGTTCTAACATTTTTCAGCTCTAAAATATCTGCTGAGTTATGTTGAAAAAAATGTATTGACAAGGCTGTCATGCATGTGAACGCTTTCTGTGCTTAGTTAATTAAAAAATATAGAAATGTAGGGGAAAGGTGACAACAAAAGGAAGCCGTTCACAGAGAAACTGCTTCCAGTTTTTGGCATTAAACAAAAGCACATTTGAGGAGGTCTTCAAAGAGCCGGTCTGACGCTCTCCCCCACTCTCCACTATAAATACCCTGTGACTGTCAAGGTGCCATCCCAGGAGCCGTAGCTTTATAAGGCAAAGACAGCCCCAGTGATCAGGCAACACTGGGAGATAACAGGACTCCCAACAAGCTTATCTCTCCACTCAACAAGATTGAGTCATACGTTTTATCTCCTCCAGGCTTGAAGGCTTTGGTGATCGTAAGCAGCGACGCACTCACGTGTGGCGTTCACTGACTGCGGATGACTGTACACCTGACGGCAAGAGATCTGTGCTGATTTGCATTTTACACTTGAGGCTGATGCTCTTGATGTTGTGGTAAAAATAAAATCTGCTGATAATGTTTTCAATGAATCGCTTCGTCGAGGAAATGTCGGCGAGAGAATGCACATCACAATTTCTCAGGGCCCGAGGCGACGTCTTCGGATTGCTCATTTTGTTCGACCAGCAGAACTGTCTGAAACTGAAAGATATTCAGTCTACGCTGGACTGTTTGTTTGAGAAATGCCTGAAATTATTAATCAGCTATCCGAACAGGCTAACTGACACCTTCAGCTTTAATTCTCTGCATTTATGTAGAGAAATCAGTTCCAGCCATTCAGATGCAAAGGTGGTGTCGCTGGGTTTAATGTATCATGTGAGGTTTCATGTGGAAATATTGTTTTAAAAAATGTATTACGACTGAGCCTTTAATCAATCGAGATAAAAGTGATCAAATATTTTGATAGGTGATTTTCCAAGCAAAAAATGTCAAAATGTCACTGTTTCCACCTTCTCAAATGTGACTATTTGATGTTTTTGTTTATCGTTTTGGATGGTGGCTTGGATTAAAACAACACATTTGAAGACACTATTTTGGTTTTGGGGAAATTGGGATGAGCATTTTCCACCTTTGTCCTCGATTAATTGATAAACTGAGAAAACAACCACAGAAATCAGTGAGAAAACAGTTGTTAGTTGCAGGTGTATTTCATTTGAAATATTGGGTTTGCCTTGAGTTCATGCATAATGGTGAATCCCTAAAAATAATGTGATTTAGATTAAAACAAACAAAAAAACAGGTTTGAGTTGTGAGAGGAAAAAAGGTGAATATCTTTACATTTAAAATGAAGGTAATATTATCTGAACAACTGGCTTCAGAGATCAAAAAAGCATGTTTTTATCCCAGTGGGGGTTTAATAATCCAGCCACCGTCTTCATCATGCAGTGTGTGCACCGTGGGAAGGCTGTGGGCGTAATGCAATAACTCAATACTTGGCTCAGCCCTTTTCGCTGCACACAATGTCTACAGAAATTACTCTACTCCAACTCTTGCATGTCTTATCACTGAAACGTGGTAATGGCAGAGATTTGCAGAGTATTTCTTTCTTTCCTTTAACCCTTATTTTTTCCTCACAGCCCTTGCATAGCCTTCATTTTGTCAAACATAGCACAGTGAGTCACAGCATCGAATGGTATCAGGTGGAGTAACGTCTTCTCCTCCAGCACAATGCAGCGCTATTGATTATGAAGGAACTGACAGCAGCATTGATTTAAATTCCTAAGACGAACAGTCAGAGATAGTCTTTATCACCGGCAACATTAACAGCAAAACAACAGCAGGAAATCTCTCCTTTACAGCCTCTAAGAGCCTTAGATGTCTGCAGCAGAACAAGCAATAACTGTGAATGACTCTTTCCTTGAGCCACAGAGGGGAGATTTAATCTTGTTATGTCATCCTGTATGAAAAGCTGAGGTGCTCAAAAGGAAAGAAATAGCATTCAAAACGGGGATTTCTAGGAGGAATAGATTACCGATTCAGAGCAAAGGTCACTGTCGGTCACCAAGACCGGCCTTTCCATCATAACGCCCGAACGTCTTCAAACATTATTACCTGGTGAGACGTACAGCTTTGGTACATGTGCTGCATTCCAGTCAAAGTCAGATTTAGGAAATTCCCCGCTCCTTGCCCATAATTACAACCTTCCTGTGTTCCAGTGGCCCGGCTTGGAAAAACCAGGCAAGAAACATGGTCACCCACAAAATTTAAATACACTTTCCCATGTTGCAGCTGGTACAGCGTAATTTACAGCACATACGACAGTGTTTACTGTCGCTCAATGCAAACTTTCCATTTTGAATTTACGGTCGTGTGATTATGACATTCAGCCTTTGAAACGGGGCATTTCCAGTGTACGCTGCCAGCTACAGTAATGTGCCGTCGCACAGCAGCATCCTGGAAACCTCTTGTTTTGAAATAATACGTGTGTTTCCGACATGGAATTCCACCTTTAAGGCCTTGAACATTTTCCCCCTCAGTTTCTTCCAATAAGTGACAGGATCCTAATTGAACACCCTGTTTTCTGTCTCACGGGTGAGACTTCTCTATTTTCTTCTGTCTATGTAAGAATTTTAGCTGAAAACATTAAAAGATTAACTAAAATTAGCAAGGGAACGTGAAGAAATAACAGTTTGCAGAGATATCTACTGAAGCTAGCATGCTAACAAGCTAGCCTCAATAAGGTTCAGACCGTCCTGTTGCGTAATACCACTTTGTACCTCAAGACACCTTAATGAGACACTACAGAGTCCATTCTGCCTCAGTCCAACAGCTCTGAGGTGGCTTTCTTGCCATTTTTAGCTCCTGTCACCTCAGTGTTGACCCCGCTGTAACCCCTGCTCGGGCCACCAGATGTGGCCACTGACTGATGCCTGACTCTTCTTCCACTTCACACCCCCCGTCCCTGCCTGAACCCACCGTGTCTTTGCCGTCAGAGTCCTGGTCGGACCTGCTGTCATTCACGTCTGTATCGCATTCCCTGACGTCAAACTGGCCTCCGCTGGCGTCAGCGGCTGTCTTCAGTACCTGCCCGACTGTGTTCACTGGGAGGCTACTGAGCTTGATTCTGTTGCCCACTCGGCGACTCCGGTTCGGGTGCACATTCTGGCACTGCTCCCCGCCAGCATTCCCTGCTGGGTCCCAGGCCTGAAAACCTCCTCTTACTAGCAGTCCAAAGCTCCTGTACCAGCGGTGTTAACACAAACATCTGGGCCGAATTCAAAGACCAAGTCACCGAGACACGCTGGTGAACATAGTGGAGCACTTAGCAGCGAAAGCGCCGCATACTGACCACAGCGGTTGGTGGAGACCAAAAACAGAGCTAAAAGAGCCTTGCTAACAAGGTCAACTCCAAAACATTGGAGATTTGAAGTTAAGTTTTCAGCAGCTTTAACAGGCTGTGTGACTTTAGAATATCTCTAGAATGCAGCATATCTGCTTTGGAGAGTTTTGAGTACAATTTCAGACACTTTTCTCACTTAATATAGACAACTGCACATTATATAAGATCAGCATGACAGGAAATAATGCTACTTCCTCTGCCTATATGGTGTGACACACAGCACATTTTATATGCTAGGCTCTCTTAAAGTTAAATATGGGAAGAGCAAAAGCACCAGCTCAGCAAACACTTCCCATCATCCATTCATGGACACCTCACAGGGAAACATAAAGGACTGTACGCTCCACCTCCAGCCAACGAACACGACAGGTCCCACAGACTTTGCCCAGCCTTATCTCCCCCGCGCTGTACATTCACCTCCATCAGTCAACCTCATAAACCTGTTAAAACCTCTCAAGTGTAAGAGCGACCATGTGGCACGATAAAACGCAACAGTCCGTCTTAAAAAAACACTTCACATCAAATGAGATTTAGTGACAGGCGTGCGGGACAGGACAGAGTTGGAGAATGATCATGTGATAAAGTTTAAGTGCCTGTTCTGGTCTACATGTGTGCATTAAAACAAAGAGCTCTTCCTTCACCCATTCATGCACATTTCTATTTCAGGGAGAATATGAGAGGAAACACACACTGTGAGGACTTCCCATTTCCGAACTGTCTGTCTGTGCCCAGCAAACGTTTGATCAGGTGTGTGTCTGTGTCTCTGTGTAAAAAAAAAAAAAAAAAATGAATTGTGCTTGCTCAGCAGTTATGAGTTAAGAAACTGCCTCAGAAAAATGCTGATATGGAGCTCAGAGTCACCATGACTGAACACAAAGAGCACGTTCAGAGGTCCAAATGCCACAGAGGAATCTGAATAAATGAGAGTTTTAGTCATTTTATCACCAGAAAAGAGAAGAAGTGGTGGTTTTGTGATTCTAAGTAACCCTGAACCCTTTGACTTTGCGTTTTAAATTAATCAAAGAAGCTAAAACTGATGTTTGCTTTTGTGTTTCCAGTCAAACAGTTGTATCCTTCGTGTTTCTATCTGTGTGAACTGCCTCATTATTGTGTCACACTCGCCTCTTTTGTGACTGAGCGCTTGTACTCACCGTTTCACATTCCAGGTCACCGGGGAAGCGGCAGGTCACAGCGCGCGTGGAAACCCCGGTGTTTGACACACAAAGACACAAGAAAACGAAACAAAACATTAGTGAGTGCGAACACGCTGTGACAGAGGCTGGAAATCACCTGTAACAGAAAGTTCACACGCCTTAATGGACTGTTCGTGGTGCGCAAATCACACGGAACTCACGTTCAGCAAACGCGTTAATATGTAGAGAAGTTGTGCGGCGCTGAAACACCGCACAAAGAAACTGAAGTGGACACAAGCGAGCACTTTACCTGAGAGGAGACAAACTCCAGAAATGCCCGCTGAGAGCTGTGTGTGTGACCGGAGACCAGGAATCCCGACGCGGGGCTCGTCCGGGTGCAAAGGACCAGACACCTGTAAGCGCCTGTTTTGGCAAACCTTCCCGGAGACGGGCAGAGCTGACCCCGCCCCTCCTGCCTTGTGAACGGCCCCCACAGGGCGGCTAAACGGGCACGCCCACGGTGACGACCAGCCAGCATGTCGCAGCGCCACCTAGTGGCGACTTCCCGGATGTGTTTGATAGTAATCTGTGTGTCACATGACCACTAGGTGGCCTTGTCAGGCTGAGATGCATGAAAAATGAACCAACGTCACACTGAATTCCTTCCATTTACTACTGAGAGCTGCAAATTATGAGAGTTTCATGAGCAAAATAAATTAAAAGTATCAAAAGTAAAGGTACTCCTTATGCATTATTTTTATATAGTATATTATTGGAGTATTTTTACTGATGTATGAGCAGCATTTTGTAGTTGGTTGAGGTTGAGCTAATTTGAAGTATTTCATATACTGCTGAGTAATTTAAATCTCTAGCAACACCTTATATTTTTAAGATAATTAGTGTATTCATACTCAGTTGCCAGTTGTACAATGTACAACCTTCATGAAGGCAGTAATGTTCAGTTTTGGTGAATCTGTCGAGGCTGCTTTATGAAGCTAAGATTAATTACAGGACTGTTGTATTAGACACATTCATTTTAGCTTGGTGCACCTAACTGGCAACTGAATGTATTTTCTTACAAAACCTTAACCTGCTATGTAACTATACCTGTCAAATAACTACAATATTTCCTCTGTATTGGGTAGAAGTATAAAACAGCATCAAATTGAAGTACCTTAAAATTGTTAAAAGTACATTTGAATAAATATATGAGTAAATTAAAGAAATATGTAGAGGCACATAAAAACAGGTGACAAAGTAAAAGAAAAACCTGCATAAATAAGTGCAGTAACACGCAAATGTTTCCATATAGGCCACAAAGGTTGTAAATGGGTGTGAATCAGATGTTTTTCAACATGTTTGACAGCGTTCTGCACCACCGTGATGAAAACACCAAATGAGAGAACATTTTTTGGGCAGAAGTTCCAGAGACTGTTAAATTTATGCCAAGACACGCAGAACTTGTTCTAGTGGCTCATGTTGGCCAAACACCCGACTAAGACACTGACAGTATTTTGTTTTTTTCCTTTAATATGTGACTGATCTGAAGCAGATAAGCCTCTGTTAATTCCCATTTTTTAATACTGAATCCAATCACAAAAAGGACTGTTGTAAAGGCCACTTATAGGTTACTGGTCTCAGTTCAGTTAGCACAGATAATATACATCAATACCACTGCAGTCTCTTCTAATGAGAAGTGCTGCAAAAGTGCAGGACAGCAAAATCTATACCATCTGTGGCTTTACCACGCACTTAATCAATCATAGTCCAACAGTTTTTCCATCTTTTTAATTTAATTCTTCTTATCCTGTTGGAGAAAACATGACTTCTTCTAACCTAATATCACACAAGGACACCTATTCGACCCAGCAGGAGGTGTTACAGTCAGATTTATTCAACCATGAATGTTTTCATTTAAAGAAGTGTGCACAGAGGGAAGACCTTGTCCTCAAGGTCCCGTTCCTAAACCAAACGTCTACCTGAGATTCAGTTCAGTTCACCGTTTCACGTGGTATTCACACAACAATGTAGAGAAACAATTCTAGACTATTTAGCTTTCTGTGGCATATGTTAATGCTACAGTACGACATGTCAGACAGGAGTTCTCAGTGACAGTTTTGGCAATTCTACAAGCTACAATGTTTGCCCTACTGTTATACAAAAGAAAAGTTAAAACTCATCAGATCAGATTTTCTTTCTCTCTCTCTTTTTTTTTTTTTTTTTTTTACAAATCTTTACTAAATCTTCTTACAAGTCTTTAGTATTGCTCTGCTACATTGAAAAAATAGAAAAATTACATCTGAATATTGAGCTGTGGATGTGGTATTTATAAAGAGCCTGGCTCTTGAGTGTTCATGGCTATGTTTCAATAGTCCTTTAGCTGCGTGCTCTCCACGTTTCCTTTCCTCTGCAATGGCCAGCTTCACATCAGCGATCAGAGAAGAAGCTATGAAGCAAAGAATGAGACATCAAAGAGTTTCAGAGGCTCATCTGCAAAAAATATTAGTCTAGGATTCTGCAGAGGTGCTGGGCGTCACCAGTTCATCCTCTCCCTGAGCTTCTTCCTCTGCCGCCATCGCTGCTGCTGCTACTTCCTGTTCGGTGGCCACTAAAGAAGTGTCCGTGTCGGGGGCTTCGAAGGACTCGCCCCCCAGGTCAGTCAGTTTGATGTAGCCCTTACTGTTCGAGCGCTCCAGGCGAGGGCAGCTGAAGCGCCTGGCTCTGTCGCTCTGTCGACACACCGACACAGACAGGCTGCAGCGGCGCGCAGACCTCGGCTGATCCGTGAGGGAGTTGAGTGACAGCCGTGACCCCATCGCCCTGGCAACAGGTGATGGAGGAAACAGCTGGGTCCACTGCGGTTGAGGCTGAGCCTGCGACGCCCCCTGTCGGTCAGCTGCGTCTGTGGTCACTTCCTCATGGCTCTGATGGGGAGGGGGCAGATCTGTCGTCGAGGCGTCCTTCTGCTTGCTGTCTGTCTGGTCGGTCTGGCTGCTGCTGGCTTGTCCTTCCTCTCTGATGGTCTCTGCAGCAGCCTCAATGACGACCTCTTCCTCCGAGTGTCCCTCTGCCTCCACTCTCTCTGACTCCTCCACCTCACAGTTGTTCAGTTTGATCACAGGGAGGGTGAAAGCGTTCACAGAGGAGGTGACGATGGAAGTGGTCTCCCACTGTCTGGGCTGGGGCGCCTGCTCGCTGCTATTGCTGTAGTCTTTGTAGATGCTGTAGACAGTGTCCGTGAAGGTCTGGACATCTCTGGACCAGCTACGGGGCCTGCTGGCCAATGACGGGCGCCTGAACACCTCCTCTGCGCCTAACTCGCCCTGGAAACTGAGTCCAGTGGAGGGCCAGGAGCTGCGAGTAAGCATCCCACTGGCGGGGAACGAGCCCGACGGACCCTCCGCGTTCTTGGACTGAGTGTAGTTCACCAGACCGTTTAGAGGCGAGTACTCCTTTGACCGTATGCTGTGTAGATCTATAACTGTGGAGTAGATGTCCCTCAGGTTGATGATTTTGGTTTTCTTGTCTCGGTTTTCATGGAGGACTGCATTGGCGCAGATGAAAAGGAAAATGCCGATTCCCATCACCAGCGGTCCGAAGACTTTGAGATTGTCTGAGTATAAGTAACTATCCAGGAAGCTGCACAGAAAGCCACAGTGACGGGAGGGTGTGCTGCTGTTGGAATGGCTCTGGTTGAACACATTTTTCGGGCTGAAGGGAGGCTGATCACGGGTCAAGTTAGAGGAAACAGCTGGACTTTTGGAGTAGCTCATCCTGTTGGTGTTGTATGCTCCAGTTCTGCGGCGCTCCTGGTACTCATGCTGGTTGTGGCTGGGCCAGTAGCCCAGTACAGCCATGGAAATCCCCACCATGAGAACTACAACTCCAACACCAGCCACCAGACCGGCCGGGGAGCACAGATTGAGCTTCCCCTTCACCACCACCACATCGTTCTTCTTCTTTTTCTTGGATTTCCGCTTCCTTTTGTTTTCCGCCCGGTTCTTAGAACGGAGGGAGTCCTGGCGCCTGTTCATGCGCAGCAGGCCACCTGTGGCTATCATGGTGGTGATTGGACAGCAGGCTTGTCACTCAACCTGGCAGGACACAAAGTAGAAAAGCAGAAGAATTAGGTTAATGATATAGAGTACATGATGAGCAGAGGGCAGCCACTGAATATGTTCACTCCACTAAGAGATTACACATGTAATCCAGATTCATAATACATACAAAGCGGGATTATGGACTGGACAAAGCGGGTAACTAACCGTTAGGAACCACAAAGGCTCAGGTTCTGTGACAATTACGTTGATGTATTATGATTAATTTCACATTTGTTTGGTGAAATTAAAACACCACACTAACTGAAAGGCCTTAAAGGTCCAGTGTGTGGGATTTATTAGCATCTGGCAGCTGAATACCCCTCGCCTCACCCTCCCCTACAGTGGCAGCTAAAAACAAGTGCTTGAAAAAAAGGTTTGTCCTTTCTGGGCTACTGTAGATGCATGGCTGTGCAACATGGTGGACTGCATGCAAGAGGACCCGCTTCCTCTTTTGATATAAAGAGCTCATTCTCTACAATGATTCTTATTTTCAGGTGAATATCCACTAATGAAAACAAACTTACAAATATTATAATCCATTTCTTCCAATAGATCGCTGTGAATCTTCCACAGTGGACCTTAAAGGTATGAAAATCTAGTTTTGAAATCTGTTTTCTCAGTCTGGAGGAAATTATGAACACATTTCCGCCAAAGTTAGAAGAGCGTTGGTTATTTCACATGCAAGATTACTTATTTCTTTTTTCTCTGTGCTCTTCTTGCTACTTTGAAGTGGGCGGGACTCGGTCGAAAAACACGATGTCATGCACTTCCGGCCGCCAATCAGGATTAGCAACATCTGAATCAAAACCTGCTGACAGTCAGTGGGCTGTTCGTCAATCAAATGTGATGGATGACACCCGCGCAGTCCTGATGAAGCAGTTTAGCTGCGTTTTAATACCTAAAGATGTTTTTTCCCCCACTTATTAGTCAGGAAGCTTTATTTTTATGGTGACATGCTTATGATTTGAAGCTAGATTTGCAGAAGGGGTGAAATGGGGCCCACAGCTCATTTTTGCCCCAGGATTCACTCGTTGCTAGTCCGGCCCTGAATCTTATCCTACAGGTATGCACTGCTCCTTTGCACAAAAGGCAGATACCACATTAGTCATCAGATGGTCACTAAACCAGCGGATATCATCTATCTGCTGCAGCTCAATCTATAAATGCAATGATGTCAGCAAAACGCAGACAAACGCTCAAGTTGACAGCAGAGAACAAGGAGTGCTGTTTATCTACATTCAGCCGTGCCGGTGCGATATCAGCCTATGAAAATGTAATGTGTCCAGACAGGAGGCCAGCAGGCATGTTCTCTCCACCTCACTCTCGCTTTCTTACTTTCTCTCACACCAATCTCTCGTACCAAACACCCCCCCTCCTGCTTTCCACCCAAATCTGTTTCACCATCAACCAGCACAGCTGCGCTTCAAGATGACAGCGTCCTTCCATCACATACAGCACACCATGAAGGCAAACATGAGCCAGCGCTGTCTCTGCTACATACAGTCAGATGTTTGGTTTTTTGTTTTCTCGTTACGCAGCAAGATAGTGCAAGCGGTGGTACAGAGGGCAACAAAGCCCCCCACACTTATGGTGATTACAGACATCTGCTGATGAGTTTCATCCACATGTGGTGAACAATAATCGGAGGATAAGGCTGATTACTTAGCCAGACTCCAGCATTCCCTGCTTGATTGTGCTGGTAGCTAGATATTTAATTAGACCAATCAGGCCTAATTGTGTATGACTTAGGGTTCAGGTTCATGAATAACTTATTCCACAGATTCCTTTCAGAGCAGCAGTTATTAAGACGTTTTCAAAGGCTGCTCCGGGTGTTACTCTCACAGCCTCAGCAGTCAAAATAATGATGATGGAAACCCTGGAAATCTCTTTATGATCCAAGTTATTACAGACAGTTCCCACGGAAAAGTAGCACACAGCTCTGCACCTGAGCCTCGGCAAACAACGCACCGGTACTCAGGTGCTGTTTATAGCGACTTTCTTCGTATATCACATCCAATAAGCACTCAAATGCCTCCCGGGCGAGAGCAAGTCAACCTGCACTAAACCTGATGAGGCGTGGGCGGCGGACCTCTCTCTATGTTTGGAAAGAGAAGGGCAGCAGTAACGTGAACCAGAAGTGGGTGTGGACGATTGTTTCTCTGTCTGCGGTGCTGAACAGGAAGCTGCTCACTCCTCGGTTCGTCTCCTGAAAGCTGCCCGTCTGGCAGGATGGAGAGGAGGCCGGTTTGTACGCGCAGTCCGTCCAAGCTGCGGGGGCGCATATTTTTTTTCGCGCAATGTTGCATGAGTAATCGACTGTTGACATTACGGCGCATCTGTTTCCCTTCTGTTGGAAAAGCCCGTGAAGCAAATACGAGCTGCTGTTGGAGTTGGAGGCGTGCTGAAAATATCCAGAGCCGCGACGGCACATCTCGCTCCAACGCAGAGCCAGACGCCGTATTTCTGGGCTCACAAGGTGCAGGCGGATGACAAACATCCACACCTCTTCCACGGCCTGACGAAGCCCATGCTTCCATAACTAACGCTACAACTCAAAGCTGTGTGCTCATAATTATGCCTTTATTTGAGCGCATGATGCCCGCGTCTGATTTGCCTTTCCAACTTATTAGAAATGGGTTTTTCACGGCAACATCGCAGCTGTAAATAAAAGTTTAATAAACAGATAATCCTTTGAAATATTACTGTGTTCTCATTCCGCTGCCTTTTTTTTTTTTACTTCATGTCTATTGCGTATATGACGAATGATGTGTCAAACATCGAATTATCTCAAGCCAAATTGCAAGAAACGATCATTTCACGGATAAAAGTAAACGGGCTGGAGTGCGCATCTCTCCAAGTCCAAAGCCCTCCTTACATAAAAAGAAAAACTCTTGTGCGTCGATTTATTCGCGATCAAAAATTATCCCCAACTCAACCGATCTGTCACACAATTAAAAGACTTCCTCGACCCTGCTTTACCTCGATGTTAGGAGCCGATGTGGATTCTATTAGGCACAAAAGAAGCGCGGATGTTCAGCTGGAGGAGAAGACGGAGCTGATGGTGGTGAAATGAAATGAAATCATTAAAGCGGCGAGTCTCTTACCAGAAATTGTGGCTTGACAATGAAGCATCTTCAAAGGCGCACTCGTCGTTCAGCTGTGCATGTCGTGGTGCGCCACTTTGGTGCCAAGGCTGGAAGAGTGGTTTCCAGTTGAACGCAGATTCACAATAGACCGGCAGGGGCGGGCCAACTGCGTTTCTATTGGCGGTGATTACTGGGCAGCGTGAAAAACGAGGGCTGCTCAGGACATTTATCACACTGTATGTTATACTCCAAACGCTCCCACATGCTTCCCCCCTCTTTTTTAAAGTTTTTCTTAAGCGTGTGGACACAAATACCAGTAAGAATTAAACCTGATTGTTTATTATGGCAGTTGCCTTTTGCCTCACTTGATGGTTTTTGCACCCTGGTCCGGGGATTTTTTATGCCAGCAAGCACAAAAGGCACACACAAGCTTCTCATTTGCATGCACATACATCTGGTAAATATAATGCATGAACAGATTACTGTTAAGGGCTTCAAATTGCACAGATTGCACAAGCAAATTTAAATGCACCAAATTCATCATCCCTAGCATCATGTGCCTTCCTCGCCTTGTCTTTCCCCCCTGGGTTACATTGCTATAATTGCCTGAATGCTGTGTCCTCATGTTAAACGAAATGAAATATGACGGAGTCCAGATGTGTTTCAGTGATGTGAGACTGGGGACAGAAGCAGCAGCTTTGCACTTACTCTTAGTGCTGATTCTCCAGAGAGATGACTGCCAGTTTATGACCCAGAAATGTGTTTTGTTTTGCGCATAAATTAGTGGAAAGAACAGAGAAAACTCTAGTGTGCATGCTGCAGTTTGCAGCCAGAGTAGACACGGACATGGGGAATAATCCAGGGGGTTTTAAAGAGCTGCCTTTAATCCGGGTGTAAACCGGAGCTGTGTAGGTCTGGAGGTCTGGAGCAGCTTTCAGTATAGCTCTAAGCTTGTGCAATATAGGAAGAGGCAGTGACACACAACAGATGTTTCTGAGCTTCTGATGGGGGCTTATGATGTCTTAAAACTATGTTACTGCGAACAAAAGCAACAGATATTCCAAAATGTGTTGTTCCATCATATCAAAGAGAGAAAGGCACTAACTGAGATTTATAACAGCCTGTAGAAATATTATGAAATCCATGAATATTCCTGCTGAGTACAGGCCTAGCGGCTGGAGAGTTGCACAGGTGTCCTTATACCCTTGTCTCACTCATTAAGTAGCTGTGGATTAGCAGCTTGGTGCCAAAAATGTAATATTTACTGCACATTTTTTTGGGGATCAATTTTAGCCGCAGAATCCAACCAAATGCACACCAGCAACCAATCTCCCAACAGACTCTCTCATATTCAAGAGATTACTCTTCCTCAACAACTCTTCAGTCAAATCAGCAATCAGCTGGAGAACACACTCCCAGTAAGTTTTGCCCTACATATTGTCTACTTCCTCCATATTTCAGTCTGACTCCACCTGCGAAAGTGAGGTCTGGGATTCACTAAGACTTTTTGTCAACAGTGGCTAATGTGCTCTGTGCCAAACACTTGCCAGCACCTGTTCTGCTTAATTAATTAAAGAGGAGAAAAAACTGATTCATTTACACAATATACGGCTAAAGAGAAGTATTCAGGTTATTGGCTATCTCATTGTTCTGGGAAGTATAGTTTCCATGACCTACAGGTACCCACCAGCTTGCAGACTCTTGCAGAAACTGCAAAAAATTACATTATTTCTGCAAACTTTCCATTTGGCCTTAATGACTTTACCCTCACATACTTAATCATTCCTTATCGAGACAACCCCAGGTAATTAAACTCACCTAGAGCATGGTGATGAAGCAGGTATTCTCTGTAATAGAAAGAGAATATGGAGAGGAGAAAAGAGGGATGTGAAAGACAGAAGAGGAGCGACTAGAGAGATACTGAGCTTTGGTTATGTCACACTCTCCTAATGCTGCTTCTTTCATCTTTGGGAGGGGCGTTCTCATCCACTCTGCAGCAGTAATTCAATAATTCAATTTATTCCACAGTGATCATATCATGTCTGTCACGGTTATTTAAGACACCCCTCTCCCGTCCTGTCCCTCGCGAATGGTGCGTCCCCTACACATAGATTCTGTTCAAGCCACATGAGATTTTCTCCCATACCATATCAAAAAATAGATCACCCCTCACACATCCAGGCATCCCAGGAGACGGTGCACCACGGTAGGGCTCACATACACTGGAGTGTCAAAAATAGTTCCAGTGGATCTCCTGAAATCTAACCGGCTTTGTTACCACTCTTTATCTGCACAGCCAGAGCACAGAGGAGGACATTCATTCCATTTCACTTTGTCCTCTAGCTTCCCTTCCTTGTCAGACACTCTTTCTGTGTACAATATGCCGGTTAACAGGAAGAGCTATATCTGCAGCTGCATCAGGAGCTGCAGGGGGTACGTTTCATTTCTTGAGCCTGGGCTGTGCTGGCTAATTGGGAATGTGGTAACTCAGAATATGGGCTCAGCGAGAGATCCACTCCGTCCAGGAGACATTGTCATCATTACTGTTTTAGCTGCTGCAGGAGTCAAGAGGGTTTTGCAGTTGTAGAGATAAAAGCAGCGCTCCCTTCTGAGGCCTTCGAAATGAAGACACAGGAGCCGAGAGCTTTTAAAGACTCGAAGGAGATGATGGACCATCAGTTAAACTGAAAGCAGCTACTCTGGCTGAGTTGCTGAGGAGTGAAGGCCCTGCCAGCAATCAGTGCTTAAAGGATAAGGTGACATTATTTGAGTGACTGCAAGCAAATCCCACGAAGTGATCAAAACCCAACAATGTGTTGGGTGGTGGTCTTGGTCTGGTGACCCAAGTCCATTGGTCCCTACTGCAGCTGCTAATCAGTAGAAATAGATCACAAATATCTAGCTTCATACAAAGAAGGCAGTCTTTTCTGCCCAGTCTACTCAAACATGAATAGTGTATTTGTTAGGGACTATTTTCAGCTGCGGATTGATACAGATTTGGTGCTTCAGTGAGTATTTATAGATGCAAAATGGTGTGTGGGATTGACTCAGAAATAATAATAATAAAAAAAACCCACCTACAGTTCCCATGTTCATTGTCATAAAGAAACATGTCACCCACTGCAACTCTGTGCCAAACTGATATGTCTTAAATAGTTTTCAGATGACGATCCTTCGTGATACGAAAATACGTTACGTCAGGCTTTGAATACACAGACAACACTTGTCAGTGGGATCGATTTATTGCTGATTTTGGTCTTTTCGTGGGATTTATTGACATAAAGGAAATAAAGAGTATCACCACACTTCAAGTATTCAACTATTTTTTATACCTGATATATTTTATAACCTGGATTATCCACCAGCGCTCCATGAATTCCCTAAAGGATCTCACTACCAAACATCCTCATTTCTAAATCACAACAGATGCTATCAGGGCACAAAATAGGGTCAAGAGGAAATAACAGTGACTATTCTTCACTAGCTGCAATTAATAATAATTAAACACACTAACATCAATCTGTTGACATTCAGTTCTGGACTTGAGCTGCACTATGTTCATTATCTGGCACAGTGGCAATTCAAACAGTGGAAGGGATGACCTCATAAATCACACCAGAGTTTCCCACCGTAACCATCATCTGCACCATTGTGTGTTCAGGTACTGTAGGGAGAAGACCTTCTTTTGATGAATGACCATAAGGTCCATCTGCAGCTTCTGGTTGTGGCTAATGAGATACGTGACAGCGTTTGCGACTGATACAGGCCATGGAGACATATGGGCAGTTCTGGTCCGTTTCTATGTTCGGCAGCCATGCGTCTCTGACATCACGTGCAGCTCTGGAAATGAAACAAGACGCCCAGTTGCAGCAGGGGCAGGGACCAGTTGGGGTGCAGAGGAGAAAGGATCAGGAGAGCGTGAACGGATGGGAGGGTGGGAGTGTTGAGCAGCAGGTGAACATTTGCTCCCAGTAGGTAGCCAGTTCCCACTGGTGACCTTGTTTCATTTCCACAGTATAATTGGCTGATGAATAGGCAACCAAGGACCTGAGCACGAATAGAGACCAGCATTAGCCCACATATCATCAGCTGCTAACAGTAATGGGAATTCATGGGGAAATTATAGAGGTAATATGTTCCCCGTAATGGAGTATTGTCCTGGATAGGGATCTCGGACAGCTCTTTTAAGACTGAAGTTTGCCCGAAGGAAATCTAAAACTTTCTTTCTTGCACCACTTTTTTGAAGATGCTAATGAAGAGGATAATAAACAGCAGTGAGCAGAGTGTGCATTATCTCAAGAAACGACAGTAATTACAATCCTCAGCATCAAAAGCTCTGTCCCTCCTAAACTGCAGGATCATGAATCCTGTAGGCTGAGCAGCTACAAAGAGGCTGTTTTTCCACTGTTTAGCTTCATGGCCACATTTTGCAGTGCAGTGAGGCAGTTGCGCAATCAGGGCTGATTCTCGGAGCTTGTAAGATGCAAGCTTCATGGGATCACAGTGAGAAAGCCTTCTTTGATCTCCCATCCTAGATAATATAGGTCATCTCTTCAGGGAGAAACAACAAAGACCAAATGAGGCGGAAAATACCATTCAACCCACCTCTGTGGAGCAAGAAGCAAACAGTCCCTCCAATGCTGCTTTACGGACCACAACAAATCGCCTCACAGACCTATTTTTAGGGTCTTGATCTTTGTCGTTTTATAACGCAACGGTCCATCAGCTCGTGTGCTGACGAGAGAGAAAGGAAATTTTTTTTAAATGTGAAATATTGCATCTGTCATTTCCTATTCTGCTGCCTGTATGTGGAGCCTGTTCAGACTGGGTATCCATGGCAACCGTTTTATAATGCCTCGCGAAACACCTTAGAAGAGGTTTCCTTTTTATCCGGGCTGCAGGGCTGGGACAGAGGCAGCAGAGGATCAAATGAGAGGGCAAAAGTGACATCTGTACATAGGATATTTCTTCAGCTGACGTCCGTTTAAGTCGCCACCTCAAAAGGTGTGACTTGCAGAAAGGCAAAAGATGGGGGAAATAATGAAAAGGGCTCACCCCGAGAGCAAATGTGATGACATAAGCGCTTCTTGGCTTTTATAGCAGGGTCAAATGTTCACGAAAACCTCTTGTGGTTGCAGATTTAGTGATTTTTCTTCTGCGAATGCTGCTTTTTTTCACATTAAACATTTGTGGCAAACACACAGTAGATACCATCATTGCATGTGACTCAGTGAGACACTCCGGCTGACATTCACTGTACAGAAGCACGGTTTCCGGGTCCTAGAGGACAAGTCCAGTCATGTGGAATACAGCAGGCGTGAGCATGATGGGAGGGGGGCAAACAGCCAGCTGGGTCTTCTGCAGGGGTGAGCCAGAGCCCATGCCAGGAGCTGACAGGACCAATCAGGGAAGAGCTCAGGCCCCCATCCAGGCATGCTAATCAGCCCGTCAGAGGAGCCAGGGTCGAGGGCAACTGCAGGGGTTCATTGCCATGGATACAGCAGCAGTCACACAATATTACCTGTGCAGGTGAACCAAGTGGAAGGAATGCGGTGTCTCGGCATCGGCTGCACGAGGCTCCATGACCTTCAGTTACATCACTGCTTCTCAGAACAGTCACAGGCTGCAGAGTGAGAAAACAAAAGTATTGACTTTTTTTTTTTGTTTTATTTGGGTGCTTGGTAGCGAAAGCATTGTCAGCTACATCTCTTGATTAATGAAGGCACACAAAACAAATATTTTCCATTGCTCTCTCCAGACTAGCTGGGGAGAAAACAAGAACACTGGGCCTGATTAAGAGAAAACAAGAACACACAGTCTTAAAAACGTGTATGGCAGAAGAAGTCGTTCATCACAAATGGATTTCAGGCTAACGTGGCCAGTTTGCCTTTTTTCACAGCTCCACTCTTATTTCTATTTTCAGTTGTGTGATACATATGGTGTTATCTCCACTTTGGGTCAGGTGATTTTGGAAACTAGGTGGTTTGATGGGAGACCAACAAACAAACTTCCCAGAGTGTTCTGTCTTTGGATTAGCTCTTTAATCATGTTAAAAGGCTCCACTGAGTCACCACAGCAAGCGACACAAAAACATCAGTGAATGATTGATAGATAGATCTTCTGGGATAAGTGACTTCATTATATTATTTTGACTTTGGAGAGTCAAATATGCTGTAAATTTCATGACAAGGATTCCCTCCAAAGCTGATTTGCGCATTCATCCGACAATGCAGTCTTTCTCAATGCATATATTTAGCTCATTAATCCCCATCACAACATTTCCAGTTGTGTAGCAGCTGCCAGTAAACGCATCTCAAATCAAAAGGGTTTCATCTTGGTGGTCGACCTAACACAACCACTTTTGACTGCTTTTATCCGGAGCATCTTTGAGGTCATTCATCTTTTCATATGCTAATGTTTTAATCAACATTTCCCAATGAATTAAGCCTTTGCAGGGCACAGGCTCATTTGTGTTATCGGGAAATTAACCTTTCCTGTTGGAGGGACAGTTGAAAATCTGAATCGTCCGAGTGTATTCACAGGAGGGAAATTTTTTCTTCACAAACTAAATGGTATGAAGTGAGTAATGACCTGTCAGTGATATTCTGGTGGGACATTTCAGTTTCAGATTCAGGTTATGGATGATATCATTCCACATATTTGATTACTGACCTACAATCAGACGTTTCTCAACCACAAACCAAATAAGCAATATAATAAAACAAATATCCTGCAGAGTATGATAACGCCTCACTTCAAAACATGTAGCAGCATTATGGAGATCAAATACAGATTGATTATGCGTTTCTCTCATATGTCCAAGGTTCAGAAAGAGGTCACAGTTCAGACACAACCTGTTCTGTCATTGATCTTCTGTATTGAAAAGGTGACATAACATGAAAATAATGATTAGACAAAGCAAAGCAGAGTTAAGTGAAGTGTGATCAAAGAGCAAGAGGGCAAAACTTAAGTAGGACATTCAATTCCACTCAAGATACAATTAGCATTAAAGGAAATGAACGTTTTAAGCCTTCTTTTAATGAGCAAATGCTTTAGTGTCAGCATTTATGTGACGTTTTGTTTCTGGCCAGCTGATGAATGTAAGTCCAATATTCACTCTCCCTCTAGCTCTGTTAGTGGTCTGCAGGGGATTATCTGCCCCGTCAGCTGCTAAATATTTAACAGCGTTCACCAGCTAGTCTGCCTGCTGTTTGCTGCTTGGCTGGTAGCATACAGTGGGTTAACAGGTGAACTGTGGAGACAGGTGATAAAATCTCTGTGGGTTAATCGCTACAAGCAACCCCTTTCACCTACACTTGGTTATTTGATCCATTTTTAAAATAAAAATACTGATTAGAGCAGCTTTAACGTAGTACCACATCTTTAGCAAGTGCTAAATTCAAGTAAGCCTTTTGCTGTAAAGATCATTTTGTCCAAGCTGGCAGGCTAGCACCACTGTACAGCTGTGTTCACAGGTATGTAATTGTAATAACATTGCTAATCCCTTGAATTTTCCTCTTGTGCCATCAGGTCAAAATTTTAATGTGTCCAGTACTTTGGTTTATGGCCAATTGCCCATGAGCCTCAACTCTACTTTATATTTAGAGCTAATTAGCAAATGTTAGCATGCTAACACACTAAACTAAAATGCTGATCATAGTAAAAATTACACCTTCCAAAACATTAGCATGTTAGCATCGTAACTAATAGAATGTTAGCATTTTGTTGTTAGCATTTAGCCCAAAGCGCTGCTGTACCTAAGCATAGCCTCACAGAGCTGCTAACATGGCCAATAAAAGTGTGTCAAATTGGTGACATGTCTGCGACGTGCAATTTCAGAATCAACAATAACGCCCAGGTTCTGGTATTTACGATAAACCTTATCATTATATTTCCATAAAAGCATCCTGACGTTTTGAGGAGAACATGTTGTGTAAAACCACTCTACCATCACTTTCTGCTGCGCGGGTGGGAGACAAGAAAAATTGAGAGAATCAGTGGAAGTGATGGAAATACAATACAACAGCCTCCCTCAGCAGGGAGGACACTGGCCTAAGACCGAACTGTCCAGTGAGAGTGCCGACTCATCACTTTCCTCTGAAACACAGTCAGAGCCCCAGAGTGTAGCAGGACAATGACTGATTGTCTCTTTTGTTTTAACCACATTATCGACACAGGCAGTTGAATGTGCTGTGACTTTGCTTCATGCACAAATTGTTGTTCACCATAACAAAGGAGCCTCTGCATTAAAAAAAGACCAACAGACCCAAGAAGTGACCCACAGATCTCACTTAAAGCAGCTATATTTTCATAATAACAATGTGACAGCATGGCGACACTGTGACAGTCTGAAAGGGGTCACGGCAACAGATAATCTGCAGCACCTTTGCTGTTTTGATTCACTCTCCCTGCTCTCATAGTGCTATTTTCAGCTGCAGCAGGCGGTAAAATACTCAAACCCACTGCACACTAGCTACTCAGCAACAAATGGCAGACAGACACGGTTAGCGACTAGCTAGTTAGCATAGCGGAGCATTTAGTGGCTAATGAGCCAG